>NW_009259600.1:709437-739172 GCF_000687185.1 Egretta garzetta
CTCAGCCTGTCCTCATAGGAGAGGTGCTCCAGCCCTTGGATCATTTTAGTAGCCCTCCTCTGGACCCGCTCCCACAGTTCCATGTCCTTCTTGTGCTGAGGGCTCCAGAGCTGGACGCAGTACTCCAGGTGAGGTCTCACCAGAGCAGAGTAGAGGGGCAGAATCACCTCCCTCCATCTGCTTCTCTTGATGCAGCCCCGAGTACGGTTGGCCTTCTGGGCTGCCAGCGCACATTGCTGGCTCATGTCCAGCTTTTCATCCACCCGCACCCCCAAGTCCCTTTCGGCAGGGCTGCTCTCGATCCTTTCTTCCCCCAGCCTGTATTGATACTGGGGGTTACCCCAACCCAGGTGCAGGACCTTGCACTTGGCCTTGTTGAACCTCATGAGGTTCACACAGGCCCACCTCTCCAGCCTGTCCAGGTCTCTCTGGATGACATCCCGTCCTTCTGGTGTGTCAACCGCACCACTCAGCTTGGTGTCATCAGCAAACTTGCTGAGGGTGCACTCGATCTTGCTGTCTAAGTCATTGATGAAAACATTAAACAGCACCAGTCCCAGTACGGACCCCTGAGGGACACCACTCGTCACTGCATTTGAAGTGCAAAACCTTGTGCTCAGAGCTGGAATGAATCTCCTGCTGCCATTCCTAAAAGCTACAGCGTTCTGTGTTTATAATCACAGAAAATGTGCTTGAAAAGGGACCACGAAAGGGTATGAGGAACATAGTGGTCTGCCTAAGTGACAGTCCTGATGTTACACTCCAACCTATACAAGTATTTTAACTAGTTAGTGGAGATGCTCCTCCAGTCCCTAGGAAGACACAGGCTGAAACTCGACCTCATCCATCACCTGGCCCCCCTTAAATAGCTAATCCTGGGATTGTGCAGATCCTTCGGGCAATAGCTCAGGAAGGAAGGATAACGTGCAGTCAGATTTTGAGAGACACAGGGCATGGTCATATAGCAGGAGCTGAAGCACCTTTGGAAAAACATCTGTCGTGGTTTAGGCCCAGCCGGCAACCAAGTACCACACAGCCGCTCACTCACCCTGCCCCCCTGGTGGGAGGGGGGAGAGAATCAGAAGAGCAAAAGTAAGGAGACTTGTGGGTTGAGATAAGAACAGTTTAATAACTAAATTTTTTTTTAAAAAAAATTGTAATGAAAAGTAAAACAACAAGGGAGAGAGAGAGAAACAAAACCCAGGAAAAACAAGTGATGCAACTGCTCACCACCCACTGACCGAAGGATGCCCATCCCATCCCATCCCCCAGTAGCAATTGCTGCCCCCCAGCAAGCTCCCCCCAGTTTATACACTGAGCACGATGCCATATGGTGTGGAATAGCCCTTTGGCCAGTTGGGGTCAGCTGTCCTGGCTGTGCCCCCTCCCAGCTTCTTGTGCACCTGGCAGAGCAGGGGAAGCTGAAAAAAAGTCCTTGACTGGTGTAAGCCCTACTTAGCAACAGCTAAACCATCAGTGTGTTATCAACATTCTTCTCATCCTAAGTCCAAAACACAGTGCTATGCCAGCTACTAGGATGAAAATTAACACTGTGTCAGCCAAAACCAGGACAACATCCAAGCGAGGCTGCAGGAATTCAACAGGACTCCAGTGGAGCTGGGAGCCTCTCCCGCACGCAGAGCAGATACAGCTACAGAGCTGAGAGGCAGCGTCAGCTGGCTCCTGCGAGTCTTCCCAGCGTGCTCTTACTGTCTGAAGGGGAAAAAAGCCAACCTCACACACCCTTGAAAACTTGCCAACTGCTGGACGAAACTGTCTGCCTTTCCAGACTCACTAGTCAGTGAAACAAAATATTCCCATGCTGTGAATGATGCAGCTGCAATGCTCTGATGATATGAGCAAGGCAAGATCTGTAAGAAAAAGCAGTTATCTTTTAACAGACCAGTCACTACACTTAGTAAAACAGACAAGCTCTTGAGCACACAGCTCCTGGACAAACACTTCGTGCTCCGAAAGATAGCACTTTTTTTTTTCCCCAAGTAAGTTTGTTGAGTTAGTGAATAATTTCCAACAAATGTTGTGTAACCTGTTCTTTAAAAAAGCTCCACTGGTCAGAAATTACTTGAAGTAGTAGGAATAAAAATTACAGGTTTAGTACATAAGGGTTTAAATGATTACATTATATCAACTAAAATTGCTCCTGTACTTCCTCAGACTGAGTTACTTAGATTCTCATTAAACTCTTGTATCATTTGGGCTGATTTCTTACCTCTCTCTCTTTTTTTTTTGTATTCTTCAGCAAATGAATTTAAATCTGAGAGGCACAGGGTCACAGCCAGAGGACTGTTCTGCTTCACAAAAAGGTGTTTCTATAGAAGGAAGCTCTCATGGTGACATAGATTGTAGTGGATATTGAATTTTTGCCATGCAGGTGTTTTTTCCAGGCCCATGTTGTAGGTCCAGGATGTTTCCTTGATCTGACAGGAGCAACTGAGAAATGCTATTTTGCATTTTGAAACTCTGCTTCTCCTGTCTCATTTTTTATTTCAAGGAATATTAGCATTCAAACACACTCAATTAAGCGCGTGAGTCATCGTATTGAAATGAATGACGTGACTCATTTCGGCCCGTGCGAGTGGTCCCCATTCAGTAGGGGTCCTGAAGCTGGAGAGTGGGATACATTAAGCCTGGAGTCAGGAACCAAAATAATTCTGAGTTGCGAGCTCCTGGAAACTTGCCGTAGTTATTTCTGAATTGCTCGTCGGGAGGTAGGAGCAGGACTTTTTTGAGAAGATGATACTAAGGACCATAACTCTGGTGTACTTCTAAATGCCTGTGCTGTTTAATTCTGTCAGTGTTAACGTGAAGGTCCTTTGGTGGGAACTGCAACATTGACTAATGTATGTCAGGAGTAACCATTCTTTGGCTACAGCAGGCTGTCACTACGAGTGCCTCCATCTTACCTGCAGTCTTCCTTGTCATACACATTTGCATCCACATGATGCTCATGCAGGGAATACACTTCTTGCTGTTTAACAGAGGATGAGTTACAAGGATTTGGGGGAAGATACTAACAAGGAGTAAGCCATGACCAAAGAAATTATTCCGGTAGACCAAATTAGGTCTGCAGGCCATAGCCTGGGCACCACTGGTTTGTGTCATTATATTTTAAATACGTGTGCATTCACAGTTTTGTCAAAGCGAATGAGAAGTATGCTGAAGGAAAACAAGCTATCACGTAGCTTTATATGAGATTGGTTAAATTCCCAGTCAAAAGGTGATAGTTCTGAAGTTGCTGCATCAGGAACAGGAGGTGTAAGAGGAGAAATGCCACTGTTAGCAACATAGGATCATCCAGTGTTTTAATTTCTTGTACAAATATCCATCAAGATGTAACAAAATTTGCATGGCTTTCATCTGAAGCCATCTAGACCAAAAAAGATCTTTAAATAAAAGATACAAAAATGAAATGCCCATAAGACTCAATAAATGTACACATTGAAGAGCTATACTTTTTAAGTCTTAGGGTGGGAGTCCAGACTGTGTTATTTTGCAGCGTGATGGATTAGGTGTCCACGTGTAGGACAGAAACTTTATTTATAGTCCCAGCCTCCCAGGTAAGTGCCATACAATCATGTTAAAAACATACGATCATAAACTCATATAATTCAGAAACTTTTTTTTCATACATGTTTATACATATAAAAATATGGTTAATACAATGATTTTACAAAAGCCATTTCAGGCAGATTTTACTACAACTCTATGTAAGGCATAAAAAAAGTTAAATACAATAAGCGATGTGCTGAAATATTTACATTGAAGGGAAGATTCTGAGACATCACTCTGGTATTAGTTATTATATACATAGTGACACACCTAAACCAGGTTCATTTCAGTACGACTGAGGATTTATGATGACTCGCATGATGTTCCTTAGAGTGTCCCAGCCCAGAAACAGCAAATGAGAAACCTTAAACATCCTTATACATAAGGCAAAAACATAGCTATGTGCTTGGTACATCTGTAGCTGCTTTCGGTTGTTGCAGTAATGGAAAAGTTAAGCTAATTAATCTTAAAGACTCATGTGGGATTCTTCCCTGCAAAAGGATATCCTTAGGTTGACAAGAAGAAACTTCCGCCAATTTTTCGTTCCATGAAATGACTGCTTTGTTGCCAAAAGATCGCATTAGTCAGGGGCTGTTGGTGTAATGCAGAGTAGTTAGCCTGAAGTTTGGAAGTCATGAAGTTGCTCGTGAGGATTAGACTGGCATTGGCAGCTCTAGGAAATGGTAAGCTATAGAAGAAAGACCAAGTTTATTACACTCAGTGTCCTCCTGAATTGCACAGTGCAAACATTAGGTGCACCTCAAAACATTAACTGTATAATTACTTGCTTCCACCAGGGCCACAAACTGGGAATCTACATTTTCATCCAACACACTACCTGAGGCAGTTCCTGAGAGCACTGACGTTAAGAAGGTGTGCTTGCAAAATGAAATTTGGATATTATGAAATAAGGTATAGTGGGAAAAGCATATGTGAGGAATAGGAAACTCTCTTGGTAAAGTAATTTAGTGAGGTTGTTTACATACAGATTCTTCTCCGCTTAAAAGTGACTGAAAGAAGAAGTATATCTAAATATATACCATGCTCAGGGCACTTTTAATGGGAGGAGTTTAGGAAAATGAAAATGTTAGCATATCCTTAGTGTCAGGCTTTCATCAGTTCCCACACATCTGTGGCTTTCTGGCAATGCATTTTGATATTCTTCAAGAAGCTATCACGTTCCTTTTGATGCATCAGCAGCGCTTTTTATCCAATCCCATATGTAAAAGCTGTATCTATCTCCTTTTATATATGTACTTTTAAAGTATACTAGACTAAGTTGCAAAGCAAAGCAAAGCAGACTGCATTTTCACTGCATTTTACCCATGGCAAGGGTATAGTCCCAGCAGGTTATGGATTGGAGGACCATTTCTCCTTATATTTTTGGATCAGTGGTTTTTGTAAAAGTATTTAACAGTAAAGGTTAACCAAAAATCCAAAGATTCTGTTTTAACAGCACAGTAATATTTGATGGAGTTTTACTATTAAGCTTTATCAAGCTGCTTTAAAGTTAGCTTGGAGTCAGCGCTGGAGCAGAACACTGAATGTGTTCGTGGGTTGGATAAACAAACATGTATTCAAGTTTGCTGCTATAAAGCAGGCCACTGATCGCAGTTACAGCAATCTGAGATCAGAAAGAAGCTCACGGGTTTATTTTCTTATGTTGTCTTGATTTCTAATTAGCTTTTAGCTTTCCCATGCTTCTTGTTATTCCCTTATCTGAGAAACCACAATGTGGTAAACGCTGGTAGGCATTGAACACAGCAGGATTTTATGCCTCAGGAGAAAGATGAAGATTGAAAACATCTCAGCTTCTAAAATCAATGGCAGAATCCTTGTCTGAGTGTTACACTGTACCAGGCACTGTTGCTGCAACAAAGCACAAGTATATCAGTCGGTGTGCTTACAAACTTTATTGGAGTATATCTATTAAATTATTTTTCTTGGTTTCCAGCCAGCCTAACTGATGAGATACAAACCTCCTCCAAGGGAACGTTCACATTTTACATTAAACACCAGTAAAAACATGAATTGAAGCCTAATTTGCCTCCCATTTTAATTGTTATGGCCCTCGTCCCATGCAAACGAGCATCTTAACCTGAAGCCCTAGAAGTCGGAGTTCACTAGGCAGCCTGGCTCTCCTCTGCTGTGTAGTTTAAAGGAGAGGCAGATTATGACTGAGTTTGGAAAATGTTTCCCAGTCTCTTCTAAACAGTGTCACCTCTTCTGTGCTAAACCTGCAAAATGGAAACTCCACTTTTTCTCTGCTCTTTCTAAGCTCTGGTGTCCGCACTGCTACTCCAGCAGCTGACATCGGGGACACAATGTAGTTTCAAGAGCAGCAATCCATGAGGTTTGCAATAAAGATTTTGCCAAAGGCTTGGAGTGTCCTCTCTTTTGAAGGGTTCAGTAGACCTCAGCAGGCTTGGTGGGCTCTCAGGAGCTCTTTAAGAGGTGCTCCACATCAAGCAGCTTAGGAGATAGACACAGTGTGCAAACAAACGATCAGATGAGACAGGGAGGGCTGCTGGCACTTAAAGAAAATGTGCTGATAGGAAACCATATGAAGAAGGGTTGTGTGTTCTTTTCAGGTGGTGTCCTCCCTCAAGTCACAAGATGTCCTTTAAACATAAAAATACCCTTTAGTGTAACTTAAATAGAGTTATCATAGAATCACAGAATCATAGAATGTTTTGGGTTGGAAGGGACCCCTAGACGCCATCTAGTCCAACCCCCCTGCAGTGAGCAGGGACACCACTAACTAGATCAGGTTGCTCAGAGCCCTGTCCAACCTGGCCTTGAATGCTTCCAGGGATGGGGCCTCCACTACCTCTCTAGGCAACCCCTTCCAGTGTTTCACCACCCTCATTGTAAAGAATTTCTTCCTTATATCCAGTCTAAACCTACCCCATTTTAGTTCAAAACCATTACCCCTTGTCCTGTCACAACCAGCCCTACTAAAAAGATCTTCCCCATCTTTCCTATAGGCCCCCTTTAGGTACTGGAAGGCCGCAATCAGGTCTCCCCGTAGCCTTCTTTTCTCCAGACTGAACAAGCCCAACTCCCTCAGCCTGTCCTCATAGGAGAGGTGCTCCAGCCCTCAGATCATTTTTGTGGCCCTCCTCTGGACCCGCTCCAACAGTTCCATATCCTTCTTGTGTTGAGGGCTCCAGAGCTGCTTTTGATGCAGCCCAGGAGACAGTTGGCCTCTATACAGGTTATACAGGAGAGGCTACAAGAAACAGGATAGAGGGGCAGGGTCTGGGCATAAAATAGCCTTCACTCTCCAACCCTAAAACCACTCTATCCAAGGCAACCTCCATACACCCTTTTCTGCACTTGAGGGCAGCTTTTCCATAACAAGAAGGAGGAACCTCTAACCCTTTAAGGGAAAACCTTGCACACAGTAATTAAGATTAGTGTGATTAGTGTGTTTGCTAAATACGAAGGCTGCGTACAGAGCAGATCTCTACAGGGCACACAGCTTAGGCAAGTAGGAGTCCAGGTGCATGGCAATTTGAACTTTCGAAAACAGTCCCAAACTGCACCTCTTACCAGGTTCAACAGAGCCAGAATAGCTGTGTTAAAAAATATTTAGACATGTTGAAACTATATATTGACTTTGAGACTAGCTTAAACTGCTCATACACTGATACCCCAAAGCATGTGTTTAGACTGAAGTTATTTAGTAAACCTGGTTTAAATGGTATTGTTAGATAAAATCAGGAAAAGGTTTCCAAACCTGATCTTGCAAAGACATAGCAGCACGTGGGTTTTTGTCATATAAGCAGATACTTTGGTCTGTCCTCTTTTGACTGTATCCTGGGCAAAATTGTGCTTTCTGCAGCCAATAAAACTCAAAGGAATGTTGCAAACAATTGCATACAGCATTATTAAACACACAGAAAAGTTACACGTGTCACTGGTAGACATGTTCAGGCAAAGACATCCACGAAACCCGAAAGCATCCAGAGGTTTCCATTGCTATGCTTTACATCTCCTCTCTTCTTTAGCTCAGATCTTTACCTGGATTTAGAGTTTGTTTGTGAAGGTGGTTGGTTGGGGTTTCGAGCCATCTATACCATTGCTGCTCGGTCTTTATTATCACAGTTTCAATTTCAACAGTTTCCACGGGGCTGCAACATTTTTTTCAACTGTCAGGCTCTCCTGCTTTGCATCCTCAAAACACTGTGTAAGCATTTTGTATTGGATTTATTGCATCCATCTGTCCCTTGAAGCACTTAAAATTACCTTTATAAAATATGCATACATTACATCAAGCACCTTGTACATTTGAATGAATCTGCTCTAAAGTGCTTTCCAAGTCATCAGGCAAAACAGGCAGTCTGCAAACCCAGCTATCCTCTCAGAAAATAAATGCATCGGCAGCACATCAAAGGTATCCCAGGAAGATGTTCTAAGCCACAAAACACAGTCTTTCCCCATTATTCCTCCCAAAGTAACACAAATGACTATGTGAACCATTGTGGCAAGTCCTAGCTTAGGCAGAGTATTTCTTATTCGTTGAAAGAGCACCTTAAGAGCTTTCCTCAGCATTGGACTGGCTAGCTTTATAAAACCTCTATGTAGGAGGTAGTGTGTTTGCTTGCTCGTTTACTTCTTGTGATCAGAACTAAGGCAGAAGTGTTAAGTTAGGCAAAAAGGGCATTAGTACCAAATCTGGGATTTGAAATCAGAAGTTCTTTGCTTCTATTATGCACATTTAGATTTTAGTTCTTTTTCTCTTAAAGAATGTGAAGAGGATCATATTTTTTCTTTAACAGCAAGTTTGTGCAGCAGTAAAAGTTCCCAAAAATGTCTTCATGTTTTTCACAGTTTCTTTAGTCTGAAATCACTGTTTCAACATAGTTTGTAGTCCTTCAGGAAATAGCATGTTTTATTAATATACAGGCACCTGATGCTGCTCCATCTTTAGGGAAATGGTAGCTCCTGTTACTATGTACGGTCCCAGTGGTAACACTTAACATCATCCTGTATTTCCTCTTTCCAGTCGATAATGGTGGGAGGTTCACCTCTGTTTTCCTTCCTCCTCTGTCTCCTTTCTGGCATTCTGCCTATGGCCATGGGGTAGCAAGCATATATTATTTCTTCAAGCAGTTACACCAGTCACTTCAGGCATACATATCCCTTCAATTTAAGTTCTCCATGCCCCATAGCAGCTGTCGCTGCTTTATCGCTTTACTGCCAGATGGGCAGCAGGCACATAGTCCTGAGCCAGGACCAGCCGAGATGCCATTCCATCCTTAGAGCAGCAGCATCATTAAATTCCTCACTGGAAACTGGGTAACATAATCAGTTATATTTTTTCATTGGAATCGAGTTTCATTCTTCTTTATGTATGTTATTTATAATTATCAGTAAGGCTGGACTAATTTTGTACTGAAGGAAATACTGAAGAACTCTTATGTGGATATGTACTTATGTTTCCTTCATGGGTTCTGAATGCAGCTCCACACTACTTCAGCACAAAATTTACCTGAATCTGAAGTATTCCTTATTTTCTTCTTTAGGCATCTAGGCCTTCCAGATTAGTCTCACATCTAGCAAGATATGCAAGAATATTAAAAATGTTTTGCTATGAAACAGTTACATTTTAAAGCATGCAGTCTACTTCGCGTCCTCTGAAGTGCACACAAATTTCCATAAAATAATTATCTGACAAGAAAAAAAGACAAAAATCATTAAAATACTTCTGGAGTTGACTTTGATATTTAATAACTTGAGCAAATAGCTACAGTGTGTGATAGCTACATTATCCTCCAGTATAAAAAGCAGACCGAGTTGCACTGCTAAACCCAATATATGTACTTTTGTGATATTCTCAAACACACTATATAGTTTATAGGAACTAATATGCTATTTGCTACTTGTGGCTGGAGTAAGACTGTGGCATGCTCTATTATGAGCCTCTGCATTCCACAATAGCTTGTTGCAATCATAAGAGAGAGGCTTTGTTTCTCGACCTATGACTTTTTCTGTAACACGTACCTTGCTCCGAGGTGCCAAAAGAGAGCTGCTGGATTCCCGCAAAAGCCTTTCCTTCCTCACAAAACAGGTGTCGTAAGCTGTTTCCTCTAGATCGCCATCATCTATTGTGTCATAGACACACACTCCAGTAATGACAGATACATAAATTACTTCTAGCCTGAATCATGGACAAACTGTACTTGCTGTCCCTCAGGACCTGTACCACCCTCAGGACCACTGGCATCAAAACGTGCAGATATCCCAAACTGTCCAGTTCAATAGCAGTAATATCACTTATTTTGCACTTAATTTTCCTTAATTCCTAGGAAATTTGTGTTATGAATGCAAACTATGTCTGGTTTATGCACGGTTAATGTGCCAATAGAGGTTGACAAGTATCAAGGAGGATCATGTCTTACTTGCATACATAGCATTAAAAAGGTTTTGCGGTTTTGTTTGCTTATCTGTTTGTTTGGTTTGGTTTGTGGTAGCTATTATTATTTTTCCTGGATTTTTTTTTTCTTTCTTTCTTGCATGGAGGTAGAAATGAAGTAACATGAAGCAGATCCTTAAAGAAATCAGAAAACTGGCAAGAAAACTGGATGTGAGGTATTGAGCTTCTGCTGAGAGCAGAGATCAAGTATCTTGGGACTGTGTAAGGCCTCCAGTCTTTTTGGTTTCTCCCTCTTTCTTGCCTAGTTGACCCTTCCTTTAAAATTTGTCATGCACTTTAAACTTTCAACCCTTCAGATGCTTCATGTTACTTCAATACCCACTGCTCCTCTGCTTGCCCATTTGGCCAAAAGCTGCTGGGCAGAAAGCAGTCTACATTTCTTAAGCCACACCTCTGGAGATGGTTTCATAATTAAGACAACTGATCATAAAGTTGGTGTGTAGTGATAAGGCCAATCCCAGTAGCTTCCCAAAAGATACAGGAAGCTTTTTGCAAAGTTATCCATTACAGACATACCAAAAAAAAGGAACAACTCATTGCACTGGAATTTGGAATCCATGAAGCACTTATTTATTTTTTATTGTCTTGATTTTTAATTAGCATTTTACTTAGCTAAGTTTGAGCAGCCCTTTCCCATCTTTGTTGTTATTCCTTTATCTAAGAAACCACAAATGGAGCCTGCTGAGGGTAATGAAGTTGCTAAGGCGTGATTTTCCCTTGGTAAATCCATGCTGACTGCTCCCAACACCTTCTTCTTCATGTTCTCAGAAAACTTTATTTGCACTGTGTATCTTTTAGATAACATGCAGAAAATGTTTAATCAGACTATATTTTTTATTGCTGCTACACATTTCTCACCACATATTTTATGGTACAGTGCGTATAATATGAGCAGTGAATGTCACTGATGCATAGCAAACACAAGCGGGACTGGATCCAACCCTGATCCAGATCTGGGGACTGTGCTGTGTGTGAGCCTTCACACCGTGTGTCTGAATCCATTTGCCACGCAGAAAGAGGCAAAAGGATGGGCAGGGAGAAGGAGAAGGTTAAGGGCTATGCTACCTGTCTCCTCCCTCCCTGCCACCCTGCCTCTTCCAGTAAATCCTACCTGCAGGGCATTGTCCTCTGTTAGGAACTATTTCTGTAAACAGGTAACAAACTGGAGGAGGGTGATTAATAAAAACTCTACACAAGTAGTAGTTACATAGCTGAAGACTTGATGTGATTCAGCAGAGCGTTACAATAGCTCTAGGACAAGTTATCCTCCTTGACATCAGTGGGTTTGCATGAGCAGAAAAGCAGGAAAACACACAAGCAGTCAGCCTTACCGCATCTTCAGTGTAACAGAAGGCTGCTTCAACAACAGAGGCAATAAAGTAGTTGTAACTCTGCTGCAACCGATAACAAAGTTTCTAATTATGAAGAATTATTTAGGATTTCCCCCAAGGAGTTCTTTTTAAAGAGTACTGGAGAATATCTCTAAAGACCTCTTCCAACTTGTCACACTTAAAAGCCTTCCAGCTTCTCAGAGGTGCTGCTCCAGGGAGCTCTTTCTATTTTATTGGTATCCACTGGAGAAAAATAAGCAACAGCCAAGTTGTAAAAAGGTTGGTTTATATTAAACATTACAACAATTTGCTGTTACTAACCTTGTTGGAAAATTGCAGGGAGCTGAAGATCAGTGGATGAGCTGATTCACTAGGCAGTATGATTGATTGATGGTGGGAAAATAATGAGAAGTCCCAGGGAAGCACACAGCAGAGAGAAGCTTTGGCAAAAGGAGAGTTTTAAAGAGAAGCATTCTATTTTTCCTCTTTAATTTTCAAAAGCACCCAAAATCGTCATGATACACTTTGATCTGCACAGCTTTGACTAGGCTATTTTCAGAGAGCAGAAGGCCCTCCATCCTGCGTGAAAGTGAAAAAACTGTGCTTGCCACCCCTAGAGACAGCTGTGGGATTAACGGTTCGCCCAGAGCTCCTAAGAAAGTAGATTCACATATGTAACCTGTATTTCCTTCTGACATGTTAAAAGCAGTTAGGTCTAAGCTGTTAAGAAAAGTCTAGAATAGGCCACCTGTGGTTGGAGAAAGTGTATGTACAGCATGTGTGACTGGACCATAAACTGCTTCTCCACATGCCAGCATTTAGAATCATAGAATCGTTTAGGTTGGAAAAGACCTTTAAGAACATCAAGTCCAACCGTTAACGAACACTGCCAAGTCCACCACTAAACCATGTCCCTAAGCACCTCGTCTGCCTGTCTTTTGTATACCTCCAGGGATGGGGACTCAGCCACTTCCCTGGGCAGCCCGTTCCAGTGCCTGACAACCCTTTCAGTGAAGAAATTTTTCCTAGTATCCAATTCAAACCTCCCCTGGCACAACTTGAGGCCATTTCCTCTTGTCCTATTGCCCATTACCAGGGAGAAGAGGCCAACCCCCACCTTGCTACAGCCTCCTTTCAGGCAGTTGTAGATAAGGTCTCCCCTCAGCCTCCTCTTCTTCAGGCTAAATAACCCCAGCTCCCTCAGCCGCTCCTCATCAGACTTGTGCTCCAGATCCCTCACCAGCTTTGTTGCTCTCCTCTGGACATGCTCCAGTAACGCAACGTCTTTCCTGTAGTGAGGGGCCCAAAACTGAACACAGTATTCGAGGTGCAGCCTCACCAGTGCTGCATACAGGGGCACGATCACTTCCCTACTCCTGCTGGCCACACTATTCCTGATACAAGCCAGGATGCCATTGGCCTTCATATCCAGCCGTCTGTCAACTGGTACCCCCAGGTCTTTTTCCACCAGGCAGCTTTCCAGCCACTCTTCCCCAAGCCTGCAGCACTGCATGGGTTGTTGTGACCAAAGTGCAGGACCCGGCACTTGGCCTTGTTGAACCTCATACAGTTGGCCTCGGCCCATCGATCCAGCCTGTCCAGGTCCCTCTGCAGAGCCCTCCTCCCCTCGAGCAGATCAACACTCCCACCCAGTTTGGCATCATCTGCAAACTTACTGAGGGTGCACTCAATCCCCTCATCCAGATCATTGATAAAGATGTTAAACAGAACTGGGCCCAAAACTGAGTCCTGGGACACTGCTTGTGACTGGCTGCCAACTGGATTTAACTCCGTTCACCACAACTCTCTTCAGAGCAAAGCACATGTCAAAAGCTCAGACTATTTCTCCACCTGTTTCCTGCCTTTGCACAGACTGTAACAGTCTCTGTGGTTTGGAAGCAGAACTGAAGAGGGAAGCTGTGATTTCAAAGCAGCGCAACATGAGGGAAATGCTCAGTTTGGCTGTCCTGGTTTCGGCTGGGATAGAGTTGATTTTCTTCATAGTGGCTTGCATAGTGCTGTATTTTGGATTTAGTGCTAGAACAATGTTGATAGCACACTGATGTTTTTAGTTGCTGGGTAGTACTTAGACTGGCCAAGGACTTCTCAGCTCTCAGCTCCGCCAGGTGCACAAGAGGCTGGGAGGGGACATGGCCAGGATGGCTGACCCAAACTGGCCAAAGGGCTATTCCACACCATATGATGTCCTGCTCAGTGTATAAACTGGGGAAGAAGAAGGAAGGAGGGACATTCGGACTGATGGCTCTGTCTTCCCAAGTCACCGCTACGCCTGATGGAGCCCTGCTTTCCTGGGAATGGCTGAACACCATGGGAAGTGGTGCATGAATTCCTTTCTTTGCTTTGCTTGCATGTGCAGCTTTTGCTTTCCCTATTAAACTGTCTTTATCTCAGCCCATGAGTTTTCTCACTTTTATTCTTCTGATTTTCTCCCCCATCCCATTGTGGGGGAGTGAGCGAGTGGCTGCGGGGGGCTGAGGTGCCCGCCGGGGTTAAACCATGACAGGAAGCCATGGAGAAAAAGAAAAGAGAGTAGGCTTTGAGAAATACTCAGAATACTCGGCAATGGGTTTGTAAGCATTTCAAAGTCCACCTGAAGCCTATGAGAGACCAGGATTTATGGCCTATAAACATGAGAGACTTCAGGAGCTGCTCAGCCAGGAATGACGGGCAGAACAGGTCTCACAGGAGTGCTGACCAGTGGGGATGCCTCAACACTTGTCCTATCCTTAGTAAGGGAGAAAAAAATATTTCTGTAATTTTGCCACTGATTAAGTATGAAATTCTAAGTCAGATAGAGTGTCTTGATGCTGTTCCCCTGCTCACAGATGTTTCCATGCAGAGTTTTGTTCATACTTACTGCTATGCCAACAAATGTGCATCAAATGCCTTTCCGCTGCTGCTTTTTTTCTCAGAACCTCTGCCAAACCGTACAATTGATTTTTTTTTCAGTGTTTACAGACAGTTTGAGAGTCTATAAACTGTAGTTCCCACAATATACACACAAAAGCAAAGGAAAGAGAGGAATAAAAATGTCTTGCCTGCTTTGATGGCAAAACCGTCTGTACAGCAAGGAAATAGAAATCCTTTTATTTCTTTTCTTTTAAGATTCAACAGATGCCACACTCATGCTCTGCTAAACTCCAGTGGTTCAGAAATGCACCAACTTAACTGTAAGGGGTTTGGCCAATGAATTGGAGTGCTGTCCCTCTAGTTCTGAAGCTGGCTTTTCCAGAGCAGCTTGTGCAGTCCATCTTGTGTGTCTGGCTGTAGAGGTTCTCCCAGCCCCAGCGTCAGACCCCATCTTCAGGATGTTATGGTCCTTCATTATATTCTCTTCCTTCTGTCGTCAAGAATCTTTCATTCTTCAAACTAAATATGGAGGTGGTAATTGGTACTAATTCAATTAATACAATTAGTATAGTTACACAAAGGATTTGCCAGGGGAACCTGGGAAAGGAAGAGGGAAGGAAGCAGAGAAAGGAGAAGAGAGAGTTTATTTGTGGAAACCACTTCAAAAGCTCCATGGACACCTCTGGCTGCTATTTCTGAAGTACAAAACCAAAGCAAAGACTTGCATTTAGACCCATAACCCTGGCTGAAACGAGTACAGCTGCCAAATAAATAGGCCATCTTGGGAAACTCTTTCACAAAGCAGTACTCTCCATTATACTGTTGTTTTCTCATGTGAGTTACGCAGTGAAGTGAGCAGAAGGAATGGGTCACTGAGGGAAGGAGAGAGAAAGTCTCCAAGAAGAGGGAGAACCAAAGGCTGTTTCACGCCGCCCAGGTGCAAAAACTCTTCTGCTGGAAAGAGCACACAAAGCTCAACTGTTTCATTCCAAGGAAATGTATTGGTCCGGGTGGATATTAACAGGAATAATGGTAGAAAAGTTGTGGGGGGAATGAAACAGAGCAGAACCACGGCACCCAGACAAAAGCAGTTTGAAAATTATGCAGAGGAGAGAGGAGGCTCCTGTTGGTGGGGATTTGACAAAGGGTGGAGAGGTGATGTGAGCAGAGCAATAGGAAAACATTACCCCAGCAATGCAGTTCCAGTAACACTAGTAAATGCTATATGACATAGAGTAATAAATAATCAGTTACCATCTTGATAATTAAAAGGTAATTGTCTAACCCTATGGCTGTAATGTAAATGGAGATCTGGTAACCCAACTGAAATATGTGCAAGTGACTGATCACACCCTTCTTCTCTATAGGTTTGCTTGAATTTGCTTATTTTGGAAACAAATCAAAGCTTTAACTTTGTTTGTTAAAACTGTATATGCAACAGAACTAGCCAATATTTTACTCTGCCTCATGACCTGTTAGTAAAGTTCCCAGAATCAGCAGATTTCCAGGTTTTAACCAGTGCTGATACAAGGGACAGAAGTGGCTTGTGGATTGTAAGATTACAAGTGAAATAACTAGCTCTGATGTATGTCCCAGTGACGGACTCTGCTGGTGGATATTTATCATTTTAGACCAGCACATTTCTGTGAGAAGGTCCCCAGCATTAAAATTAAGACAACGTAGTCAGATTAAGTCATCACAGCAGTACAGCTCTAGATTAACATTAGTATTAAATTTGCATCAGCAAGAGAATGAGAGACCAAGAGCACTTGGCCTTTTCTGGAAAGACCCAGAACAAAAAAAATTAATATTACCTTTCCCACAAGATTTTACATTGGCAGAAGTGATGGAAGAATATGGCTACTAATTCACCAGCTTTAGAATTAGTTTCTCATCTTTATTGTTACCTGCACTGAGACTCACATATTACTTCTGTTATAACATCATTCCAAGAATTTTCAGCTGCTCAGCAATCAGAATTTGTAGGAAAATTCTGACTCTCTGAAAGTTGTGCTCATTCTGAATGGGAACAAAGTAAACTTTTTACAGTTTCTTAAAACATAAGTTTCTGGAGGAGATGTTGTTTCAGGAAATTTGAAATGCATTACCCTAGGATAATTAACTAATAAAGAGCTTTGAGTTTCAAAGACGACAATTTATTCTGAGAAGGATCAAAAATAATCACACTGACATTGTTAAAATGCTTTATAATTCATTTCATCATAGAATTTTTGTGAAAAGCAATGCATTTTTCAGATGGTTCAGTTTTTAATGAAGCTTCATTTCCCACAAGAGAAATTTTCCCACAGTAAATTTCTTACCTTTTTAATTTTATCCTTTGTTTTATATACCCTGTTCATCTGAAACTCAATTATACAAGTGCTGAAGACAGACCTGCACCACTACCACTTTTTCTAGGTATGAGTCTCTTACTCCATCTGCCAGTACAGAAGTGTATTACAACGCAGACATTACAGCTCTATGCATAGGGCATTATATAGTTTGAAGATTGTTTAAGGGTTAAATATTGATACCAAACTATACCAGTAAGTGCTGTAAATCTACAGTACACCCCTGTTTTAAGTCTAGTTTTGTATGTCTGAAATGAGTGCTAGCTAAATGAGGCCTTTCTGCTTTTTAAGAGGTGACCAGAAAGAAATGGGTGGATTAGGAAAAGAAGCTTAACTAAAAAAATTAGTAAGGAGGAATAAGGCTTGAAGTTGCAAAATACACAGACAGTATCTCAATTAACAGGAAAAAGCTTTCCAAAGGACGGATGTGCTTGGAGCATGGTGAAAAAATTAATTGGTTCTCTTTAGGGTAATACGGAATTAGAGAGAGGATGGAGTCGCATTGCAGACCTGTTGTGTAATTTCCTTGTCTGCTCTTACAAATTAAGTGGATGGAGATTTGCTTTAGCTGGACATCCATTTTCTGGAAGACAGGGAAAACAACTAAGAAATAATGCTCAGCTATAGGTACGGGCAGGACGCAGCAGAGCCAAAGGGAGTTGGAGCAAAAGGTCTGTGGGTGGGAAACTGTCAGAGGTAGCCACTGACAAATATTTGCCAGGCTGGCTTGGGTAGATTTGGACCCAGCATGTGTCCTGAAGGACAGGAAAAAAACAAGTGTAAAACAAATACCAACAAAGGAATCAAGGCTTATTTGCTGGAGACTGCGGGCATTTATTACCGGGTATACATATGGAAATCTGACCTTTGGCAAGAAGATATGCTTGGACAGAATACGCAGGCTGCAGGCAGCACAGCTTCCCCACTGAAAAGGGACGCTAGAAGAAGCAGCGGCTGAAGTACACGGGGGTTATAAAGCGGAGACTGAGGCATTTGGCGCACGTGTCACCTGCATAGCAAATAAAACACGTTGTCCTTGGGAGGAGGAGAGGGTGCACACCCTCTGCAGCACTGGCACCTCACCAAGTTGGTGAGAAGCGTAAGAACTGGCCGCAGTGTCTCCAGCAAGCCCAGGCTTCTAATATTCTGCAGATGCGTCTTTGCCCTTACTTTTGATAGTCCAGATTTAGCAGAGAAGTTATTCCCAGGCTCCCACGGACAGTGGTGATGTCCTTTTACTAAGGGCTGCTTTAGTGGCTTAAAAATATCTTATATATTATTTGCTTCCTTTTCAAGTGAGAACCACCTGATAACTAGTTATGTTTACTTTTCAACTGCCTGTACATTCCTCTTTGTCGACACCATAAAGCAAGAAGGGGCAATAAATCGTAGCTGTTAAATAAGTCTAAGCTGAGAGTTAAGGACTCTGCCTCAAACGGCCATTTCATTGCCACGTGCAAGAACCAAGGAGCACAGTGCAGACAGCTTTACTGTGCGCTAAAAAATGTGAAAGGGTAGCTTAGATATTTCATCCACCAACTATCCTTAAATTCAGTGTAGACGTTGCTCTGGTGTGTGCCACCTCCCAGGCAGGCTCCTGTTTTCCACCTGTGGCTGCTGAGCAGGGAGGCAGGCAGGTCTGGACCAGGGTGGTCCATATAAAGCTTTGCACAGTATGAGGCACGAAGGTTTGGGGGAAGGAGGCTGGTGTGGGGATAACAGGACTGCAAAGGCAGCTGAAGGGAGAGACTCCTCTGGACCAAGGTCCTGGGGCTATGAGGATCTTCTCTGTTACAGATAAAAGACATCAGCTGGGATCCTGTGAATATTAAAAGATAGATAAATAAAAGAACAAAAATGCAGCTGCCGTACATCTTCACAAACTCTCTCATCCATACAAGGGTTTCAGACATTAAATCCCCTCTCAGCCAAGAAACTGGAATTGTCTAAGAATATTCACATTAACAAATCAAGTGCTGAGTATAGACAGATGGGGAAAGGATTACATTTGGCACATTTGTAACTTTTAGTGCATTGTATCCATCACAGACTTTTTTCTTATATTCACCAGAATTAAAGCTCCTTCTGGAGCTTTAATCTTTTCTGATAATTCAGTCACTTTCTACCTTGAGAGATAGAATCAGGAGCCAACAGCTTTGAGTTATTAAGGACGATCCAGTCAAACACACAGTTCTACTAAGGAGAAAGGAGCATCCCACAGACCGCGCCAGCTTCTGCAAAGAGTGCGCGTGCTTCATACGGCCAACGGCGAGAGTGCTTGCAGCATAAGCACTGTCCCTCCTTCACTTTGTGCTCTGTAGAAATTGTTTGATAGTCCGTCAGTAGGTATCTTAGGTCGTCATCCTGTTAGCTGCTTTCATGGTTTAATCAAATCCACTGCAAATGCTACTAACCCTTCTTAACTCCCAAATTACTATCCCTGAGGAAGGCTTAGTGTGGGCAATGCTCTTTGTGCAGATGGGGTTTGTACATGTGTGCGTTTAATTTCTGCTGCGCTCATCTAACCTGTTTGTACCCTTTCAATTGTAGGGATTTAAATGCAAAACAGAGGGAAAGAAAAGACTATAAGATGGGAACCAGGCGTGACTGGTAAACTTCTTTCCATGCACCACAGCTTTCTAAAGACTAAACAAAATTCCTGAACGTCATGCAGATGGGAATAGGAGACTAGCTTTGCACAGCTTTAAATCTCTTGTTTTAATGACTTGGTAGGTGAGAGTCAGAATTTCTAAAGCGTTCGATTTCAGAAAACTCACTGGGAATGACGAAGTCAATAAAACAAAGAAATTGTGTTGCTCAAACCAGCTTCGTGCTGTTTAATCAGATTACGATTCTGATTTTTACTTAAATATAATAAACCCAAAATGAGTTAAAATGAATATAAGCACCATGTTTGTACTTCAAAATCAGAGATTTATAGACTCTGTTTTCTAAAACAGTAACATAAATTTCCTGTCCCTTTTGCATTTTAAGGGAGAGCGATCTGAGTATTTGTCAATGTCATTTTAATGTTTTACAACTTTTGTCAAATGCCTTATTCACAAACATATTTGATGATTTACTTGTTTAGTTCCGAGCAAACACTTTAATGTTGGAAGTTGGAAAGATTATTCAGATATTATTATTCTATTCAGCCAACTCTGGTTGAGAGCCAGAAGGCGCAACATTTGCTGAAAATATGCTGTTCTAGCACTTTAATTAGGAGACACCAGAGAAAATTCCCTAAAGCTTTTGGTTAGACAGTATTAGGGTGCAGTGTAAAAAATAAAATCTAAATTAAAAGAGGAGCAGTCCTCCCATGGCAGATTGAAGTTCAGGGACTTAGTGGTGGGATGGCAGTGTTAGGTTAATGGTTGGACTTGATGATCTTAAAGGTCTTTTCCAACCTAAATGATTCTATGATTGGGACAGGAGACCAGAGCATGCCTGCAAGTCTGGGGCGTTTTGCTTGAAAGCTGAAAACAACTTGGGTTTTGTGTGCTTTTTACAGCTAAATTGCAACAGGTAAGAAGAGAAAAATAACAGATCTCTGCAACTTAAGACAAGAGCAGACTTTTTAAAATAAAAATCTGAGAGCCACGTGCTATTCAGGGACTGGATAGCGGGGCCTGTTGGAGGCAAATCTCCTGCTTCTGCAGCCAGAGGACAGCCCGTGACAGTCCCTGAGCAGCCCAGCTGGGGCACGGCGAGCCCCAGTCCCAGACCCCCTGCGTGTGTTACTTCTGTCCTGACTTCTCTAAGTGCAGTCTATGGCAGACGTGAGCGCAGCACTTCCTAAGGCCATAGCCTATACTCTACCTGATCTATAGGTTAATGCAGTTCAGCAAGCCCAGCTGTTAATCTCCCACTTTTCAGGAACTTGGAATGTATATTTATTTATACTCACATTGATACACACGAATGTGAAAGCCAATGGGAAGGAAACAAAAGGCGACCATTAGACATGAAAATTAGACTCATGGGAACTCTGATTTCTAATTAAAAACACTGCACATCTATTATAATTTTAGCTCACAGAGGTTAATAGAAAATGAGTTCAAAGGCAACATGTATTTACCATTGGTAGATCATGCCAGCCCAAGCTTCTTTGATGTGCTAACAGATCTGAGTAGGAAATTCAGATCTCATCTATCTGAACTTCAGGAAAAATTTTAATGTACTGCCACTTGGGATCATATCTGTTAGATGAATAAGAAAGGAACTCGTAAAAGAACTGTTAAAGGTTTGGAACAGGGCAGATGACAGTCTGATGCTGTTGAAAGGAAAATGACTATGCTGGAAGGAGGTTAGTAGTAGAGGGCCTTGAGGATTTGTGGTGGGTTCAGTCATCTTCTGTAACAGTACTCACACTGTTCCTCCTCCCCCAACCCTATCGGTTCCTGAGGTTTTTTTACCACATGCTCCAGGGCTGCTCAGCAAACGAATGGCACGCTACCCTGGACCCTGAGCTGCATCACCCAGCTGGTGGGAGCCTGTATCACAAGCCCCTTCCCTTCCTCCTGAGGAGATCTTCACCTGGGCTGCAAGCTCCGGGGAGGGCTTCAGTACCCAGCAAGTGCAGCGGTGGCGATGCCTGCCACTTTCCTCGAGCACGGACACTTTCAGAAGAGCTCTGCAGGGCCACACAAACACCACAAAACCTTCTGGACTCAAGTCCATTTGATAGCACTGCCAGGTCATCTTTCAACTGGTAAAGAAAAGAGGTTCTTGTGTTGGTTGGAAGTAAATAATGAACACAGAAAGAGCTTTCGTTCTTAACCTTAAAACGTGTGATGTGACAGAGCAGAAGACTGCAATATCATTCAGGAGGAACGAGAAGACCTTAGGGCATGGAGTCATAGCACTGAAATGAGCTCCCATCAAATATATTGTAAGGCCATGCCCTTTGGACCTACAATAAGATTTGTGTTACAGACTAGAGTTCATTATCTGGGGAGATGGTGAACCAAGGATACGTTTTCAAAGAAGCAAAGATACCTAGAAAGTATTGTTTGAGCTACTTCTAGCAAAGAAACATATAACAACATTTTCTTTGTGAGCTACTTGTGGGAGATGACATAAAATCCTTGCCCCTGCTTTGAAAAAGAGGAGCAAATGTGAACCAGTGCAGAAGAAACAGACATGAAGAGGGAATGGACAGCTTCTCTTAATGAGAGGAACACCAACAACTTGAGTTGCATTGAGTTTAGTTTAGTCAGTCTAGCAAAACCAAGACTGAAAGAGAAAGCAATTATTCTCTGTAAAGCTATCAATACCAAATCTCAGGGAAGGAAAAGGACTTTTTAGCTGACACAGTAATACATGGCCTTGAATACGTTTAAGCTGGAAAATAGGAAAAGATTTTTAACTATCAGGGAGAACGTTGTCTCCTAGAAGAGGCAAATAAAAATATATGCAATTTTAGGACAACACCTAATCAGCATATGGAAGGGCCACCTTGAACACTGTCATCCTACATCAGGAAAAAGAAGCCCTAAAGCATTTCTAGCTTGCAGTTGGACATACAGAAGCACAAGGAATACCAATCTGCATGGCAGTAAGTAAAACCACCTCTTCTCCTCTCAGCAGAAGAAACTGCTATCTAAGCACAGGCTATTAATGCTGGGATTAAAAGGCCAGTCCTACATCAAAAAAAGCAATTTCTTTGCTCTGGAGTTGTAAGTGAAATTGGAATCGACTGTCTAGCCCCTGTCGACCCATCTGCTGCTGCTCCTAAAAACAAAGAAAGCCAACAAGAAGAGCAACAAGCCTACAATAAGTAAGCTCAACCAACATTCAGATCCACAGCCTAAGCTGGACTGCGGTAGCAGAGGGCTGATTATAAATCCTTTGCCTTGGAAAAGATGCAAGACATTACAGAAAAGCTTACATACACTTTTACTATGAATTAATAGAGACTCCAAGTAGGACATGCATGTATTTTGAAGGTAAAAAGACCTCTGGACTTTATCATGATGACAGCCCTTGCTCTCCCTGACCACCAAGCTAGGAGCTGGCTGACCTGAAACTTTTTGGTTGGACGTCTTCTGCTTAACAGGGTGCTTGGGTGGCTGCTTGGGGGGGTGCCATTTCATTCGTGCCGACTTGGCTGTGGCTGATGACAAGTTTCTATACTTCTGATTAATTTCCAAGCTACAAAACATTATAAGCTTTGTGCAGACCACAAGATGGCACAGCTGTAGAAGCTCCATAGAGCTGAATAAGGCAGCCCAGCATGAACAGATTAAAAATAAAAATTAACATAGTATTTAATATCAATTAGAGATAGGAGGAGATAAGCAAAAAATACCCTATTCCAGTGAAAAAAATTTTACTTCTAATTGAAGGACAGTGTTCTCTGAGTCTATAAACAACAGGCAATACTGAAATCTTTATTTTCAGTAATCAACCACTTACACATTTACAAAAAATAACATTGCAAAGCAGAAAGGACTTTTGAACAAGGAAGCCAGTTTTGTCTGAGATGTAACAGAATCCTGTGACTAGATTATTTTCAGTTGAAAGCTGCAATGATTATGGAAGAGTTTTTTAGTGATTTTTTTTAAGCTGGAAAATTCTTCAACAGCAACAAACTCTCTACACCACAGACAATTCCATTTGCAACCACTTTCAATTTCTGAACAGCAAAAGAGTTTGAGAACAATCCCTGATTAGGTGTCAGATACCAATGACCTTTTGAAAACAGTTTTTTTATGATACAATCCACAAGGCAATGAATGCAGTCTATGAGACAATAATGTTAGTAATATGGATTTATGGCCACTGTTCCAAATGACCCAGAAAATATTATGGAAATTTAACCCATTCATTACTCTGGCAGCATATCACAAGGAACTGGACAGTATAGGTTTATTATCTCCAGGATATTTGCTTTTATTATCCCCTAACTGCTGAGGAGATGATTTGAGGTGAGGAGAAGCAGACATACATTGAGGACTGTGCAGGGAGGTGGAATTTCGCTATGTTTATGTCATGGGGTTTTTTAACAAAAGCAATGTGGTTTGTATCACTCACCAGTGAGTATTGCTGTCTGTCCTGCAGCTGTTCAGCATCTAGCATAACAGGGTGATGATCCACGATTAAGATTTCTAGGAGTGCCTGCAATAAAAATATTAACTTTCCATCCATTTATGGAATGCTGTATTTGTCAATAATTGTCACAAATGCCAGAGGTTTGAAGAGGTCCCATTATGGCAGAATAAACAAAATCTAAATATAAACTCATCTAAATACCGATATATGTCCATCAGAAAAACCTATATCCAGTCATCTAATCTATATCCAAAGGGGAGGAAAATAATAACTTTATTAGTCAGGTCCTCTTGTGGAAAATCAGAATTCCTGATTAGCATCCAAAAGAAAAACTGGCTTTTCCAAATTTGCTACATTTCATCCAGGCAAACTGTTCTCTGACTTAGAGAGTGAGGAGATTCACAAAAGCCTGCGTTTTTTAAAATGAGATCTGAAGCTTTAATTAGCAAGTTTTTCATTTGGGTTGACAGTCTTCCTTGTTTTAATTGGAAAATGCCTGGAACTGTTATTGCTATGCCTGGTATAATATTTATAAGGAATGTCCTAGTAAGTAAGAATACAAGTCACTGACATTCACTGATAATCGTGGGTACAATTTTCAAAACAACCTGAGGGATTTGAACACATAATGTTCTTCCCCCTCTAAGTCTTCCCATACTTCCGTCGTTATCAGCCCCTGCAGAATTGGTTCTGCTTCAGGTCTCGATCCTCCCAACACAGAATGCAGTTCCAGGAAGGGGGGGGCTGAGTTTCCACATTAAAATCTTTCCCAGGGAAGGAATGCGCACTTAGAGCTCTGTAGGAAAAAAAAAGCAGGGAAGGGAAAAAGAAGATGAAAAAAGGAAAAAGGAAAAAGGGAAAGGGAAAGGGAAAGGGAAAGGGAAAGGGAAAGGGAAAGGGAAAGGGAAAGGAAAAGGGAAAGGGAAAGGGAAAGGGAAAGGGAAAGGGAAAGGGAAAGGGAAAGGGAAAGGGAAAGGGAAAGGGAAAGGGAAAGGGAAAGGGAAAGGGAAAGGGAAAGGGAAAGGGAAAGGGAAAGGAGGAAAAGGGAAAGGGAAAGGGAAAGGGAAAGGGAAAGGGAAAGGGAAAGGGAAAAGTAGAGAAGAAATGGTGACTGATTCCAGCTTTCCTGCTACCTGAAATGAAAGGAGTCAACTTCTTATCTCATGCTGTTAGATCCTCTACTTACACCAGCAGCATTGCTTCAGGGGCCTCTCTAAAGATCAGCAGACTGACACAAAAGACTATAATTATTCTTTTCTTATATTTGTATAACTCAACACAGAAACACACCGAATAAATATAAACTATTTATTTTTTAACTGAGAGTAAGAGTCTAAAATGTCACCAAGGGGATAAGCATCCCATGTAGAAAACTCGGGTTTGCAATTCCCATTAATTTTAATGTGATTTGTACAATCAGTCCCTGAACGCTGAAAATACCACTCATGGTGTTAACGCATACAATGTCCCTGTTGTTTTATTGCGTCCTTTGATGATTAAGTTTGTGTATTTTGGCCTTTGTAGAGAATACACCTCTGAAAATCTTGTTTACAGTTCCTTGCTAGTATTGCCATGAGTGAGCACATTTTGCGATCGTATGCCTAGCTGCAGAATTTTGTTTTTCTGCCCCTATCAGTATATTTATATACACTGACGAGGTCCCCCCAAGCCTCCTCTTCTCCAGGTTGAACAGTCCCAGCTCTCTCAGCCTCTCCAGCCCAGCTGGAGACCAGTCACTAGCAGTGCACCACAGGGGCTGATACTGGGACCAGTACTATGTAACATCTTCATTAACAACAAGGATGATGGGACAGGGTGCATCCTCAGCAAGTCTGTAGATAATTTGTGGATCTGGGGGCTCCTAGGCACACCAGTGCTGCTAAATTATTTGTCTAGGACCCTACAGAAAGCCTGCAATATGGCCAGGAACTTAACCTAGCTGTCTTGGCATGGGGCTAGCATTGTGGCATTGAACCAGCCTTCACAGGCCTGGCTCCAGGATAACGACAACATTAGTGGGATGCATTTGTCCAAATCACTTATTGCTATTCTCATTCACAAATCTCATCTGTAAGTAGAACTTCTCAGGGAATATTTTGTGTAAAATTTCTCCAAAGAAGCACAATATTCAGAAGCAGGCCAAAACTTTGACTTTCACTACTGGAAACTATCTCAATTTCTACTACGTAGTTGCATTTGGACAGAAATTTCTTCAAAGGTGCACTCTGTTTGGGTTAATGGTTTTGGTTCTGTCATTTAGCAGAGTTGATTTTTATTTCAAGTAGACACCTATTAATTATATTAATTATTGACCTATTAATTTTATTAATCATTGCTAAAATCAGTAACAGAGAACATCACAACCTGATTCCCCCCTCCTTTTTTTTGCATTTTGTTACATTTTTCTCCTTAGCCTAGGATTGAACATGGTAACAGCAGGGGAGCAAAGACAGTGCTTGTCACCGAATGCTCTGGCAATGTGAAGTTGCTAGAGATTTATTTTAAATAAGATGGCTCCATATCTGCTTTTTTCTGCAAGAATTCAGTCTCCCCAAAAAGAAGCAAAACAGAGTGTCAATGGTAACAGTATGATCACGAACATCAGTCAAAGACACATCAAAGAGCCCTTGGCTCTCCATCAGATAGGAGGTACCAGGAGATGTGCCACCAGGCTGTGCGCGTTGCCCGTTGCGGGGAGAGGGGGTTGCTCGCAGACCCTGAGCTGTCAGCGTGGCTGTAAGTGATGAAATCGCTGAGCTGGAATAAGGCAGGTGGCTGCTCCTGAGAGCAGAATTTCAACAACTGCCAAAGGTTTTCAAGCTGAAAAGCAATGAAAAGAGCTGGCATCATCACATCAGGTACCACTTCATGAGAGTTGTGTACCTCAGGAGCAGCGGCAGCCTGGGAAGCAGAGAGAGAAAATTCTTCATTTCACAAAACCATTGGAATAATACAATTTTTCTAAAAAATATTTCCAATTTTCTCAAATCCAGCTACTGAAGTGAGTTTGAGATACACCTCTCAGATCCATGACCTTGCTATTCATGTAATTAAATCCCTGTTGCATATGAAGGGTGATGGCCCGCACCTAGAAAATTATTTGGGCACCTAAAGCAGAGCTTAAGCACCTAAGCTTTGCCAAAGTCCAAAACCGTGATGCCATGTCATAGGCCTCAGACACTCTCCCAGTTTGCTGTACTGTCTATTATACGCATGTAGGTGCTTACTTTTGGCCCAGGAAGCCTTTGGCATTTTTCTCAGTGGTGGTCCTCAAACACTTCTTAATTGAAAACACATTACTCATAGGTTGGCATTGGTGGGAGGACACAGAGGAAGAGTAATTATTTACACAGCCCAAGCCTCAAGCACTTCAATAAATTAACCAGGCTCCTAAAAAGTAGTCTTCCTAAAAAGTAGGCTTCTTCAGAGCCAATATAGACCAGGGCTCTTAAGACTGGGCTTAACCCTTTGGTGGAGCCTCAATCCCTTCTTCAGCTATAAGGAAAACTGTCCTCCCAGGGTTGAGAAATAATTGGCAACTAAACCTCTTCAATACAAATAACCTGATGATCTCCCTTCTGAAGGGGAAGGGAGCCAGGGTGTATGGACTGCTCAGGACCATTGCTTATAGCTGAGTCTGACAGGTACTGTGAACTGGACCTCTTTGGGTTTGGGTTAAATATGAGGTTACTTTTAGCTGCAGACTGACAATAACAGTTTCCTTCTACCTTTTTTTCTGGGAATGTTGCAGATCCAAAGAATGAAAGTGCATCTTTTTTACTGTGCTGTTGCATTGTTATGCTTCTGACTCTGCCATGTTTTGATGTTTTCCTTTGTTCCTTTTCTTAGATCTTACAAGTAAATACCTGACTTAGCCATCCAGCCACACAGCAGGCTTTTTCTCGACATGAGCCATAGTCTCTGCTGGATGCCCCATTACAGTCGTTTCTGTTACACTGCTTGCTTCCAAAACGCTCCTGCAGGGCTGGTCATAAACAGAACATGCATAGGAGAGTCTATGTAGTATATTAATTATCATCTCATATCTTATGCACATTTCACATGTCCCTAAAAAGTTGCCGAAAAATCTACCAAATTGTCTGGATCTACATGAAAGAGCGTGTAAAAAAATGTGTGTTACATCTTGCAAGGAACAACCCATATTCCGTGTACAGTGGTGTGCATATCGTTTGCTTAGGCACTTCTAATGCACCGCTGTGCGTTACTGACCCAGAACTGTTCCATCTTTACTATGTTTATCTTTATAATGATAATTTTCTATCCCAGGAGTATTATGTGTCCCCTGCAAACAGAAAGGGGGCCGGGAAAGAGAGACTGAGGTTCATAACTGATGGTCTAAATCCTGCCTCAGATGCCAGAAGATCCTGGGCTTGGCATTTCGCACTGGCTGGGAAGAGTCTGTCAAAGGCACTGAACTATTAAGAAAAATGAGGCCTGGGAACCTACATGAAAACTGGATTGAATGAGTAAGTCTTCAGTGATTTTTCCCAAATATTTGTAGGAAGAGCTGTGTGGTTTCCTCCTGCAGGAGCTCTTATCAACATGGAAGCCAGCATCTCCCTGAATTCCTCATATGTAACTATGGATTTACCTTACATTTCTTTGCCTGGCGATTTAGAAAAGAGCTCCAATACTCACAGATTACACCCAGGTTCACCTGATGGTGTACAGCCCGCTTCCCTGTTGTCTGTGCTGGATTGCTGTTGGAGCGTGCTGTGACTCCATTCCAGCCTGTGTCTGGGTTTCCTTTCCAGCAAAGAGTGGGTATGGGACCAGAAGGAAAGGAGGAGGGGAGGAAGGGGCATGGGGGCAGGCTCAAGTCTTGTCCCAGAAGAGATCAGGATGATGGTAAAGCGAGGTCCCAGAGCTGGGAACTTTGAGGTGGTTTTCATCCAGTGAGCTAGACATAGCCACATACTCCCTGTATAGGTGGTTGACCTAATGTTTTCCCAGGCACACCATCACTCCTTTGGGGATTTAGTACATCTATCCTTACTGCCACTGGCACAGATGCCGTATGGAAGGGGATTCATTTTTCCATCCTCACTCCCATTCGTGGAAACACAGAGCGGTAAAAGATACCGGCTCGGGTCAGATTAACCCAAGGTAAGGGAAAAGAAAGATGGCCTCTAGCAGCCTCTTATTGCTCATATAAGAAGCCATGGCCACACACATACTAACACTGAAATTTCTCTGCTGTTACAGCTTATGATCAAGCAAAGCAATGAGGGAGCTATTACAGGGGGCGGCACTTGGGTGCTCAAAGCAGAGGCTGTTTTGGGGTTGGTGTTAAAGAATTTCACAAGTCTCTGGCTTACTCCAGGTTTGCATTTATTCACAACTCAGAGTTGGGCCATCACCCCAGTGAGTGGCAAATGAGAACCACAAACATAACACTTTATATAGCTTTCTATCATAATTGCATAAAGAGTTTCCACGGTGTTCACAATTCCTCATTTGTTTGGTCAGGTGAAAGTCCATTACTGTCCACAGGTTAGCATGTTCTTATCGTTCTGTCTCAGTTCTGCTTCTCGATCACGAAGTCCATTGGCTCATCCTCAAAAGTTTTCTTTTGGCAGACACCATGAATACAAGGCAAAACCATACGAACTTGACCTTTAACCCCACCTCTATTCATCTGGGCCTAATTTAATTATTCTGTCTACATCTTGGTTCAAGACCAACTTATCTGATTGTCTTAAAATCTTACTTTCATCTATCTTTTTCTACTGATTAACTCAGCTGGTGACTAGTCCAGCCACGGAGGGGGGCTATACAATGGACGTAGTGAGCAGTAGACCATGGACTGCTGAGTTTCTGCTTGCACTTGGTTGCATTCAGAAGTAAATATCTTAATATAATACCCAGAGGATGATTAATGAAACTAAGCAAAAGCAAAATTAACTCCTTCCTTTATCAGTTGAGCTACAAAGCACCAGACCAGATGTATAAACCAGGACAAAACTACATGTTTTGAGAGCTGAAAGAGAGACATCTCATTATCGTAACTCAATTCTTTTGGTAGGTACCAATCCACTCCTGCGGCCAAGAAAAGACCATAAAGCAAATCCATTTCCTTTCCCAAGGGCAAATAGT
>NW_009259600.1:739187-740942 GCF_000687185.1 Egretta garzetta
CAGACCCGTGGGTACTTCTCCTCCCCCTCACAGCCTCTTGCTCAGAGACAGAGGAAAATCGTTGCATGAACAGGGAAACAGGTAAAATTTGGAGCTTTCTTCCTTCTCATGTTGTTAAAATTGAGGTATGACTTCAGAAAATTTTGAAGTGGTGTAAAAAAGCATCACCAGTAAGTTATGCACCTAATTCACTCACAGATTTGCTTGCTCATCTAAACCTGAAAACCAGAGTCGCTAAAAAAGGTAACTTAAACAGTACTTTTGCCTTTCTATGTCATGCAAAGGTGATTTGCAAATAGTTTTTTTAAATAACAGGAATAACATTTCCTTATATAATAAAAGGCCTACAAGGTTTTTTTGCTTCTTACATTTTAATTTTTGCCCTAAAAATAGCAGGATTACACAATTTTTTTCTTACTGATTTTAAGGAAGATTTCTCTAGACAAACTTAAAATATTCCCAGTGAATGTTAAGACTAATCAAAGGGGAAAGATATCGGTTCTTCAACAAAAGTCTTTTCATTCTAAGACAGCAATTAGTCATGAAAGTTGAATACATAAATTATTACTGTTGTATAACAGTTAACAAAACCAAGCCCCTATACAATCTAAAGAAGCTTTTCGGTATCTCCACTCACTCTCCCAGTTCTTGAGAAAGCCATTGGACTTTTTTATTTTCTGTCTCTGGAAAGAAACACGTTCCCATACTTCTATCATAAAAATCAGATTAAGAAAAGCCTTTCAGTATTATTAAAAAACAAAAATAGCCTGAGGTGATTTTCCATCTCTTTTTCAAGCTATCTTCGGGAAGTGAGATAAAAATTTCTCACCCTGTGAAATGCCTTGTCTTTCCTTTCGGACAATCCTCTCTCTTTGTCCTCTTTCATGTTCTCTTTTGAAATTTGAAAAGGGAGGTAGAAGAAGCAGGAACACACACACACAGCAAGTCACGCCACAGCTGAGGCTTTTCATACATGAAGGTGTTTTAAAGGAAAAACTTCACTTTAACATTTGTTCTGAAGCATAGTATCATCTATAACAATATAATATATCATGTATAATATATAGTATTATTTTAATATGTTATGTATAATTGCAATGCCATCCGCTAGTGGTGTGTGGTAGGCAAACAAAGACAAAGCCTCCCTTACGTGATGTCCACGTAATAACCTCTTGGCACACGTCTGAAGTGACATGGGGGGGGAGTTTCCCTCAGATCTGCTCTCCCCCTCGCCCTAGCATCCTCCTCCTCACCTGCCCTCACCCCGCAGAGCCTGCTCCTGCCCCATCCCGCAGCTCCCCGCTCCCTTCCAGTAACCCCAGCACTCCCAGGTCCCCACAGCCCCTGATTTTTGACCAGGCTGCCTTGAGGGCTACATTATATTCAAGGACCTTATTTTCAAGCCCAAGTGCATATGCAGAGCGCAGCTTATCGTGATGCCTGCATCAGCCATGTGAGAGTACAGTCAAGTCTCATCACCCCTCCACACTAACGAGACTTCCAAACCTGTTCAGTCTGGGGTCCATGGAGTGAACTCCCCCAAAACTAAGTGACCGTATGGAAGGGGAAAGCAGCCAAAAAGATGAGTGAAGGGAAAAAGCTTGACCTGACAAAGACAGACCACAGGAAGGAAGTTTCTTTTGTGGAAAGATATCGAGCCTAGCCATGAACGCACTTCAAGGACGCAACGAAGCGGAATTGGACAAACTCAAGGGTGGAGAAGAAGCAACAGCAGCCCTTTCTCCAGCCTCTTTT
>NW_009259600.1:741001-741331 GCF_000687185.1 Egretta garzetta
GGCACGGACCCCTTCCTTCCTGCACAGGCAGCAGTTGCGAGCGGTTGGGGGGGAAGGGGGTGAGGGTGGTGTCTTTTTTTTTTCCTGTTTTGCCTTTTTTTCATGTCATTTTTTCCTTTTATTCTCTCCCTTTTTAATTTTCTTTTCCCTTCTTCTTTTTTTTTCTTTTTTCCCTGAAGCTGTGATTTCCTCCCTAGGGTGGAAGGGGATGAAGTCCTGAGACTATTTTCCCTTTCCCTTTCCCTCTTTCCCATTCCTTTTTCCTTTCCCTTTCCCTTTCCCTTTCCCTTTCCCTTTCCCTTTCCCTTTCCCTCTTTCCCCTTCCCTTTC
>NW_009259600.1:741343-819183 GCF_000687185.1 Egretta garzetta
TTTCCCTTTCCCTTTCCCTTTCCCTTTCCCTTTCCCTTTCCTTTCCCATTCCCTTTCCTTTCCCATTCCCTTCTTTCCTTTTCCTTTCCCCTTTCCTTTTTTTTTTCTTTTTAAAATATTTTTAATATTTTAAATGTTAATGAGGGGGAATGAGTTTGCTCCTGATGGCATGTATGTGTGAGGAGAGCCAGTTAGTAATTGGGATGGGTTAGGAGAGGCGCTGGGTGAAAACACTGTCACTTTTCAAAATACATCGCTTGGATTTTCATTGTTTTCTTTTTTTTTCCCTGGGTTTTTCACTGAAGAGCATCTCACACTGCAAAAGTTCGTTCCCAAATTGTGCAGGTTCCCTCCCATCCCATTAGACCTCGATGGATTTGAGGTGCCCAGGGTTGGTGTGCAAAGCGACCCTGAGCCCCTCAGCCCTTTGAGGGGGGGCCCAGCGAGGTGCCCTCCCACTCACCTGGCCATCCTGCCCCTCAGGGCTGCTGTGCCAGACCATCAGTGAGGGCTCAGCATCTCACAAGAGGCAGCTGTGAAGTTTTTTTATCTAAACTTGCCCAGCACAGAGCATTTCTTGGTCCAAGACGAGTCCTGGATAAAAGGCAAACTCCCACCCAAAGATCTCCAAAGTATTCCCTGTCCTTGATGACAGCTACAAATCATCAGACCAACTCTACTACCAACTGATCTACTTCAGGCCAACGCTTATACCAGAGTTAGTCCACAATGTCAGCTGGAAATGGCACATTCTGTATTAAAGAGTGTCTTAAGACCCTCTATCTAGATATTTTCCCTGATCTGCCCACATAAACTTCCCCAACATTTTCCTCAAATCATTTCAAGCAGCCCCTAATGAAAGCCACATCTCATCTCCTGATTGCTCAAGGCTTCATTAGAAACCATTTAAATAAGACTCTTTGTTGACTTTTATTATTTCTGTTCAAGTGTATAATGAAAAACGCAGCTTTTTGGTCTTATAAGAGAAGTTTTCTCTTGTAAGAGAAACAGGAGAATTACAGGCATACATCACAAAGGCAGAAGAGAAAACCAAGATGCCGGGAAAGAGAAAAAAACATTAAATGGAGCCAACTCCCCAGTTTAGCTCAGTGCACTGGGTTAGGAAACTGCAGATGGTCAGAATACCTGATAAACCAAAAACTTTTCATTTCACTCAAAGTAAAAAAGTTCCTTCAAATTGAAATTGTTTCATTTTCGGCAATTTCATAAACCAGCGTCAGGTTCGTATTTATAGAAAAGCAGGTGCTGTTCACAAAACCGGTGAAGAGGAGGGAGGGGAGCTGCTGCTGTACTGCTGCCCTTACATCTGGAGGAAAATCTTAAATCCAAACCTAGTCTCTGCCTGCTTCAAAGCAGGAGCTGGACCCTGGGGGACAGTTAATTAATCCAAAATTTAAATAATAATAAATAAATAAGAATTAATTAAAATTAATTTAAAAATAAAGAAGAGAAATCACTTATGCAGAAACTTTTGCCACCTTTGGTCCGTATTTACGGGCCACTTCTAGTTCATTGAAACTCCGTTGCTAACAGCTGTCCTGGTCCTATACATCCATAAGCCAAGCCCGAGCAGGCAGCACTCTTGCTCACATGCACGTCTCCCACGAGGTGTGGGCTGCGTCACCCGGTGCGGCTGTAGCCCACAGCGGGCAGCTCAGCCCAGGCGCCTGCGAGGTGAGGAGCTGGATTTCTGCCCTAGCCCCTTCCATGTGCATCTGCCCGTTCCCTTTCGTCAGGTGTAACTGGGCAGAAGGCAGCCTTTAGATCTCAGAGCATCGTGTTTCTCCACCCTCCCCAAATTTCACAGATCTCTCCACTTCCAGCTGAAAATCTGCAGAACTGTTCAGCACGCTGGCTTTGCCAGCTCTGTTAACATGCAGTTATTAACTCCAGAGCAGCACCGCGTCCTACAGGTGCTGGGTACCTTGACAAGCAAGGCTGGCTTTTCCTTCAGGTGACGCAGAAAGGAAACATGGCTGCTTGCCAATGAGATAGGATAAAGACCAAGAGCAGTTCCCTGAAAAATCCAGCCAAAACGGGAATCTAGGACTGTATTTTACATGTTAAGGATTGTAGAAAGAGTTTTTATTTCATTCTAATAAGGGGCCTATAGGAAAGATGGGGAAAATCTTTTTAATAGGGCCAGCTGTGACAGGACAAGGGGTAATGGTTTTAAACTAAAACAGAATAGGTTTAGACTAGATATAAGGAAGAAATTCTTTACAATGAGGGTGGTAAAACACTGGAACAGGTTGCCCAGAGAGGTAGTGGAGGCCCCATCCCTGGAAACATTCAAGGCCAGGTTGGATGGGTCTCTGAGCAACCTGATCTAGTTAGCGGTGTCCCTGCTCCCTGCAGGGGGGTTGGACTAGATGACCTCTAGGGTTGGGTTGGAAGACCCAAAACATTCTATGATTCTATGATTCTAATAATGCCTTTAGTGATCTTTCCGTTGCTCTGAACTCTTTTTGTTCTCATTAGGAGAAAATCTGCAGTTTAAGAGTAAAAATTTAAACCCCCTCAACAGTCCAATCCCCATACTGAAAACTGAGTTGCAATATATGGTTTATAAATTTTACTAAGTTTATTTCCTCCTTTATGTGTTGTAAACTTGGTCCAATGCAAAGTTCAGCTTAGAGACCATAAGTGAAGTTCTGGAAGTGGGTCACAGCTTTGTTAGTTCCCCACCAACCCCACCCAACAGAACACATTCATGAAGATGCTCCAACAGGGCTTGGCACCTGGATCCTTGGATTTCTCATTTGGTTTCACCTCTGGGAGCAGGGCAGTTATGGCACATGCTGGAGAAGCTGTTTAGATGCTACTAGCGATTTATCAAACCGGAAAACATTTCCATTGCTGTCAGCTCTCAAAAATATATGTGCCCATTTTGAAACTCTTTCCTTTACTGATACTCACAGCAGCAATAGAAACTATATGCAGAAAATTTGCTTTCTTCCCTCGTCTAAACTTGTTATAGCATTGCCCAGACGACTCCCCACTGCGGCTCAGGCTGAAGTAGCGATGGGGACTACATCCAGAAACATCGCAGGCTCACAGCACATGGCAATTGCGCGATCTGGTGTGTCACGCACATGGTGACCCATGCCACAGCAAAAACACCTCATCCGCAGAGCAGGTCGCAAAGAAACTGGAGGAGACCCCCCCTCTGTCCCTTCCACTCCCTATCCCTGATCCCTTCTCCAAAGCGGGGACTGATGTGGTGGTACCTGCGGTGGGGCCCCAGCGGGGACCGGTGGGCACACCAGTGTGCTGCCCGCAGCAAGACAGGGCCGATGCACCTGCATACAGCCCCGGATGGGCCGGGTGCTCCGTTCCCCCCCCTCCCCCCCCGCAATGGCAGGGCTGGGCCTGGAAGGCTTTGCCATCTCTCCTCATGGGATGCACCCCCCAGGATCATCTCCTCAGACTTGCACAAGATGTTACAGGCTCTCACCTACGTATTTAAATAGCTTCTCCAGCACGTGCCATTTACAGTGGGGAGAAAAGGCAGGCTTGCGGACCGTGGGGGTAGGCTGGGGTCACATACAGTTTTTGTGGCAGAAGTATTGCAGCAAAGGATCTACAGCGGGCACCCCCATGCTGCCCTTACTTCCCCAGCTTATAAACCTCTATTCTTCCCCTCTCCCCTTTCTTCTATATCTGGTTTCTCCTCAGTATCAGAGCGATCCTCAGATTTGTGCCCACACATCTGATCTCGCTGCCTCCCACACCCAGTCTGATTCCTTCGTGCCACCCGGCTCCTCTCCTGACTTATCCCTTTGCTTCCTCTGCCCACACAAACCCCGAGTCTTTCTCACCATCTCAGATGCTCAGCGCATCCTCCCCAGCTACCATCCTTGCTCCACTTCTTTAAACCGCTTCTCCCAACCCTGAATCCAGTGACATGGTAGCCGTATGGTATCAGGCTTTGTGCCCAAACATCAGCCTTATAAGCCATGCACAAGCTAGAAAATAAAGCTGGTTCTTATTATGGTCTTGGTTTTCTGTGCACACAGCACAGGAGAAGTTAAAGAAAGCAATATTCTGAGGGAAGGATGGAGGCACACTATGGGCTTTTAAATTTTATGCAGCCTTGTGAAAATACAATGTAGAGCGCAAACTATAAATGCCCATTAAATACAGAATTATGTGCTATTAACCCATACCAAAAAAAAGTGATTATGTTCTCTCTCTGTTTTTGTGTAGATATTAAGAAGAGCAGACAAGAATGGTAAGACCGGTGACATGTCTTCCCCTTCCCTTTGGAAAAAAAAAAAAATCCATCATTGATTCAGCATTTTAAGTCATGCTTTAAACATCCTAACAGGAAAACCAACCATCCTCCATGTCGTTTTATGTTTTCTACAGGCTCAATGCAATGTCTTTTGTTGTGCACTGATCCTCCCTATGGATTCTTTAAGGGCAGATCTTGTGCTTTCACCATTTGGCATGTGTTTTTGATTTGCTCTTTGGGTGCATGTGGGTGTTTTCTCAGTGACATTGTGTTCACAAGAAGGTTTGAAATACTTTTTAGTAGCTCCATCTTATTACTTTGTAAAAACACCATAGGCTATATCTAGCAATCAGACTTGTTTCCTACATTTTGCAGTTATGTATTTGTTTGGCATAAAGCCTTGAATTCAACTCACATATTTATAATGCAAAAGTCATGAGGTTTTTTTATTATGTTCTTAATCTAAAGTTACGCCCTTGTGCTACTGACTGATTTTCCTTCCACATACTTTTTTTCCCTTCCTTAAACTCAGTAAGTTGGAGCATAGTACCATAAGGTTTCACAAATGCTCCTATTTTGGCCGCAGCAGGGAAAAGGTCCTTGCTGTTAAGGCCACAAGTGTAACCACTAGAAATTTTTGCTGGTGTACATAGTCATGGTCTTGAACCTGACTTTAACTCTTTTTCCCATCTCAGAATTGCTGCACAATTTTGGACAAGTTACGTTATCTTTTTTGTGCCACATACCCCAGCAGAGACATGAAGCCTCTGCTACTTCCCTGCCTCACACAGAGTGTGAGATTCGGTGTGTTTGAGGCTATGAAGAGCTTCTGTAGCTCTGCAGTTACCATAATAGTATTTATATTTAACTCAGATAACCAGAGTTAGATCTTGCAGGATGAGGAGATACAAGCTCACAATTATTTAGCACTGTAATACAAAAATATGGGAAAAAGGGAGATGCAACTTCTTGCAGAAGCGTGGGACAGTCTTCAATCTTTTCCTGAAAGCATTGAAGGGCATCAAACCCACAGCTCAGGCAGGTTTAACTCTGACAAGTAATTCCCACTCAATCCTCAGAAAACAGGTATCGTGCACGTTTGATAAAGTGTACTCTTGGGTATTTAAAGGCGTAATGGTTACTATTGGGATAATCAGGGACATTCACTTTCAAAGAAGGACTGTTGGACAGTAAGGGGCTACCACACTGTTTGATGGTATAGCTGAGCCTGTCAAATAACCATTTATTGTTGCTGAGAGGGCAATCCCACCCCTACAGCCCACCTCTGGCTGCATATTCCTGCCCCAGCTCATCTGCAGCAACTGGCACTTCCCACTAAACCAAGTCAGGTTCCTTCAGAGAGCTCAGGGACCACAAACCCCATCACTGTGAGAGCTTTTCATTAGTGGGTTTTTTTAATCTCCCTCAGTCAGCTTGCCAATGGCTTGGAAGGGCAGTGATGATGTAGGCTGAATCCCAAGGTGAGGGCTGGGATGGGGAGGAGAAGGACCTTCCCCTTCAGCCATCCTTTTCCAGCTTAGCTATGTGCCAACCACAGCCAAGCTCTGCTGGCATCCCTGGCAGACCTCCCCACGGTGTCTGGAATAGATGTTTACATGTCTACCCTGAAGACTGATGAGAGTGGGAGCGCATGGTGCAGAGCAGTGGTCATCTTCCCCCGGAGTGAAAAAGAGCCCCTGTGGCTCCATGTCCCTGCCCTGAACTTTGAGCTCATTCCCTGTCCCAGCCCTGGTGCATCCACAGCACTTCGGTGGTCAGGAAGTCTTCTAGTCCTCGGTGGGGTTATCTCACAGTTTATTATTGCTTTTAAAACAGAGGAAACAGTTCACATGAACAGTGACAAACTTGCTTGTTCCAGAGCAATGCAAAGCCATGTCAGCCCTAGAGACTTTGGTCACAGGAATTCATATGTATATATGGATCCTTTACAGCATACTATGGGGAGAAAAGTGGCTAAGTTCAGCCGCATTAGTTCTATTCATTTCAGTCCCTGAGTTTAAAATGGTTTCAGCTCTTATGGGCTTAATTGTGTTCGTTCAACCGTCAATTGCCCATGGGACTTCCACCTTGTTAATCTAGCACTGCACAGGTCCATGCCACATGAATAAGGAGGAGATTTGTCTTAAGGCCAGGATGTTAAGTACATTCTCAGAAAGTGAACACTCATCTAACATGCTTACACTGTGGTCAGCACAGATTATTGGCTTTTGTTAATACCTAGGACACTTACACTTGCCATGTCACCTTTCTGTGCTGCAGGAAACCAGGTATTGCCTCACAGTAACAAATACTGCATTACTGGCCATGACAGGCTCCTGTTAACCCATACACTTTTAACAGGACTCTCTCAGAGCTTCCAGTCATTCTCTGTGAGGTTAAAATACCACCCCACCCCACCCCAAATTTATCATCAAAACCCTTACTAGATACTTGCTTGATAGCAAGAAAAAAATACATCCCCAAAAGTGGATCAAGCTGATAAATAAGAGCATTATAGGAGTTCTTACTACGAGTTTAGGGAATGTGGGACTACAGGTTAGCCTTCCACAACAAGGAAAGACAACTATTCGTTGCAAAGACAACATAAAATAAGAGATCAAAAAAGCCAAGAAATCGTGCCAGCTGTTACTCAAAAATACTGCGATGATTTATGACAGCTGGGTTCAACTGAGAAACTCCTTTATCAAACAGTCATTCCCCTATGTGAAACAAGCCGTACAAATGTTGTTTCCTTTGGGGTGGTGGCTTCTTTCTCCGCCAGCCCAGGTACATGTATCACCCGTTACTCTCCTGTTTCTGGAAATATCAGCTATGCATAGCTTCTGTAAGAGGCTCAGCTTCATAAACTCTTTCTACAGTTCTTATTTCATGGCTGAGCAGCTCCACTCTGTATGGAGCAGATCCACACTCCACCCGTAACTGAAAAGGTCGTGTGATTTTCTTAGAGGAAGAAGAAGGCGTAGGGAAGGAATATCGCATTTCTAAGAAATACATGGTTCATAATATTGACAAAAGCAACAGAAAACCCTGAGGGGAAAAAAAGCAATTTGATAAAGGTGAGCTGTTGCACACTGACCTTTTTGGTAAGGAGAAGTTTCAGGTTTGCATGTCAAAATGAAGTTTCGGTCAGGTTTACTTTACAGAACTCTATACATTCAAAGAAAAGCTAATTTGGAAAAATTCCCATTCAAAGGAAAGCTCTTAATTTATTTAATTTCTTTTGCTATTTAAAACAAAATAAAACTCATTAAATTCCTAAAATCTTGTCCCTGGCCAGCAGTAACAAGAAATATGGAAAACTGGAACTGCCAAATGCAGTCTTTCCTAATCAAGATAATTTTTTACCTTCCTCATCTCACAGGCAACAGTGGTTGCCCCCCACACAGGTGACTGCAGCACCTATATTTGCTCATCCTCCTGCTCGTCTGCATGAGGTGTTTCTCTTATCTTCTGATATGCTAAGAAGGACGTGGGGCACCCCATGAGCCTTGCAGTGATTTGCAATCAAATGGAGTAATTTCAGTTGTTGTTAAAGGTCACCCTGGGGCCTCTCCTGGCCGTGCAGCTTTGATGTGTGCCCTATTAGTACAGCCTCATGCTATAATTCCCTCCTGTTAGCACAGGAATGGAAATGCAAATATAAGCTATGTTGCAGGAATACAAGCACAAACAGTCTGACTGTCAAAACGGAGAAGAAAAGTAACAATCTACTGAGAATGCAACTCTCAATCTTGCAAGAGTGACAGTCTTCTTTCAGTTGAGGGAAGGTACCATCACTACAGGAAAGATGTTGCGTTGCTGGAACATGTCCAGAGGAGAGCAACAAAGCTGGTGAGGGGTCTGGAGCACAAGTCTGATGAGGAGCAGCTGAGGGAACTGGGGTTGTTTAGCCTGGAGAAGAGGAGGCTGAGGGGAGACCTGATCGCCCTCTACAACTGCCTGACAGGAGGCTGTACAGAGGTGGGGGTTGGTCTCTTCTCCCTGGTAATGGGAGATAGAATTAGGGGAAATGGCCTCAAGTTGTGTCAGGGGAGGTTTAGATTGGACATCAGGAAAAATTTTTTCAGGGTTGTTAAGCATTGGAATGGGCTGCCCAGGGAAGTGGTCGAGTCCCCATCCCTGGAGGTATTCAAAAGACGCAGACGAGGTGCTTAGGGACATGATTTAGTGGTGGGATGGCAGGGTTATGTTAGGGGATAGACTTGATGATCTTAAAGGTCTTTTCCAATCTAAATATTTCTATGATTCTAAGGTGCTTCAACACTGATGGTTCAACACTGACCAGAGTCAGGGAGTACTGAGAGCAGTGCCCTGCCTCTGCCTGCATCATGTTGGGGGTCATTTCTTTTCCCATCCTCCTGGGAGAAGAGGGCTGCTCTTCCCTTCCTGTTTTATCATCTCCACTTTTTTCTTGAGGGGATCCTGGCTGCTTCATGTCTATCCTCTTATGAAGGTGGAAACCAATGACTCTGAGCCCAGTGGCATCCTTGCCTGGCTGTGGGGTGCTGAGGGTATGTGCCAGCACAATAACCACCTTCTAAGGCGTGAGCTTCCTCTCCTGCTCTGGGAACATGGCATGCCCTGGTGTTTAAAACACCTCTTAGCACTTTTCAGTGTGGAAATAGCCATCCAGTTAAACCTGGAGGGAGGAGAGAGTGACCCACAGCCTCGTCCCCCAGAAGGAGGTCTCGGCTGTCTCTCTTGCCTCTGCAAGTTTAGAACTGGTATTTGATTATGGCCTCGTTCCAAACTTACAGCTTCTGCCCCCAAACTCTCAGATCAGCTCCAAGCAGGAGTTAACTTAAAAGGGCAGCTCTAATATGACAGGTTTAGAGAAGACAGTCTGTATATAGCTGCTGTCATTGATTTGCAAATACAAGTCAGTTGTTATGAAAAAGCACTGAGTATAAGCTGTATCTCAAACATCCTTAAAGCTCTTGAGAGGAGGATATTTGAAAAAACATGGGTAATATCTACTAGAGAAGCAGAGACTTCCTCCCCCCCCCCCCCCCCCCCCAAAAAAAAAAAGCCTTAACTGCAAGGAGCACAGTAAACAGAATGCTGCAGGCAGGCAGGAATGACTGCAACCAAATGAGGCAAAATTAAAAAATTGACTAAACAGAGCAAGACTAAAGCTCCAGAGATGGCCAAACCTGAATATCAAACACCCACAACAGACCAGCAACAAGATATTATTAATGCCAGAACCAGCACATTTATGTTTGGTTTCATTTTTTTCTCTGACATTTCAAACAAGCACTCACGGTAAGCAGGTTTTTTTTTTCCCCCTAAAAATGTGGCATTTATAATTTCATTGAGCTAGAATCTGTAAAATGAAAAATACAGTCAGATGAGGCTAATCTTTTAATTCTGTCATATGTCTTCATTCAGCACTCCCTGACATCCATGACACAGAACAGGGACATCACACTTTCAAATGTAGAATTCTAAAACTGTATAGCGCGATAATACCAACTGTATCTTCTCACCTGCCTTTTGCATAAGAAATTATGCAGGAAAAGTCCCCCAGCACCTTCTGTAAAACGCAAAGCACTCCAGCAGTAGCAAAATTGTTGCTGATTGCAGTGGCCTGGGGATTTCAGACCAGCTCTAAAACCACACTAACAATAGCCCGACAAAAAACCTGCAGGTCATACATACAGGACTCTTTAAAATAAGGCAACCAAGTGCAGCAGTAGCATCCTATAGCTTCCACAGGTGGTAGTGACCGAAGGGACCCGATTTGAGTCACCTGACAAGATTTCCACAGAATAACCAAAAAGCCACCAAGCCGCACCTGTACGATGATCAAGAGAAAATCTCACAACGCTCACGCTAGAGTCAGTTTCGCAGAGATCAAAATAGGTGTTTTCATATTCATTATTTATTGACAGTGCCATTGCAGGACAAACACTGACTTTGCAGGTGAGTCTTCTTCCAGCTGCATCTGCTCGTGTGTGTCCAGGTGAGCTCTGGAGGGTGACAGCTGCCTCACTACAGCAGTCCTCAGGTGGAGACTTCTCAGTGGCGCTAGTTTGTAGCCCAGAGTGCTAATTTAAGCCATCCTAGGGGATTGAGTGAATATGCCTGGGAGAGGCAGGCAAAGCACCTCAGGAAGGGGATCTCTTGAATCACTCTAATGTGAACCATCAGAGTTGGTCTGGAGGCTTCTCTGAAGATCGCCACTTATGGGACTAAACTTTTTTTCAATAAAAGTTTCAGAGTTACACCAAAGCAAGGCATGCCAAGCCCCTGATTTCAGCATTTGTTCCTCAGCCAGTTATCTCCTAATCTGGGCCCACAATGTCTTGGCATCTCATGAGGACCAGCAGTGCTGCGCGGGGGCAGCTGCAGCAGTGCATGGGCTCTCCCCTCCATACGCATGGACTGGCCAGATATGTCACGGCATGGCAGGGTGACCCAGCTCTTGTGTGCCCTTCCTTGAGAAAAACAGCCATGTGCAGGAATCCCCTGGGGAATCTCTGAGTGCCATGGTATCCAGAAGGGCCGGGTCTTAACATCATAGTGGCCGCGTTTGAGCTATGCATTTACTGGATGACTTTACAGAACATATATTCTGAATGGGAGCCAGAGCACAGAAATTCTCTGAACTGCAACATTGCTGGTTTGAGCTCCCAAATTATTCAGTCAGTACTGGTAAAAAGGATTTGTAAGGCAAAACCCTTGTAGCACGGCCTCCAGGGACTCTTGCCATGCTGCTGTTTGCTTCCTGACCATCTGGACCCACCGCAGACACCACCCTGGCTCCTGTTCCAGAGCTCAGGCTCTGTCTGGGCTGGGATTCCCCATCCCACTTCCCTGGGTCCTTCAGGTGCTGCCGGGCTGGACTCTGCTCTCCAGATTCCAAACATTATTTTTATAAAGTGCCCATTTTTAAACCTAAACCCTCTTGCTGTTAGCCTAGTCCCCTTGGGACCACTCGGTTACATGTGCTAAGCTTTTCCAGCATAACAGCTGGAATAGCGGCTTAAAATCATTATTTCTGGTTATATCAACACTCGATACAGGTCAGAGTCAATGAAAGCTTAGTGCATTTGCCCAGAATCTTTAAAGCTTCAGCCCATGTCTGTGCTTTTTCTTATGCAACCCCTTTTGCCTGGGACCTAGTGGATATTATCAGCATACTCTTTGGCACACTGAAATTTATTGTTTTGGCAGCATTACCTTAGTCTGATTCCAGCCTATGTGCCATGTGCCAAGAAATCAGGTTTTTTTCAACTTTTTGCATCTGGTTCAGTCCATCCGTGTCTGTTGTCATGTGTCCCCTCCTGCTACCTCATGTTCTCTGTGTACAGGGCAATATCTTTTAGCACTCAAGTGCTCTGATCCAAACCTTTTACAGCAGGTATGGACTATCAGTTCCTTCCAAAAAGGCAGGTCCCTGGGAGCAGAAGAGCTGGGAGGAGGACCCACGTTTATGCCGCCTTCCCACTGTGTTTGCTTCAATCATGCAGGGGACTGTGGCCTGAGTGAGGCACTTGAAGTCTTTAAGTTCTTCAAAGGCAGACAGATTTCAAAAAGCCATAAAGGGCTGTCACAACACCCAGGAGGGATTTAAGAAGTCAGCTCCCATTGAGAACTGTGAGGGCCTGGATGGGGCTATGGTTTTGGCCCTTGCCTTTCCCATGGCAGAAGTGACTGCTTCATTTTGAGCACTGCCATTTCCTAGTCCCTGTTGTACCTTCCTGGAGAATAAATACTTTTTGCCATGGGGCATTTTTCTATTTACTGGTTTCACTTGTGTTATCTATTCTCCCTTTGCTAATTTTTGCCCTATAGGGGCAGAGGTCTGTGCTCATAAAGCCCCAGACCCTAAATAACCTGACTGCCCTGGCAGTGTGCACATTGCCAGCCTGGAGGCAGGCTGGGTACTGCGTGCTTGGGCCAGGACAGTGCCATGGGCTCTGCTTTCCAAATCCCATCCTGTCAAGGTGGACCCCAGGATGAGCTTTATCCCAGCGGGGTTTTTCCGTCTGGTTGCCATAAGCACTTCCATGTGGCTCTTCCAATTGGCATAAGCCCTAGGACTGCCATTCAGCCATACGAACTCCATCTGATGTGGCTGCTGCTATGGAAAGACTGCTTTGGTGGTCTTCTGTGGTGCCCACAGGCATGTTTAACTGCTAGGAAAGGCTCACAGCCCTGACAAGAAGCCCAAAATAGGTGGCAGTGGAAGCTGCTTTGTTGCCCTTCAGCATTTTATGGCATGTCTGCAAGACATCCTGCTCCTCTACATCACTGTAACTTCCTTCACTGTCTGCAGGCTCACCATTTGCCATTGTCTTTGGCCATGTAGACTCTAAATATATACATGCCCTTGTCCATGATTTGTCTCATATCTTTTCACCCACTGAAGTCATCTTTCAACTCAGAAAGCGAGTATGCATGTGGCTTTCCTTCGACAGATATGCTGTCGTCTATTGAAGACACAAGCTATCCAAAATGTGCCCTGGAGACTACTAGTGTTTCTGGAGAGGACTGTCTTGGGGATATCACTCGGGCCTATTTTACACGTAAACCCACCTATTCAACAGAGACGTGAATTTTACTGAAATAAATGTAAGAATGCACTTGTAACCTGAAGGAAAGCTCCCCTAAAACAGCATGTAAATGTATTTCTGAACTTTCAAGTGCTACGTGGGGAGATCAATTTTATTGTTTATAGTTTTGTCTGCCAGTCAGTAGCATTTTGGCTCCAACAAGGATGGGCAACTATGCCTGGTTTTGAAGAAACCCCACTTTTGAAAGACATCAGAGAAGATATGCAAAAGCAAGCAAGGCTTGCAAAACAGCTTCTCTGAGATAACGTTGCCAAGGCAAACGCTGCTGCAGGTTGACTTGTCTGAGGTTGCATGGCTTGAGAGAAGTTTGTCTTTCATGAATCATCCATCCCCAGTCGCTTTGCCAGTGGCAACGATTGAAGCATCTGTAATAGAGGTTTCTGCTCTGCTGCTCTGAAACGCTTATAACCAGACGGTATTTATCTGGGTGCTGCGAGGGCAGCGAGGTGTGCCCCAGGGAGGCAGTGCTGAGGATACATAACACAACCTTTAAAATAAAAGCTATTCTTGACACTTAAGAAAAACCTGGCTAGGCAAACGTGTCTTCAATTAAACAGCACAAAGAGCACTTGTTAGGGGTTGGATCTGAGCTTCATTTGAGCACTGAGGAAGCGCAGGAATGGCCTGGGCCACCAGCGGCTGAGTCCCCAGCTGCACTAGCAAAACAGTTCTACTCATACAAAATCAGAGAAATGCCCTGCAGAATCAGAGCTTTTTTTTTTTTTTCAGTAAATGTGACTGTATGAACTCTGTAAGTAACTGAATAGGTACAAACCTCCTTGGGTTTCGCTAGCATCAAGTTCAGTGATGTGTCAGTCAATGTCAATAACATTCAAAATGTTATTGAGAATAAATAGCAATGAAGCAAAAGGCAATGTCTACTCTTGGATGATAAAATTTAAAGAAAATACTAAAGTGCCCAATCTGGCTGTTGGCAGATCATTGATTTTTTGGATTGGTGTAAAGCCAATGATCCTGAAGAACAGAGACAAACAGACAGATGTTTCAGGTTTTGTGTCATACCCAGACTGTTCTATAAGTAAACTCATAATATGTTTATCTCAGGGAAGTTGCCAAAAATCACTGGTTTCTTGAGTATGTGTATAACTTGCATGCAAATTCTCCTTCCCAGCAAAGGCTAAAGCTGCAGAGGCAGTTTGATTAAAAAATCGATTGTATCTGTATGAGCCAAAGAAAGCATAGCTGTGAAAAGAAGCTCGTTTCAACATGCACAATATTTGATATTCCTCCTCTGTAACCAGTGCCAAATGGCAGATGTGTTTAGATTCTCAATTAGCTAATCGTGGCAGCTCTGTCAAAGAAAATTGCCTACCTTCAACACAGTATCGTGCCATCTTGGTTTTTAGCTCTTGTAGATCCTGACATTTTATTTTGATCATAATGATGATTATCTCCCAGCTACAATCTGTCTTTTCATATTAAACATTTCAAAATGTTTTTGTTGAGGCAGACATTTAATTTGTACAATTTTGAAACCTCTTGAATATTGCGTATTTGAAGCCGTATATTCAAGTGAAATTATGAAATAATAACAAGCAATAGAATAAGGAACTCCTCAGCTCTACACTTCAAATCTGCATACTGGATCCAGATACTGCCTTTACAATAAATTCTTCACCGCTATGAAATTAGGCCACAATATGTTGTAGTTTAGTCTGGTGCTTAGGACATCTTAGTCTTGTCCTCCACAGTTGTTTAAATGAAAGCAAAAGGTGGATCTTCTTTCTTTGGCTTTTGTTTGCTGATTAACAGTCCTGCATTTAAAACTCACTGCACTAGTCAATGAGGAACAAAGTGCCCTAACTATTTTAATCAAGTTACTTGCTTCATCCTTACCCATGCACTTCTGAAATCATACCTGTACAGCAAAGAAAAGAGGACAGTTGTTCTTCAGGATAGAAGCAAATGTCAGCTGTGGCTGAGGCATCCTTGACGAAATCTCGTGGACTTCTGTGGGGTCAGCTTTCCATGTACAAACTTCTGCCTTTCGTTTTTTTAACATCCTGCTGACAAGTGTTGGTTAGTTTCTCATATCATCTTCTATACCATGTCATTCAAAGCCTCGTCCAGGCTCTAGGTCATTTCAGCATGCAGATTTTTCTTATATATCTTCCTTTAATTGATTCCTTCTCCTCAGCCTTGAATCATATACTCAGGAAAAAAATAGTTGTGCTGTCACATGTTGTTTAAATAGTCATTGTGATATGATTAGAGGCCAGAGTTAACAAAGCCTAATGCTCCTTGCACCCCAGAGTCCTACTTTCCAAAACAGACAATAGCCTAAGTCTGCCACTTCTGTCATTATAACCATGGCCACCCTGTGGGTGGGAGGGGCTGTCTGAATTGCAGCATATTTTATCAATTTCTGATGTCACTAATAATAAAAAAAAGCATGGAAAATCTGCAGTATAGAAACTTCTCCGGGATTATCAGACATGCATAAGTGAGGTGAGATACAAGTATGATCCCTTCTTCAACGAAATGCTGTAGTAGTTATTGGAATACCCTTTAGAAAGCATAGATGGTTGTGCAGAGTTTGATCCGACAAAAGGAGGGTAGAGCCTCAATCTGACATGGTAATATCCTGAAAATACCAGATGAATTAATCTACTTAACACATCTCATCTCAAAGATTTTGCCTCATGTAGTCAAGGTCTTGCTATAATTAAAACTAACTTAAGAAACAGGTGAAACAGATTCCATCAAATAATGTAGTAGAGATTGTAATGAGGACTTTCTCCTCTTGAATTAATGTACATCCCATTACTGTTCTTCTAAATGTTATCATATGGTACTTCCCCTCCTTCTGAGTCCCATTAGTCCTGCAGACACTTCCTAACTACAGGAACATGTTACTGAAGATGATCAGGACCCATGTGGTGATGATTGGTTTTGTCCCAAACAAATGAGAACAGCAGATACGTAGAAAATAAAGTCAATGTATTCATAGTTGGGCTTCACTGTATATTAAGTGGCCAATTCAAATTCTATCTGAAAATGCATCTGAGGATTTTGACTGTCTATGGATATATGTCCAAACCAGTTTTTTCATTCCCATGTTTTGGTGTAATCTCCAGATGAATTATATGCTGGCAAATAGAAATCTATTGTCTTCTATGCTGACTAAGAAAACAAGATAAAATTCTTTCCAGTGGAAGAGGACAGAAAGCTGGCTTCCTATTCCATGAAAGTCAAACCTTTTTTAAAATTTGTTAATTACACACCAAGCATAGAGCTTTTTGAGAAAGATGTATTTTATGAAGAAAGAGAGAATTAATTTGCTGCAAACCAGTGCAGTGTATTGATTAGTGTCCTTAGCTAGAGAGGAGAGCCAGGGTCAGACCCCCGCTACTACTGAATTGTGCACTCAAGTCTCAGTCTCCCATGTGGGAGGCAGGGAGCAGAGGAAAAAAAGAGGATGAAAAGGAAAGGGAAATAGATAGCTCTAGACAGCTAAAGAAACTTTCATTGAACAAGTATGTTCCTTCAACAAATGTTTGCTTTTGCATTCCCCTGGATTTTCTCTGTCCCGCTCAGTCTCAGGAGGTCACTGATCTTCCATGCAGAGGCGAGGACATGGGCAGGGAGCAAACAGGGGAAGTGTGGGGCAGGATGGGGAGAAGCCACAGTGAATGGAATCAGGGCAAAGGCAGGACTGTTTTGATGTGTTTGTCAGTAGAGACTTACCAAATCCAAATTATCAAAGATAATGAGAAGGAAGAATAACAGAATTAACAGGCAAACTGAGAACTCTGGTACAACAGCTGATGCATTTGGCATCATGTTCTTTATGTGTCTTGATCAAATATGTAAAGTTTCTACATTCAATCTGAAGAGCTAGAGGGTTTTAGTAGTTTCTTCTTCTACTGCATGAAGTAAACAAGCAAAACCATAAATGAAATTAAGGCACTTTTCATTTCTGCATTGTTTCAGATGATGGAAAACTGTCCTTTGACGAATTCAAAGCTTACTTTGCTGATGGAGTTCTGAGTGGAGAAGAGCTGCATGAACTTTTTCACACCATTGATACACACAATACTGAGTAAGTGCCCCCTTCTTACAGTGCTACTCTCTGTACCTGAGAACAGAAAAAAGACATCAGGCTGATTTTAGAAAACAAATCTAAGAAGAAAGCTGCTTCAGGGAAACTAGGCTGTGTCATATGGCTCTAAACTGTACAAGTGAAGTGTTTTTAAACCTTGTAGAAATATCTGCATGTTCTAATAAATGTGATTTGGGTACTGAGAACACAAGGTGGAAACTGGGTGCCTTCTATGTTCCCCACCCATGATAGTAAGGAAAAGGGGCTCCTTCAAGCTTAAATATGAGTTCCTCAGTTCTTGATCCCACTTTGCTAATTCATTACATGAGGTGAATACTTGGACCAGATGTTAACCAAGAAAAAAAATAAATTAAGCAATCATATATAGTAAGGAACAGAAAAAGGCATCCTTTCTGGTGCTGCTAATTGTGTCGGTGCTGTTCCTTAGACTGTTTGGATATCCCCATTAAGGTCAGGCTTAACAAGGCCACAGGGAACTGACCTGACAGGAACTTCATGAAGTTCAACAAGGAGAATTGCAAAGTCCTGCATCTGGGGAAGAACAACCCTATGCACCAATATATGCTGTGGGCCACCCACCTGGAAAGCAGCTTGGCAGAAAAGGACATGGGGTGGACACCAGGTTGAACATGAGCTAACAATGTGCCCTTGCAGCAAAGAAGGCAAATAGTATCCTGGGCTGCATTAAAGAAAATATTGCCAGCAGGTCAAGGGAGGTGATCCTTCTCCTCTACTCAACACTGGCGAGGCCACACCTGGGAGTGCTGGGTCCAGTTCTGGGCTCCTCAGTACAAGAGAGGCATGGACATGCTGGAGAGACTCCAATGAAGGGCCACAAAGATGATTAAGGAACTGGTGCACCTCACACATGAGGAAAGGCTGAGAGAGCTGAGACTGTTTAGCCTGGGGAAGAGAAGGCTCAGCAGAACTTTACCAATGTATATAAATACCTGAAGGGAGGGTGCAAAGAGGAAGGAGCCAGGCTCTTTTCAGTGGTGCCCAGTGACAAGATCAGAGGCGTTGGGCACAAACCTAAACACAAGTGGTTACCTCTGAATATCAGGACACACTTTTTTTACTGCGAGGGTGACCAAGCATTGGCACAAGTTGCCCAGAAAGGTTGTGTAGTCTCCATCCTTGGAGATATTCAAAAGTTGTCTGGGCACTGTCCTGGGCAGCTGGCTCTAGGTGGCTCAGCTTGAGCAGGGGGATTGGACCAGATGACCTCTAGAGGTCCCTTCCAACCTCATTCGTCCTATGATTTTGACTGAAGAAGGGAATGAATTTCCTTTTTATTTGCCTTCTAGCCACCAGTAGTTTTTCACAGCAGGTCTCCCATTTACTCTTAATTAGGAGGGTGTTTCTAAGCTAGTGGTTTTTAAACAGGACTGTTCCTGGGGTAGGGAATGTCCTGAGGAGAGGCCATTCATTGCTTTTGCTAAGAGGTTATGAAGACATCATGTGGTAATCATGTAGCGTGGGTTGTGGTTCTGGTTACAAGGAGCGAGTACACAGTAAGTCAGTGTTGCTTTTCTCAGCTGCATACAGTGGAGCAACAATATTCAGATGCTATCACAGCCCTGCTTCCTATGTTTACTGTAAGAAAAGGTAGGAGCAGTGTAACAGGACCTTATCTCATCCAGTGCCAAACTCTGCTGTTGTCTGTGGGGTTTTTTGCCTTCCACAGGAAAACAAAACCAACAGGCTGTGATTTTGCAATTAATCTACTTTGTAAACATCAAGACTCTAACTCATAGTGAGATGTTAGTAGCCTTGCTCCTCAGACACATGAATTTGGCAATCACCTTAATAATTTAGGACTTGCATCTTACCCCAGGTAGCTCTAGACAGGCCTTTCCCCTTGGCCAGTTCTTCCTGACAGTGACTCTCATATGGCTTTTTCTCCTTTGGATGTCTGTGTCACAGCATTACACCCCTCCTTCCTTTCCTTTTTCGCAGCTTCTGCTGGTCCTCCTCTGCAAACACCCAATTGCCATGACAGTTGTGCATCAGTAGCCCCAAATGCTGACGTGATCCCAGGCCCATCACCCTGGTGGCCTGTCAATGACCAGGCGTGATCCTGGCCATTGACATGGCAGCTACCCTTGCAGCAGAAGGCCTGGAAGTCCAGCCAAAGGTTTTTTTGGGAACCATCTCAAAGGTCATTCTTCTGAAGAAGCCTCACTGAAGGCCTTGTGTGCTTGGAAGCTTGTCCATTTTTTCCACAGTCATGAGCTAGTCTAATTAATATATTCTATCTACTTACAAATTTTGCCTCCCTCCAATCTAGATAGAATTATTAACCAACTTCACCTGTTCCAGAAAGTATGAAAAAAGAAATCATCTGAAGTCTGAAATCTGGTCAATATTGTACCAGTTTATGCTAGGCAACATGTATCTCAATTTATGAACTTTTATGAACAACTTCCAGAAAGATAAACATCAAAATTTTGAAAAAGTTTCTAGGTTTTCATTACCCTATATACAAATCTTTTTTGTAAAAAATCAATAGTTAAATGAATTCAGATATTAACTATTTAAAGCGTTGCTTATTTCAAGCCATTTAAATATACAGAATATATGCAGAACCACATTTCTTTGCTGTCTTAAGAGCTTGGTTGCTTTTTTATAAACATGTATGAAGTTCTGTTCATGAACAATATTGTCTGTGTGATTATATGGAGCCATGAAATGCCTACAGTTAGGAATCCTCTTTTAGATCTGCTCTCTGTACTCATAAAAGCATTCACACAGGCACCTAATTCATATAAACAGAGGACTATATCCCCTGGGAATAAATGCCTAAATAACTCCGTGGATTTGTTTTTCAGCTCTGATCTCACTTATGTTTCTATAAATCAGGCAAAACTTCTCCAGAATCATTAGATTTTAACCAGCACAAAATGGAAGTATGGAATTGGACTCCTAATCCCAAGGCCATCCTAAAGCATTCAGTAAAACACCCTGTGTTGAAGGCTTTTGGTACTAGGATGCAACAGAGAAACAGGTTTCCCAGATGCATCATTCTCCTTAACGGACAACACAGGAGAAGAAATACCAACAGGTTACCTCCTATCATAAGAAAAGAGAAGGCTGTCATTATTTCCCTAATTTCCCTAATTTATCAAAAGTACTTATGTGCTAGAAATTCAAAGCAGAAGGTTGCAGAAATACTGTTAAATGAATAGGTACTGTGTACCGAAAAAAATAAGTGTAACATTTTAATTTCCTCAGGTTTCTTAAAATCAGTGGAAAAGACTGAGAAACAAATATGATCTTCAACAAATGCAATACACACAGTCTACCTAATCCTAGCAAAATTAATCACATGCTTCTTAGAACACCATGGGAATTTGCTTAGCAGATTAAGGGCCTTCATGCAAATTTTTAACCCAGAGGCAAAGACTCATTTCAGAGCCAAAAACTCATTCCTACAGCTTTGGTCTTCCTCATGTGTACCACACGTCTGCATGAGAGTGGTTTTATTTTACCATGATTCTATTTGCCTGCATTTGTCAGGGAGCATCCTGATAAGGGCAAATATCCTTGACGACTATATAAGATTTCTAAGAAAAAGGGTAGATGTTCTACATCTATTTTTCCTTTCTTTTTATTTGTAAAGCTTTTTTTTTTTTATTTGTAATTTTTTTATTATTTGTAAACCTTTTTCTCTTTAGCAGGTATTATCAGGACCTGAAAAATATGTAGAAAAGTGAGAATAACATCACGTTTTTCCTCCTGGGAGATAGGTATACCTGAAGGATAGGTGCAACTTTGTCAAATGCAACAGTTATTAGCTGAGAACTTGTAATGAAACTGGCACAGCAGTCATCTAAGGGAGAGATCATTCTCACTGTCCAGGAAAAGCCTGGCAAAAAGCAGGGCACAAAAGTCACAGAGAATATGTACTGTGAAGATTGTATTTTCATGTATTTCAGGGGACTGAACAAGTGGAAGACTAAGAACACCTACTAAATTACCTTTTCCAACCAGAAGAAAGGGTGCTTTCTATTGACTGGCTAATATTTGTTCTAGAGTAGAACCTAGGTATAGATAATAAGAAAACATGCTTAAAGTTTAGATTTAAAACAGCAACAAGAATCTTTTTGAGTAGGTTTTTTCATAAGGTCTTTGACTGGTTAAATGTTCGTGCCTGACTTTGCAGACGAAAAGTATTCTACACTGCTTGATCTTTCTCTTTAACAGAAGCAAATACATTTGAAAGGCTTTCCCTTAGCATCTTTGAAAGCTTTTGAGTGCCCTGTCATCAGGCAGGCAGCAAGATGGAGCATGCCAAATGTCAGATAGATATAGCAAAGACAGACAGCTTGGACAGCGTAATATAAATTCCTTGTTAGTACAGCTTTCCAGCAAAAATCACCTGAAGCAGATATAGTAAGGAGGTAAAAACTTTACTCACTGGCATTTGCTGAAAAGGACAGATTATGTAAAATGTCTCGAATTAACCAGCTGCGAAAAGAAGTAGCAAAATGTTCATTGAACCTTGGGAAGTTTTGTAATAGAAGCATTAAGAGAATCACATACAAATCAAACAATCCCCAAACCACCTATTTTGTGATGTTTGCACTTGCAAATTACCCAAGGGAATGAAATTAAAATCATGGTTTGTGCCTATAATTCCCAAATAGCTTATGGCTGGTTTTTAGTAGGAGAGGGAGAAATTCTACTCAGTTGTGTATCTGGTAGGAGAAGATTCTTTTGTCTCTCTTATCCAGTTAAAATACAGACTCTGTCAAACTCCAGACAAATCATTTATCTGCTTTCTTCTTCACTATTTATAAAATGCAGACTGTAGTTCCCTATCCCAGGAATATTTTGTAAGCATTAAGATTATGCAGTGATTTACACTACAAGTAAATGCCCAGGACAGATGGCTAGGGAAGCGTGTCATGATCTGCTAGATCATTTCTTAGAGTATCTGAAGATTTCATGCCCAGCTTGTCACAAGAGCAGACTTTGGGTTGTTTCCACCTGCATTAAATCTTTTAGTTCTGCCAGCATTCAAAACCTCACTGTCTGTGTGCATGAGTCTTTGTACTTCAAAGCCTGAAGATAAAAAGAGAGGTGGCCTTGGGGTGATATCCGTGGGCCATGAGCTCAGGAAATCTGAATTCCCTTCTCAGCTCTGCTGCAATCTTTCAAAAAAATATTAAAAGACTTACACTGGCTTAACATTTTTAAGGGAACTAAATTAACCAGGTATTGAAAACTCCTGTCCTAATGTCAGTCCTGTTGAAGAAAGATTTAGAAAATTATTTAACTTTTTAAAAGACCAAGCCAAGCTAACGTAACATACCTGTTACAAAGCAGATAGATAGTCTATGGAAGACTTCTAAAATGAGAATTACCATTTTCAATGTGATAGCAGGGCAAATAGTAGGGGGTTTAACTTCCCAGTAATTAAGGTTGCGTCTGCCTAACTGACTGTGATCTCTGCACCTTGCTATTTGGTGCAGAGAGGTGTTATCTTTTTACAAAGTAAAAGAAGAGTCAATTGGTGCTGCAGTGACCATAATCACCAGGAAAAAAGATGAGTAGGAATTCGTTACCACCGCATAAAGTTTCCAAGAGATAGGTTGAATAGGAGCTTATTATGCCATAATGAATTTATATTTAAAATATATCTAGACCCTAAAGTACAGGTTATTCATTCAGGGCAGATCATTGCTTTTACTGAAAATTTGCATTAGCTAAGGATCTTTCCTCAGTACATCATTTGGACATATATTTTGCAATTTATGAATAACTGGCTATTTTTTCCTATTTCACAAAATCACAGAATCACAGAATCACAGAATGGCAGGGCTTGGAAGGGACCTCCAAAGATCATCCAGTCCAACCCTCCTGCTAAAGCAGGTTCACCCGGAGCAGATTGCACAAGACATTGGCCAGACACGTTTTGAATATCTCCAAAGAAGGAGACTCCACAACACCTCTGGGCAGCCTGTAAATTTACATTACCTTTTTATAACATTTTAAATATTAAATAAATACTATTAAAGACACTCTGTACAAACTGATTGCCCGATTTTTTTAACTTCCATTCCTTTTTCCTTTTGATATAGCCAGGAACAAATGTATAAGTTAATGTATACCAGCTATGACAGATTAATAATGATGCTATCACTATCCACACAACCAAATTAGGTGAAGTAGTATGTCCATGCAAAAAGGAAGTTATTTTTCCCATATTTTAGTACTGCTACAATGGTTTACCTTTCTTAAAGGTGTTTTAATACAAGAATTATATTTGCGAGAACTGGCAATCAAGAAGATAAATTGTAAACAATTAAAATTGTGGCAGGGTTTTCCGTCAACTGAACCATAAGCCAATACAATAATTAGTTTATAGGCCAACTGCTAGATACATGGAGTTACACAGAAATTCCCCCCATGGACACACTAGTTCATACCTGTTCACAGGGCCTTAACGTAAGTTGTTTTTTTTTTTTTAAAGCCTCCTATAATCACAAAGAAGCAAGAGGACACGGGACCAATGGGCCACCATGGTGACTCAGTGAATGCCAGTCTCCTGTTTGTTAATGAAGTCAGGGAGATAATACCAAGAATTAATCCATAAGTTAAATGAATTTTAACATTCTTCAGTAAAACAAGCAATTTCTGATTATTCAGAGATACTATGCTTCAAAAGCTACATAAAAAGACAGTAGAATGCTTTGATTAGGCCATACAAGTAGCATTCCTGATACGTAATTAGCACAAGGTGACTGCTTTAGGGGGGTAGCAGTGATCTATTCTTACTTAAATACAGTTTCTAGTATTGTCATTGCCTCTTACTGAAGCTTAAAGCCAGTTAGGCATTTGACTTCCACTGAAAGTCACTTCTATTTCTGCTTTCCAGGATCTTGTGAAACTTTTGGGAAATCCCTGTTCAATCACATACAATTAAATAGCATAAAGAAGCTGTTACAGAGAGTGCCCACTCAGATGCCTTCACTCCGTCAGTGTAAGAAAAGTCTTCACACTGATGTAGCAGTGATTAGGTCTGGGCTGTTACAGCCGGGTCTCCAGGTTCTTGTTTCCTACCATGCACTTAGCACATGCACCTACTGCAAAGCACTGTCTTGTATTTGAAGACCCTTAAAAAAACATATAGGCAAGAAATCAAGAGCAGTGATTATTAAAGACTTAAGCTTCAACCTAGGGTGGTACAATGATCCTTTTCCCCTTATTCGTAATGGTTTAAGTGTTTTGCAAATAGGCCAGAAATAAGCACACTATATACACCTGGGCAACATCTTAAGCTCTGTTGCAGGTATCAGGAGGCCAAGGTAGATCCCCAGAGTGTGTTGAGTAGGAGCCAAGCCACCACAGTATGAGTTACACCAACATGAGGGCATCGTTGTGAGCAGGGAAGGAACAAGAGGAAGAGCTTATCTTTGCTCCTGATTTGACACATATTTGACATGACATCTGTGTTATACATCTGTAATGTCATAGTTGGGAGCTTGTCAGTGCTTGTACTGAGACCTCAAAAAAACTCAACACACTCTACTTGAATTCTGAGTTAGCCTTTCTGGAGGAGTTTTGAGGGGGTGAAGGAAACCCAGCGTGGTTCCTCACCCCTCTTTTCCCCCACAACCTGAGCTCCAAACTACACAGTACTCAGCGAGGCTCTTCAGGGCTGATGGGAGCAATGGGAAGGGTGTTGGCAGCAAATGCAAATGCACAAAGGCACCAGAAGTCCTTCCTGGGGCTGACAAGGAGGGTGGCAACACACAGCTGATGGAGGACATGGTCTGCAGGACACAGCTGAAGTAATTTTGAAGATGAAGACCTGCATGCTCTGCTGTCTTGGAGCATCCTGCTTATTAACTCCCCTATCAAGTGAATGTGAAACACTCATTTTGGTTGCGTAGCAATCTGTACTATCATGGCATGAGTGTAAATCCATACACACAGCTCAAGGCAAAGGCTATCGGGGACTGATGCTCAAAGCCACCTGAAGACAGAAATCAGCTGGTCATGTTAACTATAAGAAATGTTTTATGTTTTCAAAAATTGCAGACTTCTACAAAGGCTGTATCTGACAAGTTTAAGGCTGAGGAGAGAAGAGTGGAGCTATCTTGCAGCTTTAAGTATTGTGTTTCTTATCTTATTCTCCTAAGCACTATTTTTAGGAGCATATTGGAGCACAAGAATATTTTACAGATTAAATAGGGAGAAGAATCTTGGAACGTGACTGGCTTTGCTGACTTTCCATTTGAAAAATATTGGAGAATTTTTTCATATTATTTCCATTGCTATTTCATTTCTTGGCCCTTCTGAATCACTGAATCATAATGTATACCTCAAATCCAAATCTGAAGATCTTCTTCCTCCCATATTTGCACCTAATCAGGATCAAAAGTCATATTTTTATTGTAAACTTGATATTTTAAGTACTTTAATAATGTGTGTGTCATCCCTATTACCTAGTTTGTATCTTAACATTTCTATGAGCTCTCATCTGGTTTTTAAGTCCAATGCGTGTGTATGTTCAGTGCAGCTGCCTAGGGGTTGTAATATTGCTGAAGAAGAAGATATTTAAACTCCCAGTTACCCCAACTCAGAAAACCCTAATTTGTGGGGTTAGCATGCTCTGAACAATTAATAGATTGCATTACCTGGACTTCACATCTGCCTTTACTGAATGCTAAATAGCTTGTATGCAAGGCAGTGTTGCAGCAGAGTTCAGCTTCAGAGGAGGTAGTTCTGCGGCAATATAGTTGTTTTGTTTACGTGTGTTATTGCCTGAATAACTGAACTGAAAGTAGAGAAAAGTATCAGCAGTGCAGGTCTTTTTATACATGGAGAGAATTATGCAAGAAAAGTTTGAAATTTGTGGCTTATGGGGTGAATACTTTTACAGCTCATTTCCCTGGCAAATCTGCCCCTGCTTAATTTTAATATCAACTCTGACAAGCCCATGTTTCAGCAGAATAAGAATCCTTGACATGGTTAACAGTTTAGTGAATAGGTTTTAGCAGTCATTGCAAATGTAAATGTCCCTTTTACTCTTACCCTTGTCCCTTCCCTCCCCACACTCATAACTTTCATGGAAATTGTTTTTGCATAATGGCATCCTCAGGGAAAAGGTGTCAGAAGATAACAAGAAGATTTGGCAAGGTTACAAACTAAGAGATATGTAGAGGATCTCAAGGGGATTCAGTCTGCAGCACTGCCGGAGAGATAGTGCGATAAATGCTTCACTGATTACAGACTCATATGACTCAGTGGGGAATCAGACTTGTTTTTCTCACTTTTCTCATTGGTAAAATGAAGTCCTCAGCCAGGACATCAGTTACGAGGTAGGAGGGATGCTAGAACTATTGAGGCAGACCTGGGGCACAAGCAACCTCCCAAAGGTAGGAAGGTCCCATTAAGCCTTTCTGTGCGGCACAAGTTAAAGATAAACTGTGCACAAGCTAGAGTTGAGCTTGATGAGGACCTGAGAGTCTCGGCCACCTGCAGCACTGAGCTTGTGCTCAGCATTTGGGAGAGTCTGTCATGCTGCATGTACTGCACATGTAGGGATGGGACTTGGCACTATGGAGACACATCTACACTTGCAGGTGTATGTGTCAGCAGGGTGTAAGGCTCCCTCATAGTCAATGAAGTCACTGGCACCTAAGAAGTAATTCTGCTTCCACTGGCTTCAGCACTGTTGCCCAAGCATAAGGCATTTAAGATGCTCTCATCTGAGACATCAGCCCAAGGCGGACAGGACAACACAGGAGAAGCAGTTGGGACATGGGTAGTGGGAGAAGTGATAGAGCATCTGAAACAACATCAGATGCCTATGTTATATCTAACTACTCAGGCTCCTGCTAGCTGGTCTACTGAAAACCCCCCAACTCCGTGGAATACACTGGAGCTCCTTTGCCTGGCAGCAGAGGATGGACACCCAGCGTACATATGGCCATCTACCTTTAGGACTCAGCCCCAGATTGAATCTACCTCCCTGCCACCTGCCAAGGTCTTCAGTAGCAGAGTCCTGGTTCCTCCCTTGGGTCAAAAGAGAAATGCTGACGTCATCTGCCCAAATAGAAAACTCCAAAACTATGCCAATTTGATATCTAAGAGCAAGAGGTTGGTTAGCATTATCCGTGCAATCACGGGAACCCATCCGACTGCATTAGCCTGCAGTCCAGTGCTGTGCACTGTAATTGCATGTTGTATGGGACCACAGTGCTTCCTCAAGCCTCTGGTTGAAAAGATAATAATCACAAATCCTCAGTAGTTTAATGGTAGTCTAAGGATAGTAATTATCTGTGCCTGGTTTTCTTTTGTTTCAGTTGGAAGGCATATTTTAGTCTCATGCTATTGCGATTTATCATGGTTCAATACAAATACACAGAAAAAAAATGAACTTTGAAGTACAATGAGGAAAAAAATTTATTAAAAACAACATGAGATACAGGCAGGCTCTTTAGTTAGGTGAACTGCAGGTAAGTGAAAAGTGGTTTTTTTCTAAAAAGGAATTACTGAATGCAAAAAAATTGCAGGAGGAAAATAATATATTGGGTTTTGATAATTTTTTTAAAACTAGATCTTTTAGATTAAATGAGAATTTCAGGCACATGGTGCAGTACTGACATCAGTGTTTGCTACTCTTTAAGGGATGTAATTGCAGCTATTGGCTTTAACTCTCTGATTTTTCAAGAGAATACCTACAGAAATCATCCTGGAAATGAAGTACAGAGAAAAAGGCAAGATACTGGTCAGAATGAGCTCATTATACAGTTTAGTATTTCATGACTGAACAAAACAAGTTCCTGAGAATGATTTACACAGTCCTGATGCTAACAGATCCTCTGGTCAGACAGACAAGCTGCAAATAGCGTTGCTTGGAAATTTTCCGTATGAATGATTATTTTTAATGGGAAATTCAGCTTTCTGCAGAAAAAATGAGACTCGTTCACACTGGGAAAATCAAACAGTAATGAGTAGTTTCAATTGCATTGACCTAAATGGAGCTGACCTACAACGTTTCATTCCAGTTCAGTTCTTCAGAAGATGACACTGGCTTCCTAGCAGCGAGCTCATTGCTTAATGGTAGGTGTAGTCTGAGGGCCTAGTCCCTTCCATAATCTGGGTTTCCCAGACAACCACAGCAGTTTTGGTATCTCTATCAACATGTGCATTGCCAAGGAGTTTATAAACCAAAATAAACATTTTGTTTTGTGTAGCAACAAATAATTTAATCTCAGTTAAAAAAAAAATAAAATCATTTTGGGATAAAAGCAGAAGCTGAAACATTATCATCTTCTATGGGGTGAAAACTCTGAAATTTGCTCCTTGTGGCAAAAAAGCCACCATGATGTTGCTTCTCATCTCCTCGTTTAGGTCGGTGTCATTCAGACTCCGCTAAAAAATCATAGCTCTGCAGCCCTTCTACAGTTCTCTACAGATTTTAGCATGCACTGCAACTTTTAATAGTATTATTAGACTCTTTTAGCAACACAGAAACTGTAATAGCTGGGCTGATTAAGGTAGCTAGCCAGCTATGTAGTCGTTGCATCCCAGTGAATCATTGCCTAATGCAGAGGACTAGGAGGGGTCAGACAAGTTGTTAGTCAGGAAAAAAACCCTTTATTCTCTCATGTGGTCCTGCCACTTGCAGAGCAGTAAGTGACAATTCTGAAGTTAGCGCTTGGCCTGCAGCTAAGCACAAGCAAACAAGGCAATTATTTGGTGCAGAAAAACATGAGACATTAAAACAGCCGTGACCCTGCTGCCCATATCAAAGCCCAGAAAGCCCAGCTGGCTGCTGCCTTTGAAAGGCCAGAGGTGCACAGTCCAGCTAGCCCTGGGTATGAAGAGCAGCAGTGTCCTCTGGGCAGTGGGAGATTTGGTTCCCCAGGGACCAGCCCCGGGAGCTCTGTCCCACTTCTGCCCCTTCTTCCTCCTCTCCCTTTTGGCAGGAGGCCAATGCCGGGGCTTGTCCCAACACCACATCCTACTGATAGCAAAAGGCGGTTTTGCCTCCACTGATAAGAAGCTTTAACAAACCTGAACAAAAAGTTCTTTGCTGTTGCAAAGGAGCTGTGAAGCTGAATATCCTTAAAATGGAAGTACACACGTAAGACTCCTTTGCACAACACCCTCTGTAGTGTTGGAGCACTTATCTCATCTTGCTGACTTGAAGTGGGATGGTATGCAGGCTTTCGTGTTGCAAAGAGCTTACAGCTTTTTGGCTGAGATTGTCCATGGGTGACTGTTCAGTTACCCTTGCACTATCTAATTCCTTTCAGTCACAAATTATATGCTTCTACGTAACAATAGGAGCTAGCAGCCTCAAACTTTCCTCCCTAAACCAAATTTAGCAAAGAGACGTGCAAATGGGACTGAAAAAAGAGTAGGTTCAAGCCTCTGAAATAAATCCTTCTCACATCTGAAGATGAAGAGAGATCTGAAGAAAGCGTTATACTTCTCCAACTATGATAGTCAGGGCAATGAATTTCTTAAATTTAGTTCATTAAGTCTTTCATATAATTCTGGATTCTTCAATAAAATAGCTGTGTGAGATGCCAGAGTCCACACTCTCTATATAAATTCCTGTATGGAAAGGATGTCATTGGCTCTTCTTGTGATCCAGGGAAAAAATGCAGATCTTCTGCGGGTACCTCTCTCTTTCATACCAGAGTGTTGGGGCCATGGATGAGGCTGTGGATCGGTGGATTCACACCAGTGGATGGGTGGAATAGCTTTAACCTTCCCTCCTCCCTGGCTGGCCCCAGTCCCCACTGACTGTGGTGGGCAGAACAAGAGCATGATCACAGCTGCTTTGCACTACTACATTTTGGGCCATGTCCAGAGGTACCACAAATAGGCATTTTTGCCACAGTTGGTTCAAGTGAATTTGCTAATGTTTCTGTCACTAAGCAACAGGTATCATCAACTTCACAGCGATCAGGACTGGTCAGTGGAGTATTTCATAGAATCATACAATAGAATCAGAGAATTTTTAGGTTGGAAAAGATCTTTAAGATCATCGAGTCCAACCGTTAACCTAACCCTGACTTCCCACCACTAAACCATGTCCCTAAGCACCTCATCCGCCTGTCTTTTAAACACCTCCAGGGATGAGGACTCAGCCACTTCCCTGGGCAGCCCATTCCAATGCTTGACAACCCTTTCTGTGAAAAAATTTTTCCTAATGTCCAACCTAAACCTACCCAGGTGTAACTTGAGGCCATTTCCCCTCATCCTATCGCCCGTTACCAGGGAGAAGAGGCCGACCCCCACCTCCCTACAGCCTCCTGTCAGGCAGTTGTAGAGGGCGATCAGGTCTCCCCTCAGCCTCCTCTTCTCCAGACTAAACAATCTCAGTTCCCTCAGCTGCTCCTCATCAGACTTGTGCTCCAGACCCCTCACCAGCTTTGTTGCTCTCCTCTGGACTTGCTCCATATTTGTAAAGGTCCTTTAAAAACAGTTAATGTTATTAGGTAAAGAACATTTTAAACACAAAGTCAGACATGTAAAAGGACTGTATTTAGTCATCAGAAAGCAAAGTGAGAGCAGAAATTTTAAAAAAAATTATCATGCTGACATGACGTGAATGCATTTGGCTGCACCCTATGCTTCGGGTGCTTATCGTGAGTGGAATGCTGGCGCCTGGATGCGAGTCAACCAGCAAATATTGCAAATAACATGTTCAGCATTGCCAGATTATAGGTCTAAGCAGAAGCACCCTTGGCATACGTACCCACTGAAATGATGAACAGGTGCCCACTATAAACCTGTGTACTGAGTTGCAGAAACAGCCCTCTGGTGTGCACCTTACACCTGTAGTGTTAAATATATTCCAATCTTCTTTAATTGTTTCTGTAGCATCCTGCAGGGAGCTCAAAATTGTTTGCATATAGAAAAAGAATGTCTAGGTTTGGTCACAGCTGTGTTTGAAGCAGCATGTTATTATTTTGGAGAGAATTAAATAATCAGTGACACCAAATTATAGTTTCCTGGCCTAGAACAGCATCCCCTTCACTTAGGATGCCAAGAACAATGGAGCGTCAGAGGGCATTTATAATAGAGAAGGAAATACTATCAGTATTTTTGAAAGCCACGTTCTTTATGTCATTTCTATGTTCTGCCACGGGCTTCCTGAAAGCTGCTGCACAAATCTCTTTGGACAATAATTTTCTCATTATTCAGGTGCCCAATTCTAACTGAAAATGAATTCATCACCTAAATACTTTTCCATTTATACCCATAGTCTGTTTGCAGCCATGTCACTCCTGTCAATAGGACTAACAGCAATGTTCTGAAGACAGCAACACTGAAAGCCTCCAAGCCACTCCCTTAATATATCACTACCACACTGCTGACGATACTGCAAAAGAACAAGGATCAGAATGGATTTTAATATGAAATTTGAAAAGAGAGCATGAATTTGACTGGCTAACAATGTGAAAGGCTGCTTTAAACACAGTTATCAAGCTGTACATTAAGAAATGCAGAAATGTCTTTTACAAAGAGAAGGCAGTAGGGCAGATGATGTGAAGAGGCAGAAAATGCAGGGACAACGAACAAAAAAGCAGGCACCGTAACAGCAGACTCCTGTCATTTAACATCATCATATTCTGTCACGGCTTTTTGACTCAGGCAATTTTCCAGCTTTCAGGGTTTCAGTTTGCGTTCAAGGAATGGACGTCTGGACTGTTCCAAAAACGACTGCTGAACTGCAGAAGTGGTTGGTCAGGCACATTTGATCATTGATGCCGTAGGGATCTGTGGTGAACAGCCTTACGAGGTCGCAGACACTTTTTCCCATCATATGATTTGCCAACCTAAGAGTTAAGTTTCTCAGCTTCAGCACCAATTCTTACAGACTATGAATTTCATTATAGCTGCCACCAAGGTCATTGGAAAAATCAGATGCAAGATGCATTTTCAGTCCAACCCGGCCTCTTCAAATGCAGATAAGGTCACCTTCAGTTAATAGAAGTTGTGGGAATCTCATTAATGTCATCACTTAAAAGTGTTCAGAAGTTATAGCTCTGAGCATGCAAGTTTGTGACAACCCAGGATCTTGCACTTTCTGTCTGTTTCTATCCCTCGTGAAATAAAAGCTAGATGTATGGAAGTTAGCATTGGTGAAAGTGACTTTAAGATAATACTGTGTCATCATTTTATTAAAAGGTCAATAAAAAATCCCATTAAAAAGATAAGTGAAAAAATCCTAAGTGCAATCAGACGTTCAATATTCACCCCTCAGCAAGATCCAAGAAGGACATTCATGCTTTTAAGTTTCTTTAATACTTAGTTTCTTCTCCTCCTTGGAAGAAAGTCAATATGCTAATTGAGCTGTAGGTCAAATGTTTTTTTCTTTTGACTATTAAAGCCTCAGAGAGAAAATATTGCTTAAGAGTTGATCAAGATGAAACCTGTCTGAAGTGAAGAGCTTTGAATTGTATAGAACACTTGCATACATTTATGTATTTATATAATGTTAGCCTGGGAGTACGGCAATTCAGCTATACTTTTCACATTGCTAATTTTGCTGAAGTTAGTACTGATGAAATGGTTTTGTATGGCCAGAAAGTCTTAGAAATTATGTGTGCTGATGGGCTATGTCTGGTTTTACCCTCCTACTGTACTGTCTCTCCAAAGGAGCAATGTTGCACAGCGAGGACTGCAAACAGGAGAAAGTTATTGCGTTTTCCCTCATTTAGCATGAAGGGCCAAGCTCTCTGAGCTATACTGTCCAGCATGGCAACCACAGAAGAGGAGTACAGGCAGAAAGGTGGGGGAAAACAACAATTTCTGGTGTTTAGATGGACTTCTGCGAGCACTGCAACCAAATTTTGTAAAGCCTTAGGAGCAGTGACACTGCGGAAAGTGCCACTGGGATCATGACCGGGAAGGGAGGCTGCACCTACAGCCAGCTTCAGAAAGGCTGCAGCACAGCTATAGCCGTGGGTTTAGGACAAGCCTCCCTAAAGCAGCAGAGCAAGGCCAGCAAGGGCCAGGCACTCATCTCCTGCCACAGCCCAGGCAGGGATGCCTCATATCACAGTCAGGCTAATCTTTGAGTCCTACTATTTACCAATCCAACAAAAAAGAAAAAAGTTACTAAGCTCGCTAACCTTCTATACTCTTATCTTTCCAGCAATCTCGACACAGAAGAGCTCTGCGGTAAGTTCCTTTTTGGGCAAGAACTTAATCTATGCCTGCGGCAGACCTGTGCAAGTGAACATAGCATGTGATATGATTTTTTTTTTTCTGTTTAATCTTTGTAGCTCATACAGAAAATAATTTCCATTGAAAGAACTCCTGGGAAAATGCAGATGGTTTATAGTCTTTTCAGACTCTGTCATCCATTACATGCAGAAATTACTTTGAAAACATTTTTCCTGATCAATACTTCACATTCTCTGAGCTTCAAGATCTGTTTTGATGTAAAGATAGATAGATAACTTTTATCTTATTACCCTTTGATGTGAGATATTTTTTCTAGTTAGTTTATCACTTTCAGAGGTATGAGTGCTTTGGCAATTTTGAAAGATATTGTCATATTAGTACCACACAGGAGGAAAGTCCATTACTTTCCTCCAACTTAAGCCAGTGAGAACAGCAGTTTGACAAGTCCTATCATACTTCGCCACAAAAAACTCCTGCAAGACCTAGAATTTGGCCCAGTTACCCAATTCTGTACCCCATTCTGGTCTGTGAGTCATTTCCCCAAAACCCTGTTTGCTCTCCAACTGATCTTACAGAACCTGATTTAGGAGTGCTGCTTGCAGCAGAAAACATTTCACAGAAAATTTCTGCAAGTCCTCCCACAAAATGTAAAAAAAAAAGTTATACTTGTCAAAACTAGCCTATTTCTGAGGGAAAGAGGGCAGCCTGATCAAGTTTCCAATGGTCAACAATGTTGAAGACCTATATAAGCTTAAAATGCTGTCAAGTTGCGTGCCAGCTCACTTACTTACCCACAAGGTGACTTTATCCATGGCCAAGAACCCACTGAGAGGCACCTCAGCTTGTGGCTTATAAATATATGACAAGAGACTCGGCTGAAGTGAATTGGGCTGTGACAACTTCTGCTGGTTGAGAATCTGGCCAAAATTATATTAAACTAGCCAAGGCAGGCAGATGGTTTTGTTCCACAAGGGGTTTACTGCTGTTGATGTTGCCCTGGAGGCTTACAGGTTTGCTCAGCACCCGGCCCCACCAGCCACCCCAGGCTGGCCAGCAGGCTGAGGGGGGTATCAGCCCCACACTGGCTCTGTTTACTGCCTGTTTTGATGAAATACGGGCTGCTTCAGCTGCCTTGTAAATCTTTCATAGGTTGCCACTAGGGTGTTCCTTATCTGTGAATCTGGTACTGAGTTTACTCAACACATGTTTAAGCTAGTGATTATACAGCTCTTTCTGAGTTATCTCAGTTCTCCTCCAAAATGAAGCTTCACTTCCAGGATACTAATTCACAGTATGTTTTCATTCTAAGTCATTTCATTCAACCTCTGAGCAGTGCCAGGTTATGTCGCAGTGTTCCTGAAAACTTATGCTTTCATGACGCCCTAAGAAGCTCACGCTGACCTCTTAAAAGCCTCAGAGTATTGCTATTTATTATTTCAAAAAGCTCCTGTCTAATCTCGTTCCTCCTGTCTGCCATTTAGTTGTTTTTCAGGCTCTTCCAGGTGGTCTGATGTCTAAATGCCTTGTCTAACACAGTCTCTAGCTTTAACATTTTCTTTCTTTCTTTTTCATACTTTTTCCTTCCTGTGCCTCCCTCAGTTGCATTTTGCCTCATTGACCACATGGGAACTCAGGTCATGATTTCCTAGGGTCAACTTCTCCTCTTGCTGTAACGCCTCTGACTGAAGTCTGCCCCCTGATTTTACATCAGGTCTTTCTGCTAAAATGTCCTTTGCTTTGAGCAGCTATGCAAGGACATCCTGCAACTTATTTCCATGATTTTTGTTAAAAGTATTTTGCATACTTCATACTTGTTGAAAATATAATCACAGTACCTGGGACTAGAAGCTTATCTGGGCATCTCATGGTCTCTTCTCTTCTCAGAGAGAAAAATCTGGTCTCAGCTGAACCCGACTCACAACAGTCTCGCCTTGATCTTATCTCCTCTAAGGACTTTATCAGTGTTATTTGGTTTTGTATCACTATAATCAGATTTAGTACATAAACACAAAAACTTCATTTCCTGATAGTAGCTGTAAAGTAGGCTACTAAACTGAAAATCCAGCTTAGAAAGAAAGGGTAAATATTTTGAAAGTAGGTCTCTTTCAGCTCTCAAACTGATATTTTAAATTTTTTGCCAATTTGGCAACTCATTTATTGAAAGAAAATGTTTTGAAACATTGATTTTGGTATTTTAAGTAATCCAGGAATTATTTTGATGAAAATTTTAAAATAAAATCATCCCTTTCATTGTAACTCCTGTTCATTTTATATATTTAGATAGTTAATAATACCATAAGTGAATTCAGACTTGATAAAATTGATATTTAATGAAATATTGATTTTTCAGGTCATGAATAGGTGACGTGGGTTTTCTTCTTCTTTTAGAATATTTTTCCCAGCACTTAGGAGAGTATGAAAATGTTCTGTCTGTCTTGGAAGACTTAAACATAACCATACTGAAGGCAATGGACAAAACAAAGAAAGTAAGTAAAAATTGTGACATTTTCTTTACATTGTATAGTTTGTTTATTTGAATATGTATCCAGTAATTTTATCTAAAGTTACTAAATCATACCTAAGTTCTTCCACATATACGTGTTTGTAGCAAAAGTCCAGTAGGAAAAAGGTTGTGAAAATGGTTGAGTATCAGAGCTGTAAAGCTCTGTCTGCAAAGTTTGGATATAACCAAAATGATCTTTGCAAATGATCTGAAGAATGTTCTTCATATTGTCGTACAAGAGAGTATTCCATGTCCCATGCCAAATGTGGGTAAGTATTATCAGTATATCAACATTTGAAAATAATCCAAATTTTTGAAGTAGAAAACATGTTAGTGAAAGATGCTAATGCCTTAAACTATATTAACGACTACCATTAAATTAGGTAGGCAAGAGTCATCTGGAGACATGCTAGGGAGGTATATTTGTGTTATTGTTAAAAGTAGATTTCAGGATAGTTTAAAAAGATTAAAAAGGGCTTTAATATCTCTCCCCATGTTCCCCAATACTTTTATGATTATAAAACCATCCTGTAGGCAGTGTCTGTGCATCCCAACTACTTAGTCCCTAAATATGACTGGCCAACGTAAATCACTTGAAACTATTTCTGACTGTAGCAACAGCAGACACAGAAATTTGGATTGAGTGAAACATCCTGGCCAAAAATAATATTTCATTTCCATTTCAGGCATTTTAATCAAAACCAGCACTCCCAGGGTCAGCAAAGAGGTGCTGTTAGGGCCGTTGCCCACCAGCGCTGTGAGGGGGTATTCTGCCCAGAGGGAGGAGATGTTGCTCAGGAGTTCGGCTTCTCCATCCATCCAACTGGCGGGGGATGTAGCCGTGCTGTAGGACATGCTACATAGCTGATCCACTTGGCACTCAATTCATTATGGTCATACATGATCGTTTGTGCCACATCCCAGCTCAAGTCTGATCAAAAGTGCATCAAGACACTGGGTAATATGGTGCTTTTCCCTTGCTGAACAGTTAAATATTTTGTGCAAGGTGGAATAGCTTCAAAAGGTGAGGGAAAGCACAAACCAGAGAAAAAAGTGAACCTAGATCCTATAAGCCCAACCCCAGACCCGCACCACAAGGCTGTTTGCTGGAAGGTGACCCATCAACAACAGAAATTTCAGCCCAAAGTATTCAATGAGAATTTAGTGAGGGGGAGGAAAAACACTGATTTTTTCAGTCTATCAATGGAGAGATCAGCGTGGAGAGAGCTGTGCTGCTCTAGCAAAGCTGTGATCTTTGGCAATCAGGTGTTTGCAAGAGTACAATACTCATACATTTTACATGAACTGCCAAAATAAAAACCTGTTTATTTACAGCCTGAACCAGTAAGCTGAAAGTCTGTTCATGCTGTCCATCTTCCACTCCTAATGAAGTGAATGTGTGCTGACTCACTGCCTCATTGGGCTGGACACTGAAAAGCAACAGATTAGTTTATTCTAGCCATGCATAATTTTAACAAAAAAAATCAGCCATGTATATAAACTACAGCTAAAGGGCAGGACATGTCATCTGATAACTACTGGAAGTAAACAGAACACAGCATTTAAGAATTACGTCAGAAGTTAATTACAGAGGAGGAGTCCCAGTAGGCTAATCAGAGTTGTAAGAAGTAAGCATTGGCCTGACTAGGAAACGGATAAAAAAATCTGGAATATTAATAAGTGTTTCATTTTTCTACTTGAAGAACCTATCTAAAAAAAAAACCCACCACAATTTCTTTGATTTTTATTTTCCTGACTGAAGATTGAAGCTTAATGGGTTTTCTCTCTTTCGGGAATATCCCAACTGACTATTCATTAGAGGTGGCAGAACTAGAGCAAGGCTAACACTGGAAAAAATACTTTTAATTCCAATTAGTAGACACAGTGTGCGAACATAGTCAAACAAAAATTGTGTCTTCAAATATTCTAAAATAGAGCTTTCTGCCAAGGATATACCCAGCAACTACAGCTTTGTATGGAAATTAAATTCGCAATCCAAATTTGGGATTATCCACACCAGGAACTCAGTTCTCAGGAAACAGATAGGTTATGTAACCTGACTACCTGATAAATCATTGGAGTGCAAATAGTAAAATTTCCATCTTAATTAGTCCAAGCTTTTATTGAAGTCTAAATTCTGGAACATATCAACCTAAAATCAGAGCTGGAGCAAAAGCTAGTTAGCATATTGAGTTAGCATGGATAAATGATGTTCATCTCCAGTGACACACAGTACATGTGATGTAGCTCCTAGCTCAAGTTGACTCCGCAGCTCAGACAAGCAGGTACTCAGAAATGGGTGGTCTGGTTATGAGCGGCCATTGGCATGTATGCAGAGCAAGGCTTGGGTTTCCCCTCCTAGTGCAAAATAAAACTTTGTCATTGCTCTGCCGTTGCAGCCACCTACTCCCTTAGTCACTGAGTAATGGGAGCATTTATTATGATCTTGAAAGCCATCATCTGGCTGGAAAATTCATCTATAGAAAAAAAGCCCAGAAACAAAGCTTTGAGAGCTACAAAGACATGGCAGTATCTACAATGGCTGAGTCAGTTCCCAATGACCAGGACCAAACTTCCAAGGACAGAATTCTCTTATTAAAAACCAAAAGTAAAAACAACCTGAACTCCACCCTGCAGAGCATGGGGCTGACTATGGACCCAGTCCTCAGGGTTGCCGTGAGTTTTCCATCCTCTCTGACTTTTCATGGATTGGAGAAAGCTCAGCACCTCTAACTATCAGTCTCTGCTAGACTTTCCAAGGGTGCATGCCACTTCAGGTAGGCAGCTCATTGAGTCTTAAATATTTGACGGGGGGAAGGAGCAACTTGGTGCTTCATTCATTTTATTTATCCAGTTCAGAGTCAGATAAACAATCACCACTCAGTCCTTCCTATAGGAAATCCCTGCTTTCCTACCAATTCATGTTGCCCATACTCAGCAGGTACTTTGCACAAGAGGCAGCTGCGCAATTGGAGCCCTAGAAGAAATGTTCAGTTTTAGTTTCCAAGGAGACCCCGGAGAAGGAAGATGTATCAGTCTTCAACAAAAGGCTGAACAGTGGATCAGAATGTCTGAAAAATCTAAATACCTAATCTATAAACCCTCCTTATTCCAGATAGAAACAGAAGTAGAAATTTTTAAAAACCCTAAATGTAGTTTAAGGGACTTTGCTTTACTTTATGGTGTACATTAATCTAAGTTTGGTAACACCAAAGTGTGTGGCGTTATTTGACTCATATCTGTAAATCTAGTACAAAAGTGTGCACTGAGTAGTTTTTGTACATGAAACAGACTTGACTCTTCATGTTGTCTTGTTTCAGTTTTGAAAATCACATGCGTTAATGAACAAACACTTTGGGTCTTGTTTACAAATATTCCCAACCTGTTCAGCCTTTAGTCAGAAAGATCTCTCACCAAGAGCAACTGGCTTGGCTATGGACTCCTGGATTTAAATCAAGATCAGCCAAATTGTCCCCATCACTCCATATTATTTCAATGTGTAGATATTTTTAATACAACAGATTAGCAGATAATGGTATCCTGGGGTGCATTAAGAGGAGCGTGGCCAGCAGGTCGAGGGAGGTTATCCTCCCCCGCTACTCTGCCCTGCTGAGACTCCACCTGGAGTACTGTGTCCAGTTCTGGGCTCTCCAGTACAAGAAAGACGAGGAACTCCTAGAAAGAGTCCAGAGGAGAGCAACTAGGATGATTAAGGGACTGGAGCATCTCCCCTACAAGGAAAGGCTGAGAGAGTTGGGCTTGTTCAGCCTGAAGAAGAGAAGACTGAGGGGGGATCTAATCAACATGTATAAATATCTGAAGGATGGAAGTCACGAGGACGGAGCCAGACTCTTCTCAGTGGTGTCCAGCGACAGGACAAGGGACAATGGGCACAAAGTGAAACACAAGAGGTTTCAGTTGAATATGAGGATGAACTTCTTTACTTTGAGGGTGACAGAGCACTGGAACAGCCTGCCATGGGGGGTTGTGGAGTCTCCTTCTCTGGAGATATTCAAAGCCCGTCTGGATGATGTCCTGTGCAATGTGCTCTAGGTGAACCTGCTTTAGCAGGGGGGGTTGGACTAGATGATCTCCCGAGGTCCCTTCCATCCCCTGCTATTCTGTGACTCTGATTCTGTGTGATTCCTGCAAGTTCATTGCAGCATAATTTCTGTGTAGTTTATTGCCCTCTCTGGTTTGAAAGGGGTGTCAGCATGGCTTTCCTGAACTGAGCTTTTCTCCAGTCTTCCAGTCCTGTGCTATCTGAAAGTGAAAACATCAAGTCCATTTCTACATGGGACAAAATGTTCCAGTGTGTTAGCAGGTTAAAGAAACTTTGAAACCAGAGTTCCTTTCACTGTTCTGGGGCCAGATCCCTCCAGTCGATCCAAACTAAATAGCACCTGGGGAGACAGGAGGCCCTTGTTAGTGTAGGAGTGGTTCACGCTCCGTCGCTTGAAGGGAAGGTGCTAAGCTAAAAATGCAGAGAAACAGATATAGCAAGGAACATCTTTCAGCAGGGAAAAAACTGAATTGCATTTGCAGGCAACATTCTTCTAATACAAAACACATCTTACCAAAGGATACTGGGGAAGCTACAGCCCTTCTGTTTTGGTACTCGTCTCCTGTGTTTTATCCTTACACAAGGAAGGGAAAAAGATATCTGAGGATTTTTAGAGGGACTTGTGGCCCTTGATATTTGATTATTTCTCTCCTTAGGATGGAGAGTCTGCCTGAGTTGCTTATACATGACTGGTGAGGACAGATTGGTGACACATTGGTGTCAGTTGTTTCTCTTGTACTCGCCAGGTTGGTACTTCCCTGATCAAAGTACAAGCTGGGATAGTTATGTTTATCTCATTTCTTCTTCGTCTTTTATACAGGAAGCATTAAAAATTAGACTCAGCAAAATTTTAGAAATGCATTGGAAGGCTTGTTTCTTTAAAGCCTTTTCTCTCTGACATCTTTTATGGCAAAATGCAGGAGCATATTTAAATAAAATATTTAATATTTTTTATTACCCAAATAAATGTAACTTTTTCAGCAAGCTGCATTTTTGTTACATTCTGTAGCTTGCAGTCACATATAAATACAATGAGGAGAAACTTTGTAACCCACAGCACAGAAAATAAAATCTGCCAGTGAGTAATGATGCAGGTAGATAAATAGACCAGGTTTTTTAAAGTGCTTGACATCTTGCTTCTATTGACTTGTGAATACTGCAAATCAGAAATTTACAGACTAAAGAATGTGTCTTCCTCAACTTATCAAGCCATAAAATTGTTGCTATTTGTCAGCCATTCAGTAAGAACAAGTTTTGCTCTATCATTTTTATTTCTGGTATTACTAGAGTTTATTGAAAATGCAACCTGTTGGTGAACTATTCTGTACTCAGTAAACTAGCAAAAGCTCATCTAATCACCAGAAATGTAATTTTCATATGAAATGAAGCTGGTGATATAGAAGTATTCAGGGGTTTAAATAGGCATCCAGTGGTATTTTAGAAAACCTGGGATATTCAAGGATGTCCAAGATGTCTGCACAGGCCTGACAAATAGCACGCAGGATCTCCAGGAGACCCAGGGGCAGGGGGAGACCCCCTTCTGGTGCAGCAGCTGGAAACCAAGTGGGTGTCTATAGGGCACCACACTCCAGTTTAGGTGCTTGAATAGCTCTGAGGTCTCTCAAGGGTTTTTCCCAGAGGAACTGTCCCCCAAAGGAAGAGCCAGTGATGGCTTACCCTGATCCAACAGTGCCTTTTATCAAAGTCATCACACCCATTTGAAGTTTGCTGTTACTTCACCAGCTGAAGAGCACTACCCTCTCCTCCCGCCTTCCCTTTTGCCAATAGCACAGGGTCATTTTCCAGCCAGGACTGCTCCCCGTGCGTCCCCACTAACACTGGAGTGCACAGTGAAGGTTGGAGCAGAGGCTTGGGAGGAAGCAGGGACCGTTTCAGATGATTTTAATCCCCCTGCTCCCTCAGGCAGGTTATGCTGCAGTGTTGGAGAAAGCCTAACCACAGCTGGCTGGTGGCCAAGTGACTGTGCCAGGGGGCTTTCAGGATGCGACACGCTTCCTGCTCTGTGATTTCAGTTGTTGGCTTGAGCCTCACCTAGCTCACTTGTCTATTACGGAGCTGACAACCATCTTGACGTACAGAGTACCAGCTCTTAACTTACTGGAGTGACAACTAAAAGTCAGACCTTTTGAATTGGCACATTGGCAAAATGGTGGGAATTGGGAATCACTGAGAGAAGCTGAGCCTGGCAGAGATGCTTTCTCGGCAGAGCTGCACTAAGTGCCCATGTAGCTGCTTCTTTTTCCTTGCAGATGGAGGCCGCCCTGTGAGCTGTTTCAAAAGTGACTTAAGACCACCATACTTGTTGTAAAGTGATCCAACCTCCAGTAACAAAAAGCTTCATATCTAAGCTGTTTCTTAGGTTATATTGATCTTATTTATTAGATGATATATTTTAATTTCAAAAGGAAATAGTGCAGTAGATTTTTTTTTTTAAGTAAACGGAAACTGGCTTTTATGGTTGACAGTGCTTAGAAGACAAAGCTTTGATCCAGTGAGTAAGAGTGGAACTTGACCCTATTTGCGCTTCATATCTGAAGTGCAAATCCAATAACTATAACGCAACAGCAGCCTCCTGGATGGACTTGGGCAGGACTTTTGTACAGCCAATAGAAAGTATTTATGAACAACAAAATGAGAAATGAAAATCTAAAGTAAAGGGAACATCAAAATAACCAAGAAAGGCTGTCAGCACAGTAGGAAATTGTTTAAACAAATATTGAAGATGTCCCCTTAATCTGTTCTTCTGTGTCATCTTTTCATCATCCTTATTTCATTGTCCTCATTCTGTTTCTTTACATCTCCTTTCTTCCTCAAAAGGACAGCAAGATCTTTCTTCCATAGATGAAAGCCAGAAAGTGCTTTGGCTAGAATAGTTAATATACACTTTTTCAAAACTGAATCAAGAGAGAAATGACCTCTGAGTGCACACTCCTTCGGTAAATACAGAGGTACAGTTCTTTTGGAGACAAAAGCACTGCAGATTTCCATGGAAAGGAATGGCAGGCAAACATAGGAAATGAGGGATAAGACACTGCAAAATTTCTCCTTTTCAGCCTCTAAAGTCTCATGTTCTTTGCTTTGGAGGGATTTTTTTCCCTCCTTTCCAACTATTTTATGTAGGACACCGAGTGATCTGTCTGTGATAGCTGGGGACCAGCCTCAGTGAACTAGCAAACACCACTTAAGCAGCAGCAACCATGACTGTTTTATACCCAGCATTTCAATATGCAAAGCATAAACACATTAAGTTTAGAATGGAAATGAAAGATAATTCTTATACAATAGAACAGTCAAGTTCTGGAATAGCCTTCCAAGCATTTGGGGGCAAAAAAACCTAACTGCTTTTTACATGTTGCTTGCAAAAACATAGAAAGGGGAGCGCACGGTGTGCAACAGCAAGATGCTGGATTCGGTGACTGACACAGCATGTCTAATTCTTTGCTCCTATGAAATCATTCATTTTTCTGCTTTGCTCAAAAAACCCCCAAAGCTAAGCGAAGTCAATGCAGCCTTGTAATTACTGGAAAACTTCTTGAAGAGTCTAAAAATAGGAGCCAGTCAAAGTAAGAGAAAAGATTATAAGAGCTGAAAGAGTAACACAGAGACATTCAAAGTAGTTACTGATGGTGCATTTATAGTAATTATGCAAATCACTCCACTCTGGAGGGTTGATACCCATTATAAACCAGAATACCTTGGGTTTTTTTAATTGCATATTTGAGTAATAGTAACAGTAGTGATTATGTAAATTATACCACAAAACAAAATAACTGGAAAAAAAAAGCTAGACAAGCATATGTCAACAACAGAGTTCCACAATTAACATTCTGTTTGAGCAAAAATGAAGTTTTAAATTGGTTTGTATGTTTGTTTGTTTTCTCAAAATCTGTGCTGAATTGGCAGGCACTGCTTTTTGCACATGATTAGAATTTATTAACAGTTTCCACAGAATCTAGCCTTGTTCTCTTTGAAATTGCACTTGCTACAAATGCACCTTTTGCAGAATGAATATAATGAATAGTTGCTGCCAAAGAATAACTTAAGGCAGATATTACTCAGTTTATCCTGATTGTTAATTTTCATGGCTTTGAATCCAGTTCATTTGTTCCTTGCATTCACCACTAAGGTTTTTTTAGGTCAGTGTAAGTCCAAAATATCATAGCCATCTCTCACCTTGATGTTTTAAAGCAGACAAAATATCCAGATTCCACTGGAAATGAAAATCCAGAACAAAAAGGAGTGATCCATTTTATTATTCCTTATAAAGAAATAGAAATCTGTTCAGGATGAAAGTTACATAAAATACTGAAGGCAGAGAAACGATGTTCAGGACATAAAGAGCAGCAGCGGTACATACTGCAGCATGCAATCATTAGTACTTAATAATGTAAGCCAACTGACAAAAATGCTGCAATCTAATGTATTTCTTAACCACACACAGTTAATTCCTCCTGTATATTTCATTGCTTCAAGATTTCTTTTTATGACAGTTAATTGGGCATATATTGTATCTCCTTCCATCACAGTGAGTAGGGGTTTTGATTCTCATAATTATTTAGAAGATGTAAGATACTGATTAAAAGATCATCGATGAAGAAGAGAGTTTCACAAAGAGTACTTTCTGAATTCCACATCAGAAAACATCCTCTCAGAATATTTGTCACCCAGCTAGCCAAGCAAACTGCAGACTCGAGATTCATCTTTCTTGCATTAATGCTGTGTTTTCACATCCTATCTTCAGGTACCTTCAGTGGCCAGGCACCACTTGCATGGATATCATAAGTTAATACCATGGAGGGGAATGAGGGTTGAAAGATTTGATGTAAATTCATGCTTTTCACAGAGGAGACAAAGGGAAGGACAGAGCCAGAAAAACAATAAAATATGTGGCTGCCTACAGATTAGGTGTTACATGCCCTGCACTGCCAGTGCCCAGCCTCAAGAATACAGAACTGAATGGAGAAAAAAACCACCCTACCCTTCCAGGTAGATGTTGGGTATGTTGCAGGAAAAAAAGCATGAATACTTGGTCCAAAAGAAGAATAAAAGAAGATTCTTTTTGTCAAAAAATAGTTCTAACCCTACCCTTCCAGGTAGATGTTGGCTATGTTGCAGGAAAAAAAAGCATGAATTCTTGGTCCAAAAGAAGAACAAAAGAAGATTCTTTTTGTCAAAAAATAGTTCTATTTTCAACTCTAAGAAAAAAATGGCAATAATTTCAAAATTTCATACATACTGTTCATTCAAAGAATTGACAACAATGATGCCGCTCCCATCTCCATCTCTCACAGGCATTTCGTTCAGCTCTAATATCATACCAAACATACCTCTCTAAAATTTTAACAGTGTTCAACATTAGATCTCCAAAATGAGAGAGGATTCCAAAGCAATTATTGAAGAAAGTCCTAAAGTCTGGGCTTTCTTGACTGAACTCTGAAGAATTGCCAAAAGCTTTTCAGTAAAAAATAGAAAAAAGCAGAGTAAAGCAGATGCCTTCGATGCTTTTTTGTGTTGTTTAAATTTCAAAGCGTTATCAAGTTAAAGGTGCAAATTTTTCAACCAATCCCTTTTGAGTAATCAGAAGTCAACAAAGGGATAAAAAGTAGTAACATCAAAATATCAGACCAATAAACAAACTTCTTACTAAGCTCCAGCTGCATTAGGCTTTTAAGAACTGTTCCTATTCGCAGGCATAGTTCTTTCTCATATTCTACTTTTTCTAGATAAAATAGCTATAAAACTGATTAAATGCAGTCTGTAAATTCCTAAAAAGAACCATCTGGAACATTTCTTCTTTTGACTATGGATGACTTGACCTAAATTCCTTGGGTTGTTCTTTTTATCAATCCCTAATTTCTGGTGAGACAGGGTTGACATTGGTTAGAAGTGAAGTCTGAATCCTTTTTGCATAAATCCATGTACTCAACCGTTCATCTGTAAACTCAGCTGAAGAGAGGGATGCTGGTGATGGTGCTAAATATATCACCAGTTGCACCTTGCTACAAGGCAGAGAGGACCCTGTGAATAAACAGTTATTTTTGTCTAGGGACATTATTAAATGAGTTTTGGAATTTCATTTCACAGGATCTTCTATCTATAAAACTTATTTAAGATCGTGACTATTAGTTCAAGTCAAGTCAAATGCGGATAAATTCTAAAAGCTGCAAGCAATGAATTCTGAGCAGTTGTGCAAGGATATTCCAGAGATTCACCCCTTTCCTCCGAGCTCCTTATCAGAGTAATGAAAACTCTTGGGAAATTCTTTGATCTTTTTTTGTGGAAGTCTTTTACCTACTAGGTCAGAAAGAGACAATGCTCAGATTTTTTTCTGGATAGCAGAGAAGATGTGTTAAATAGTCAGAACTTAAAACCCAAAACCCTCACACAAACCAAAAACCTAATTAAGTTTATCTCCATACCTTTAAACATAAAAGTATATCGAAATAACTTCACAGCAGAAAAAGAAACATTTAACCTAGTCATTCTCCTGTTGATACCTATCAAAACCACCAACAGCTTTGATGTTTTCCTTGTATTCTTACAGCCTTCTCCCAGGAGCAACGGCATTACACATATCCCTGCTACCTGCTGATACAAAACATGGCCAAACCACAGTTTCTTGTCTCTCAGCTATATAGTGCACTTAATAGCAGTTAAATAGGAGTTACTTTTTATCCATGCATGAATTTTGTACATGCTATTATTGCAATAAGAGTATATTACTTCTTCAGTAAAGGAGAGTGATAGACTCTTGTGCAGTTCAGATGGACAGTATTACAAATGTGTGTCAATATTCTCCTGTAATCACCCATGGCTGCCTGTTTTATTTCATTCCTCTTATGTCAGCACTGCAAGTGGTTAGTAGAGATCGTCACTGTTCCAGTTCTCTAGGCAGGATTTAAACATGTAATTTATTCCAAATATAATACTTTGATAAATTTGTAAAGCTTGTGCCACACACGAAAATTGAAGTTGAATCTATTTAATAGTTTGGCGTGTTATGCCTTTGCTCACTCTTACAATTAGGATGCTGTAAAAGTTGCATTTGTGTGAAGTCTGGCTTCTGCTAAAATTATGATTTTATTCTGAGTCTGTTCTGACTCCATCCTACAGTCTGAAGAATTAGATCTTAGTGATTGAAATTAAAAAGGCTTGAATTCTTTTTCATTTTAGTGCAGTTATTCTGGGCTAATATTAATATCCTCAATTTAAAGTTGTAACCCAGGGCATTGTCCCACTAATGTAGGATCTAAACACACAGGGCAGGAGACATTCCATGATCAAGAGAAATTTAAATAGATTATTCCTCACTGAGGAATGATAACTCAATGATAACTACTTTTCAGTTGCCTTGGGGGTATTTTCTGTAAAGATAAGCATAAATAATTTTTATGAAATTATTTTCATACAGCATATAAAATAGGAAGCAGAAAATGGCAAAATAATATAACAGTAATAAATAAATATTGTAAGTAATGTTACAAATAAAATAAAGTTTAAATAAATAAGTTATAAAGTGTTATGTAACAGAAACTACTATATAGCAAAATAGCAATATAGAAAAGAGAGGCCATGGGGACCAGGCTTGTTCATCCTGGACAAGAGGCTGAGGGAAGACATAATTCTGCTCTCTAAAGAAGGGTTTATGGAGAAGACAAAATAACATTGGCTTTTTCAGGGGTGCATAGCAAAAACATAAGAGGCAACAGCTACACCTTGCAGAAGGGAAAATGCTGACTAGACATATGGAAAATACATTGCACAGAGAAGGTGGTGCAACAGTGGACCAGAGATGGTGTAATCTCCATCCTTGGAGATGTTCCAAACTCATCTGACATGTCTACAAGCAGCCTGAACTAGCTTTGAAGTTGGCCCTGCTCCGAACAGGGAGTGGGACCAGGTGACATCCAGACATCCTTTCTCACTAAGCTTGTGGAGCTCTTCCCTAAGATCCCACCCCTTCTGAGAGATTTATTTGTTGTCCCAGACAGTTTAGTTTTCTTGCCCCAAGTAAGCAAACATGGGTATCTCCTTCCTTCCCCATCTTAAGGAGCCGCTTTTCTGATAAGTGGATCAGTGTGGTTCAGATCACCCAAGGGGAGAGGATCAGGGCTGGCACCAGGGCTTGAGAAGATCAAGAGAGTCAATGAACCTGTGGTAGCCCTGAGATGTGGACTCTCTTAGGAGATACCCAAGTGCTGCCTCCTCCGCCTGTATAAAAGGAGAACCTGTTCTGCACCTTTTAAGATAGCCATAAGCCAGTTTTAAAGACCACAGTGACCTTTTCCACAGGGAAATCACTAATGATGTGTATTTTCAGTTGCATTAATGGAAACTCAAATCTTAGCTGCTCACAAAGGTCACAGTTGTCTCTTGATGATGAAGATGTGGAAAATTACCCTCATTCACTCACAATCAGTAAAACTAACAAGCAGAACAATATGTTAACACAGACTTATTTCATCTGGACGGCCCAAACTGCTGTGCAGTATAATGAATATGCTAATGAATGGTAATTTACAGTTAATGAAATTCAAGAAGCAGGCCATTTCTCTAGTTTACGTACAGACGCCATCAGTGGGTCCAATTATTAATTGGTGGCACAGTGTACTGACAATACAAATACTGGGCATGCCAGTTAAGCTGCTTCTACCATAATATACACTTAATAAATTGATACACACTTTTCTTAATTCAGAATTAACATTTTCCTTCTTCTCATGAAATTGTACCAGTGTGTCTTTAGTAAAATGCAAATGAAGGCTCTTTTCTGTAGGAAGTAGAATGGTGAAAAAATAACAAAACATGGCTGGTAATTCCTCCTTGCTGAGAGCTAGAATTAAGGTTTAAGGTGAATTGTAACAGATAATCTTTTTCCCTCCATGACTTATATCATAGTAATGTTGACAATTTATGTATGCTGAATACCTTCTTCCATGATCTTCAAAGAAGTTTAGAAGGACGGGTAGGAGTAGTTATCTTTCAGCAGGCAGGAGCTGAAGTTGCCCAACATTGCTGTGAGCTCAGAACTGCTGGCCTCAGAGACATTATTTAAAGAAAAATATTGAGTAGCCATTTGCCCAACTGGCTGCATTAAGACAGGTAAGTAATTCCACATAGAAGAGTTGTAAACAGCAATATTTGGGTAAAATATACATAAGGAAAGAGTCTTTGATAAGCCTAGATTCCCACAGACTATGATAGCGTCCTGCCTGCCTAGCCCGTCTTTACAAAAAAAAGCCCTGTGTACCTGATAAGGCAACCCTAAGCCATATCTAAAGATCACTAGGACCTTTTCCGTAGGGAAGCCTTTAAATATAGAATTTATGGGACAACAGAACAGGAAGAAAAAAGACTAAATCCTGGTGCAATGCAGAAACCTGGAGTAGTTCTGATTAAAAAAAAAAACCCAACCTTAATAACTTTCAGGTGCAGTAAGGCATTTCTGAAAGAGTCAAAAAGCAGCCAGCCTCAGACAGTAGCAAGTATTGCAGAGCTAGTGTTTGCAAGTTCCCCCCATCAGTGAGGGCCCACCTGAACAGTTTGCAAAAAGAAACAGCTTTGATGTATGTTTTATGATGTAAATCACGCATGCCGGTATCAGCTTTACCATGCCTATGAGCAGGAAGCTATATGGAGGTATCTGTACCATTTACTTTTTGGATGCCCAGAATTTTAAACCACTTTGATTATCCTCCTCTTGTGAGATTGCTTTGGTATTCAAAAACTCACAAGAAATGGTCAGTTCCATCATGTTTTGTTCATTTATTTCCAAGAGCACTGGCAAGAGCTGAAAAATTAAAACATACCCTGGATTTCTTCTGCAGGGTTTTATTTAGCTGCCCGTGCCTCACAGATTCACACATGTTGTTCTAACATGCCACAGAGAAACAAAATTTTTGCAAATTAAATGATGTCTGTCAGGTGCACCAAAGTTTTAAACCAGTTACAATGCAGACAATTTAGAAGAAGAAGAAAAAAATCAGCCTACCTATTGCATAGTAAGATTTAGTATTCATAAAGTTTGCCATAAATGTTATTTACAGGAGTGGTGTGTGTCTCAGGTATTCATTCAAAAGGTAGACAGACAATCTCCCATAGTATCTATTTTAAAAATATTTGTTATTTGTTGGAGAGTGGCTCACACTTGATTAATCTGAAGACAGAATAAGTAAACATAGAAGACCACGAAGCTCCTGGCTACATAAGCAGCTTCTGATCGTTCATGGATGGTTTAACATCTGAGATTTCTGTAGTAAAGTCTTCCAACAAGAACTGACTTAATAACATATATTGTGAATAGATTGCTCTCATTTGAGAGAAAAATGCTTTTAAAGCTATTTTCCTACAATCTTTTTTTTTTAAAAAATTTCAAAACATTCCGTATTTGTGTTCTGATTGCAAACACACACGCAAAAATTCTAAGATAAGTGTAAAAGTCAAAAAGGCATTTCAGCTGTAACTTACACTGGGAAGAACGGGGAAGAGCTTGGCAATACCCATATGCGTTGCCAAAAACACTCAAATGAGTTCTCAGCTGGAGTAGGAGGCAACACCATTCAAACGACAAGCTTTCTTTAAAGCTTGGAGATAACAGAACACCACTGATGTTCAGATGTGGTGACTAGACAAATCGTTCATTCAATGCACCTCATATTTTATCAAACCATTTTAGATTGAATTGTACCCAAAGGCTTTCAAGATAGCTGAGTTTAAGAGATGGAAGTCCATTTTCCTTCTCTGTTCCTGATGGGAGGTCTACACAGTAAGCAAAGGCTCTAGGGGTTTGCTCTACCCTCTCCATTACATTTATTAATTAGAAAACAACAAAGAGGGTGTTTATATTATTGTGTGGGTGAGCCCCCTCACACAGTATTACCTGCATGTCACTGCAGAACTGGGTTTTGTAGATCTGGGCCTGCCAGAAACGTTAAAGCTGACCCCGTTGATGGAAATATGATTCATTGGGCCAGGGAGACAGCAGGAGTAAAAATTTATTTCTGAAATTATCTACACAAAATAGGTGCAAATATTTTTGAACACATAAAACAAATTGGAAAAGAACGATTACAGACTGTTATATGTAGATGCAAACTTCTATAGTAACCAAACTCCAACTCAAAGAACATTTAGATGCATTTCATGTAATTGTGAAATATACAGATATATGGTTTCAAAAATAATTAAACAAAGTAAAGGTACAAAAATCAGTCAAAGACTGTCAAATTCAGAAGGCAATCTCTCTGGCACAGGCAGTCCTTCAGCCAAACTGCTGGTGGAGTTTTCCAGAGCAGTATCACTAAGTATGTGCCCTGCTCAAACACTATTCCCATAATCACTGTCAGAAACAGGCCAGTGCGCGAGATAAACATAATTTCACATGAGTGGATCTGAAAAAAAACTTTAAATTCCCTTCTGTGGTTGTCAAACATATCTGGGCTTTTCCATACTTAAGTAATGTGGTACTGCCATCCACTGGAGTTAAGAAATGTAAGGAAAACGGTGTTTTTGAGTAGAAACTGTGTATGTCGTGCCACTGTGTATCTGGGCCTCTCCCAGATTGGTGGGATCAGTATCTATACCTGAAAATTCAAAGGTCTTTTTGTCCAGAAACTTAAAGGTTGTTTATGCAGTTTGTATGTTTGAGCATGAAAACATCCAAACTGCTTCCTTTCTCAATTAAGTCTGAATCTTCTTCCCTCACATATTTCCAACCTAGTAGGCAAATCCTTACCTTTTTTGTTTCTCGTGTAACTTTCAGGACTATCAGGAAGCTTCTAATTTGGAGCAGTTTGTGACTCGCTTTCTTTTGAAGGAAACACTGAACCAGCTTCAGTCCCTCCAGAGCTCCCTGGAGTGTGCCATGGAAACCACGGAGGAGCAGACCCGGCAGGAGAGGTGAGCAAACCTTCTGCCCAGCTGCAGTGAAGGGAGTGAGGAGTGGGGTCACCGTGAACTTCCAAGATCATTTTACATTTCACCCAGCAACATGATGTAGGGAATAACAGGAGAAATAAGGATATGCTTTTTATTCCATATAGGAACTCACTACAAGGAGTTTTCCTGAAATTGAATACAAGCAGGTTCTGAGCTGATCCTGTGGTGGGTTGCATGTAGGAAGACCATTTTGTTACAACCTAGGCTCTGCTCCTTGGAATTCTTTTTAAATCCATTGACTATTTAATACCAAATGCAGAAACCAGACCACTGCAATGTGAAGAACTCTAAAACTACTAAGACCATTGACTGTCTACTTGTTTGTTTCTTCTGGCTTTATGATTTTTCTTCATTCCTGGTTACACAACGATCCCAATGTTAAGAGAAGAAATACCAGGCTCTTGCTTGTTACAGCTTCTTCCTAGATCTTCAGGACATGGTTTAGTAGTCGTGGTGGTGCTGGGTCAATGGTTGGACTTGATGATCTTAGAGGTCTTTTCCAACCTTAATGATTCTATGATTCTAAGGTAGGGCCATAGTATTGATTAACATCTAACTCTATAAACTGAAAATCACCTGGGTAAACTATATCCATCCAGGGCGGTTAGCTGAATTTAATACCATGATCTCATAGGTGAGGGTTTGTAGGATCAAAGATCAAAACATTTTTGAAAAGGTACTTGGCTTTATGGATTTGTTTTCCTTAGTATGCTATTGTTAAAGATGATAGGGAAAGCAAAATACAAGCTGTTGTGTTTCATGGTCAAAGAAGATCTCAACACCTCATATGTTTTAAAATGCATTGCTTTTTCAGTCTTTCTTTTGGATATGTCATTTTCTTGTTTGTTTTGCTCTTCATTTTGACATCTCTGCATACACTGGGGTTTTGTGGCAGTAGGTTGACCATAGGAATCAAGCAGGTTTTCAAAAGCTGAGTATGCACAGTTCCAACCTTAATGATTCTATGATTCTAAGGTAGGGCCATAGTATTGATTAACATCTAACTCTATAAACTGAAAATCACCTGGGTAAACTATATCCATCCAGGGCGGTTAGCTGAATTTAATACCATGATCTCATAGGTGAGGGTTTGTAGGATCAAAGATCAAAACATTTTTGAAAAGGTACTTGGCTTTATGGATTTGTTTTCCTTAGTATGCTATTGTTAAAGATGATAGGGAAAGCAAAATACAAGCTGTTGTGTTTCATGGTCAAAGAAGATCTCAACACCTCATATGTTTTAAAATGCATTGCTTTTTCAGTCTTTCTTTTGGATATGTCATTTTCTTGTTTGTTTTGCTCTTCATTTTGACATCTCTGCATACACTGGGGTTTTGTGGCAGTAGGTTGACCATAGGAATCAAGCAGGTTTTCAAAAGCTGAGTATGCACAGTATATATACACCCCTCTTTCCAGGTTCCCTGCACAACTGATGGGAGAGAAAAAAGTCTTGAATGGCCAGTTCAGACCTAGAGCCTAACTTAGGTGCTCTTACGTCTTCCAGAGTAATCACTGACTTCTCTGACTTGCCTTTTAAGACAGCCTCTCTAGAAATACAGTCTAGAAAGACCACCTGAGTAACTCAAACTACTCACCTGGGTGGGTAGAATTGGGCGGTATGAACATCCCTTTTGCTGCCAGCTTTCTCATCTGCACTGACTGTCTGGTAAGGCATTGTGGAGACTTCTTTCTCCAGTTTTATCAGTACAGTTGTTCAGAAATATCTTCTTGGGTGATGAATTTGGTTTATGACAAAGAAAATGAGAAAGAGGTATGGCACTGTTAAGCCAAATACCAATCTTGCCCATTTTTTGAGATAGCAATGGAAAAGCCAGATGAACTCAAAACTGTAACTGAAGCTATTTTGGAGAAAATTATTCAGTTCCTAGTGCAGATGCCCCGGTCCCTATGTAAAATCATAGAATGCTTTGGGTTGGAAGGGACCTTTAGAAGTCATCTAGCCCAAGCCCCCCACAGTGAGCAGGGACATCTTTAACCAGATAGGTTGCTCAGAGCCCCGTCCAACCTGGCCTTGAATGTTTCCAAGGATGGAGCCTCCACCACCTCTCTGGGCAACCTGTTCCAGTGTTTCACCACCCTCATTGTAAAGAATTTCTTCCTTATATCTAGTCTAAACCTACCCTGCTTCAGTTTAAAACCATTACCCCTTGTCCTGTCACAGCTGGCCCTGCTAAAAAGATTTTCCCCATCTTTCCTATAGGCCCCCTTTAGGTATTGAAAGACCGTAATCAGGTCTCCCCGCAGCCTTCGCTTCTCCAGGCTGAACAAGCCCAACTCCCTCAGCCTGTCCTCATAGGAGAGGTGCTCCAGCCCTCGGATCATTTTTGTGGCCCTCCTCTGGACCTGCTCCAACAGTTCCATGTCCTGCTTGTTCTGAGGGCTCCAGAGCTGGATGCAGTACTCCAGGTGAGGCCTCACCAGAGCAGAGTAGAGGGGCAGAATCACCTCCCTCGACCTGCTGGCCACGCTTCTCTTGATGCAGCCCAGGGTACAGTTGACCTTCTGGGCTGCCAGCGCACATTGCCGGCTCATGTCCAGCTTTTCGTCCATCAGTACCCCCAAGTCCCTCTCAGCAGGGCTGCTCTCAATGCCTTCTTCCCCCAGCCTGTATTGATACTGCGGGTTTCCCTGACCCAAGTGCATCTTCAATTATGTTTAACTTAGGGGCAAACTGTCTGAATCAAAATCCCATTAAGACACTCCTAAACTAATTTAAGAGTGCTCACAGTGGGGAACTGCCATAATTTCACTTACTGTGAAGGGATTTTATGCTGCAGAAAATACCATCTCCTTAACATAGTGTGTGACCCTTTGGTGAGCCTTCATTCTGTGCTTCAGGAGACCAGAGAGCTTGCCAAAGCAGTGACCTGGGAATTATTTACTGAACTGTTTAGACAACTGCCTAATATTCTTTGCAAGCACTCATCCAGCTAACTGTTCAAAACTAATTGTAGTCCTGGTCCTTCATTGCTCGCTGGCTGGATACTGAGGAAGAGGCAGCCTTCAGTCCTCACACAAACTCTCAAGCTTCAATGACTCTGTCATCGCAGTACAAACATAAGTCATTTCTGTATCTGCTATGTTTCAATACTGGTCCCAGAAATGTATCTGTCCTCCACCCAATATTAGCTAATTCTTATTAGTTTTCCTTCCCTATAAACGTTGCTGTTTATCTTTCCAATCTTTAAGCTGAAGTGGTCAATGTTTAAAGTTCGTATCTCACTTTTAGCTGTACTTGTGACCCCAGATCCTCTGCAGAGATGCTACAAAATTCCCGTGAATGAAGAAATGATGTGACCTTTCTCCCCCTAAAAGATAGGCTTACACTAGCTTAACCCTCTTGGGTTTTGGTTTGGTTTTTTTTAATTCTTTAATGACTAGCAACCTAAATACAACTACTTAGTAATAGCGAAAATATGGAAAATAATTCAGTGGTCTCAATAAGTATTTTTCTTTTTTTAATTCAAAAGGGAACATAGAATAACATTTTTTGAGAACAGAGAGAGGAGAGTTCCTCCACGTTTTACCTCTCCTGTGTTTCTGTGCAGACAAGATCCAACAAAACCAGAAGTTCTCTCAATTCAATGGCCAGGAAAACGCTCAGCTCGAAGACTTCAGAGGAACAACAGCCTGTCACCAAATAGCCCTCATTTTAGCACAGGTACGGTATTTCACATTTTAAAGATATTTAAATAATCACATGCATACACACACACATACAGAAAAATATACATGCATCTTCCTCTCAGAAATTTAATTTAGACATGATAACTAACTCGGATACTTTACCGACAGAAATCAATCTTCAATTTAACATAGAAGGTATTAAAATATGTACTCATAGATCTGAACTGATAAAAAATAAGTATATAATTATGGGCCAAACTGTGATATTTTGTTGGGGCTGTGGGTTGATTCAACATTTCTTAGGTAGTATTTCTAGCCTGCAGATAAGAATAAAAAAGTGAAGGCTGTAACTTATACAGAACCAAGTTCTCTGTCGTGACTTACACCCCAGCTGAGGGGAACAAACAAGAAAAAAAAAAGGGAAAATACCAAATGATGCTGTTCATTCAGTGCAATGATGCCGGATGATGTTCAGAAGGAACCCAAAACTACACAAGCTGTACCAAATCCACTTACTGTATTAATTTCAAAGACCTAACATCTTTTTCTGCAGCTATTCTAATAGCTAACAGCTGTCTACTCACCTAGACAAGATTTGTGTTTGTCTTGGCACTTGGTCTTCCTCTGTATTGCCTGCTGCCCACATGCACAGTAACACTGTAGGTGTCTATACACACTCAACACTCAAGCCAGCATTTCTTTAGCCTTTGTACTCATTTAGGTAGAGCCACACTCTGCCTCCGCTACATATCACACTTATGGTACATCCCCAGAATTAGGTTTTCTTTAGTGAAAACATAGTACAAGTGCCACAAGAACTCTCAGCTGGAAAATGAGGAGGTTAATGAATGTGCATATCAAAAGCATGTGTTGAAAAATCTTCAGTTTCTGATAAACAACTTTCCTCTCTCCTTAGAGCAATCACTTATGTTCACATTCACACTGTGGGTGATGCCAGGAGCTGCTCTCGTTATGCATGTATCTCTTTCTTTGAGTATTATCCTTTCCATCTGTCAGACAATTTTCTTGAGACTTTGGCGAATCAAAAATTTCCAGAGACTTTAGAAAGGCTGAGGTGCTTGTGCCTTTGTAGAACAACATTTTCTAGCTTCACCTTTGCTATATGACATCAGGTCATTATACAGTCACAAATATGACTGCAGCGGAAATGGAGAGCTAGGAAGTCTTCTGACAGGGTCATGTTCTATCCATACAAAGAGACAAGACACAATTAACATCTAGTGTCATTAGTCTTTCCTCTGCTGCTGGATTCCATGACTTGAGAGAAAAATAAACATAGGAAAGTTATTATGATAAAACATAATCAATCTTGAGCTGGTCAAAATTTGCAGTCACCATAGGCATAAATTACACATCTCAAACCCAAAATGTCGTTCTAGAATAATCTAGTGTAGGAAGGATCAATCCTAATAATCATATTGCTGCAATTCATCAGGCACCTAGGAACGCTGTTTGGTTGGAAAGGTAAAGAAGGATCATTAGCTGCAAGGGACATCCCATTAAAGTTATAAAACCAGCTATAGAGTCCCTTCTAGATTATATCCATAAGTAGTGGACGAACACATGAAAACCCCTAAGACAGCGTATTGCAGATGACAGTAACAAAGCTGAAACCCCCTCAAAGTCTAAGTATAAAAACAGCTGTTGCAGCTAAATTAACTTTTCCTGAATGAAGAGAAATCCCCTTATTCCCAATGCATACGAGACATTCTACAATTATGTTAGGTGGCTCCTTCAGGAATCCCTCAATATCAGGATTCCTCAATATCAGAATTCCTCAACATGCCATGCCAGAAACCTAGGTCATTTAGCTGCACATGTATATCCAATTAGTTCTTTTCTGCTGTTCATAAGAATGCATTTGTTTTATTGGGAATAAATAATAATTGACTAATCCAGGACTCCTGCTGGAAGCATTGCGTCAGGACCCTAAGAACAGCAACAGGCTGACCATGGCAATGGCCTTGCAGTCAGGGCCCTATAGCAGGTCTGCCAGCTCTTTGCGGGAGAAAGAAAGATCCTATTGCCCCAGCTGTATTAGCCATGCCAAGATATCTAAGACAGTCTTGACTGCATTTCTTTCACCTTCACCAGTGCTCTCAGGGGAAAAGAGGAACAGCAGATAAGACACAGCACATGATCCCTCCATGGAATTCCAGAGACAGGCTTGCAGTGCAGCAGAAGAGCTGACCCTTACTTTTATAGAATCTTTCACATACAGAAGAGTAAGAAATGGCAAACTACAAAAAATACTAAGACAGAGAAAGGTTTACCACAGAGACACCCCCAAGTTGATTTTGCATTTTGAGCAGAAGGTGCTCAGGTTATGAGCTGGTTCTATCTCCAGAGGAGAGCATTCCTTTCTTTAGGTATCAGCATGATTTCAAAAGCACTGGCATTAATCTAGAATGCAGTTTTCACTGTGTATTGGATTCTATTCTATCTTAAAAAGAAAGAAAATAATTTGTATAATCAAAACCATTCTTTCCTTTAGTTACACCTAAATGAACATTGAACTAGTTGCAGCACAATCTTCAAAAAGCAAAACAAATTGCAAGTGAAGCTAAACTTTTTATAAAACAAGTGAATACACTATGTTCCAGCATTTAGTAACACATTGTAAATGTTCATTATTTATATTTTCCAAAGGTTGGATTGAAGATGACAGCCAGTGGAACACCCAGATAAACAGACTCCAAAAGCTGATTGACAGGCTGGAAAAGAAGGTGTGTGTTTCTTTTCACCTCTTTGTCCTCTCATTTTCAGTAAAGCAGCCCTTAAATCACAAATGCTTTCAATGCCCCAGTCGCAGTCTTTCCAATCAATGGTGAGTGAAACTCCATCACCTAAGAGAGCTAACACTCCTTAAATGCCTACATATTCCTTTCACCTTCTTCTTCCTATTTCACAAAAGCATGACATGGTTTTGCCAAGCTCCTCTTTCCCCTTCCCATCACCACAGATCCAACTTTTTGTAAAGATCTGAAAAGTCACACTATTCTGTGATGGGAAGATGTTACTGTATTTAGTTATGCTTGTTTTGGGGAACATGGGACAAGCCTCTCTTTTTAGGATCTGATTTTTTTCTCTTCGTCTCCAAACTTTCCCACTAAAGCTTGACAGAAAGTTCCGTTTCCTCCTTCCCCATCAGAGAATACTAATTTATAAGGATTAAAACACTTTCCTAAGATCAACCGAAAGCTGATGCAAATCCCACCATCCCACCTGGGAGCCGTGGGAGCCGCCCCAGCTCCGGGGCTGCACCAGCCCCCAGAGCCCTGAGACCTCCTGCAGTTCCCACGCCAAAGGAAAGCCCTCCGGGAGTTTGACAAATGACCCGTCTGATCCAACCATACCAAGGCTTCCCAGGGCTTGTAAAAACCTGAGTAACATCCATCTGCACAGAAAATATCTATTTCTTTTGTTTCCAATCAGATTTATTGCTACCCTAGGTTTTAAAAGTTGTTTTATGTCTGTGTGTGGTGACTTTTTTTTTTTTTGAGAAGCAGAAGAAAAAGTAAGGTGTCCTGTGCTGTTCTCTACATAAAGTGTCCCTATTGAAGGATAGACATACAATTTCAGATAGGTGCTAAGGGAGTGGCTGAATTCAGTGGATTTTGGGACCCAGGGCATTTCTTACTCCTGGTTTACTAGAGGCGAGGTTTTCAGCTGAAGCTCTCTCAGACCCAGGAGCTGCTCCAGTCCTGGTGCGGCTGATGCTGCCCCTCCCTGCAGGTCAGTGCTCACCAGCAGCGAGGCTGTGCGTGTGCTCCACAGACACGGAGCCACACACACCAGCACGCGTGCCTTCACCAGCACCTGCAAACAGACAGGCAGCACTCGCAGAAACATGAACATGCAACAGCCTGATCCTGTTCCAGCAGATCAGGATGGGTGTTCCCCCATGAAGTCCACCTAGTATTTGTTGCTGGACCCATGCCCCTTACCTAGGCATGGGCTCAGAGCTTGGGTCCTGGCAGACAAGTGTCTCCTCCTACTCACCTGCTAGTCCAACTTGAGTTCAGTAGCAAATTATATACCTAGAAAATAGTGAAGTGAGGGATTTAAGAAGACAGAATAAATGGTGGTGATCTGGCACAGGGCTCAGCAAGACAAGCATGTTGACCTTTCTCTGCCATTGCTCCCTTCCAAATGAACACACCGCTCCTAACTATTTTTCCACTTTGGTCCCAGTTTGGGACCAAAATTCGGTGTTGCTGTTATCTCAACCTTATTACTGATTAGCTGCATTATGGATAGGGTCAGCCCCCAGCACTGCTGGCCTGGCAAGACTCTGCTCCCAAAAAGGAACCCTGTACTCCCTTTGGCTATCCCTGAGGTCTGACAGTCTCTCACATCGCTTCTCCTTAACCAGCCGTGAAATTCAGCCATTCCTTGTGGCACTGTCTGTAACTTCTGTCAGCTTCTCACTTCGTTCCTTGCTATGCTCAGCAGCTCCTCATGGTCTGATCAGTCCATTAAGCCTCTGGCCAGGGCACACTCATCTGCCTGCACACAACAGCCTCCTCCCAGAGGTCATTTCTGCATGAGAAAAGCAATTACACAGCAGTTCCCACATTAATGACATTTTAGTAGCAACTTGATTTTTTCTGAATAGCTATAAATTGGATTTTGAAATGTCAGTCTGTCATGAAATGTAACTCTCGCTTTTGGTCCAGCCTTACTCTCAGCTCTGCTTTGGACGCAGCAGCTCGCTGGCCTGCCACACTGACTTCCCAACACGGACTGATGCTAAAAGGAGTTTGAAACTTAACATTTAAAAGAACATTACTGAAAAAAGAAACCTGACATACAGCAATAATGCAATGCAAATGTTACAGGAAGCAGCCAACCATTTCATAGAAAATAAACTTACAACAAGGATGTTATGAAATGACCAAATCTGCTCCAGATAAATGACAGAGAACCTCAGTTTGAAACGGAGCTCGGGGCATAGACCTTCCATAACTAACTCCTTATCAATATAAAACTTGATTAATAAAACACAGCAATTAGACAAACCTCCTTTTGCCAATAGGCTGACTATATCCACCTTTGCCTAACTTTGCATCTGCTTGGCGTTGTATCTCACAGCCAGGTCTAACCGTGAGAGGTGAGAAGTTCACCCTGTCTGCAGCTTCTCCAGGACCACCTCCTTTGAGTGTTCTTCTCCTGGCACTTCTTTCTGACCTCTGGGAATTAAACCCCCCAATTTACTAGGCATGCAACACAGAAATCATAAAACTTCTGGTCCTATAAAGTATCCTAAGCCATATTAAAGACTGTGAGAATTCTTTCGTATTAACACCACCTCATCTTGTCCTCATTTTATTAGAACTTACACTTCATTACGGTAGGAGGAGCTCCCTGCGATCCATGTTTAAGCAGCACCTCACAAAACAGTGTCTGGGTCATGACTGGGACAGGCACATGTGGCAAGAAGGATGTCAGTGCCACTTAGCAGTAGGAGACTGTCAGCCCATCTACTCTGTGCCAAAGCAAAGTCCAGAAAAAGCAAAGCTGATTGCTTGAATGGCCACTGACTTCAGACTGAAATGAATTAGACAGAAACATCAAGCGGTGACCAAGTGATTGTGTTTGACTTACAGCTAATAAAGGCAGCATTTAATTATTATTTAGTTATAACTTTTGGAGATATAACAGAATCTAGCTATTGGAATAACTTGTTAAAAAGGTAAGACCAGAATACAGCTTATATTTCCATTTTTTTTTATTTCCATTGTCTTTTCAACTGCCTGAAGGACCTAAAGCTCGAGCCATTTGAAGAGGAAGTTTTGGAAGAAAATGCAAAATCTGTAAGTGCTTTTCAAGATAATGACTTTTGACATTTGATTTTCCATGCCAAGTATTGAGCCAACAATCTCACTTGATCTCTTTTGTTAAAAAATAAAAATCACCATCCTCCCTTTTCCCAGGGATGAGAATCCATTTTAGTCAGCAGAATACATTGTGCAAGATGCAACACACCAAAACTTATGAGTATGGGGGCAAAACTTCTGTATTAATTTTTGCATTGTTTTCAAAGGACACAGTGAGCCAAAACCTCAGTTCACCGAAGGAGTAAAAGGTGTCATTTATAAGATTTGCCAAATTTGGCAGCAGTCTTTATGGGGTGAAAGCTTCTCAGCTTCTGATCACCTAATGCTGCATGCATGCTTTAAATCATGGTTGTACAGCCAGCCTCCCTCCCTCCCAAAACTGATGTAGGAAGCCTTATCAGGAAAGATGGGATAGCATCTACTGTTAAGCCGTAATAAATATTACAACTTACAAAACCAAAATCATAACCAGAAATAAATGTACTTTTAATTAAGCCAAAGATCAATTTTTAAAATACACTAGCATCCCTAAATTCTGGGCTTTGAACCTAAAAAAATGCAAATCAAATACACAGGGAAAAATAACAAAAATAGATGATCCATCAAATTCCTTATTTCATCACAGGGCTTGTAATAGCTTTTTTCTTTTTTAAATGAGATTATACAATATTGCTAGACAGGCTGCTTCTGGTGGAGGGATAACCCATGAGACAACGGTATCAATAAGCAAGGCAGAAACAAGTCAAAAAGCCGTACAAGAGATGAAGTTGCATTAATTAAGAAGCACATGGTGTTTATGTATTTCATTAGTAAAATTGACAAGCTTCAATGGATAAATCAACATGTAAAGTACCTACATTGGCTAAAGGCTAATCATAATAATTCAGGATAAATAGGTCTTCTGTGCTGCCAAGTGTTTCCATAGTCCCGTTTATAAAGATGGTTCATTTTTTGCAGAAAGGTGGAGGGAAAAAACCCCACCTCAACGAAAGTAATACCACATCCAATGCAGACTGTGGGAATATGTTCTCGTCTCAAACCTCACACCTGTTTGCATAAGGATTAATCCAAGGAAACACACTGGCTTTACTGTTGAATGTTCCAAAGATAAACATTTGCTTTGTACTCTTCTGAAAAAGAGTCTCTCGCCCAGGCTTTGGACAACTCTCGCTCTTTCTAAGGTCAACACTAATTTTGGGTGTTTCCATTCTCCGCCTCAGCCTGCTGAGATATAAAAGCTACCCAGAGGTGTTTCTATTCCTCTACTCCAAAGCAGTAAAACAGGGACCGCAAACTTCAAAGGAACTTTTGGGGCAAGTGGGGCGTGATTACTGTGGGTTTTATTGTTTTATTGATAGACTTTCCAGAGTTTAAAGTACAAGGAATTCAGAGGGTGATATGGCAGTAATACTGTAATGTTTTTGTATCAGCACATAATGATTGTCCAACGTCAAATGTCTGTGATAGAAGAAGAAATTGAAGAATTCCGTCTTGCTCTGAAGCAGTACGTGGAATCTGCTTCTACTCAGGGTGGCTGCTTGCAGTAAGTACAATGTTATTGCCCCTGGGCTGAAGGAAGGAATGCAGCCTGATTTCCTGAATAACCTTTAAGTGGAGCCGGATTATTTATGAAGAGAGAACCTGTAACATTTTCTTTCCTGGCTGGTTATGCATGTGTGTAAGACAGAGCTTTTCAAAGACAACTAAAATCAGAGAGAGATGTCAAAGCATATGTGCAGACTTTTAAGTAGTATCACAAAATGACGACACAGCCTATCCCAAAGATGCTAAATCTTTTAAGACTTCTTAGCTCTGCAGGTCATCAATTCATGGCTTCTGGAAGCTCCTAGGCTGACGCTTCTTATTGGAAAACTCATTTGCCATCCTGGCAAGCAAGCAACTTATCAACTTGTTTGCCAGTTTTCAAAAATCTTCCTTTTAGGCTGTCATTTAAAAATTTTCATTCATAATAAAGAATGGGAAAAAATTAAAAGCAAAATTTTCAATGAAACAGTGTATATCTGCTTTGCTCCTTTTAGAATTAAATAAAACATTAGAACTGGGTTAAGAATAAATTTTAATGACCCACAGAATCACAGAATGGCGGAGGTTGGAAGGGACCTCCGGAGATCACTCAGTCCAACCCCCCTGCTAAAGCAGGCTCACCCAGAGCAGGTTGCACAGGACTTCGTCCAGGTGGGTTTTGAGTATCTCCGAAGGAGTAGACTCCACAACGCCCCTGGGCAGCCTGTTCCAGTGTTTTGTCACCCTCAAAGTAAAGGGTGTACTGTACTGAATTTCTTAATTTTACGTACTTGAGAAAGCGACAGTACAGACCATTATGAAATAAATATTTTTATAATCTGCACACAATACAGGGTCTTCCTATATATTCAAAGGCTGCCCATCACACCCCTAATTTATGAGCCTTGTTACTTTGAGATCATCACACTTATGGTGATCATATCAATAGTGTTCATGCAGCCCAGAAAAAGTAAGTTAAGCTGGAACAAGAGTCACCTTTTTGCAGTGGTTCACTTGTAAAGGCAGACTGATGAGGAAAACAAAATTCTCTTCTGGGCCAAGAGCTGGAAAAAAGGAAGAAGAGAAGCTCCCCAGCCTCCTTCCAAAAACGAATATCCAGCCAAATGGTGCGGTGACTGCAAACCTTACACCAGCTCAGAATGCCACTTAACAAACAATGGCAAAAAATTACTTTCTTTCCCACGTTTACAGGCATTTGGTAAGTTTGTAATGCCACCTACTGGTTGTTTTTCACTGTAGCTGTTTATGACATTGACTTGTTTTTTTCCAACAGTTCTCGATAGTCATGCTATTTTACAATGTAGTTTTGCATACAGCTGGAGAAAACCAATAAATCATATGAAATTTCTTATTACAGTATGAAATATAATCTGAGACCAGTTTGCAAGCACAACAGTAGTAAGATCAGCAATCTCATACTTGGGCACTTAGAGAAATATATATATATATAAAATTTGCTCTAAACGGCTAAACGCCACTTTGAATACCCAAATGCCTAAAGTACCCTGCAAGCTATAAAGCTGTTATGTTCAGGATAATAAGCTGGATGATTCTGTGTAGAGGTCAGCAGATACTCTGTGGGTCATTTTTCACCCACAATAAGTTGTTAGCTGAATGACATAAGGACAAGTAAATAATACCAAAAGGTGTTATTTTAAGTGTACCTGCAGCAGACATCAGCCTATCTGTCTTTATACCCCATTGCTATTTTCTTCCAAAGCACCTAAACACTGCCACTTGGGTGCATCTCTCGTACAAAAGGGTGACTTCTCACAGTGTAATTCTTCGGTGAAACAACACAAATTACTCTACAAGCTCACTTGAACTGTTCTCTATGTGCAATACGCACTATTAGCTGATTTTCCCTGAACCACAGTTGTTCAATTAATTTTCTGTATTACTGATTAGCATTTCTTTAGATAAATTACACTACTGAAGCAATGGGAAAAATGAGCTTCTCAAATAAGTGTCCATCATAAGTGTACTTGGATAAAATATTAATAAATAAAAAGCCATGAAAATACTCCATGAGGTTAAAAAAGCTCAGATAATTTACAGTATATTTCCAAAAATCACTTATTTGTTAAATTTATTATTTGGGGGTTTTTATTTGTTTCCTGGGGGTTTTTTTGGTTTTTTTTTTTTTGCTAAATCACTGCATTTGGCTCATATTCATAAGCAATTTGGAAGAAGATGTGTATTTCCAATAACTTTGACAGGTTTGATTAAATTATTTTTATCCTACAATTCTTAGTGTTTCCATACAGAAGCTTCCAAGTGATTCCCGCTTCACTGTTTATGAGTTCTGGGAGAACAGCAATGCCTGGAATAGGTAAGTTTGGGATTTTTTGGTTTTGAGGGTTTTTTTGTAGCACATTAAGTTCTGAAGGTTAGAGAGCAGTTGCGTAGAAGGACTGAATACAAACGACTTTACTGCTAATTGATCTCTTGCTAAATAGATCACCATTAATACTTCAGAAAATACTTCAGTTGCTAAAACTAAAACATACTGAAACATACAAATAAAGATGTCAGAAAGACACAGCTAGTTCAAACAGAACAGAAAATGCCTGAAAGCGAACAGAGAAAGGTACGGCATCAGATGTATGGTAGTTGATCACAGACAGAAGACCAGGGAAATGGCAGTATTCCCATAGTTCAGTGACGACATTGACAGGCACGCCATCCAGCAACACACTCGAGCATGCAAGCAGTCACAGGGAGCTGTCCCAAACCCACATCACAAAAACCTATCTGACAGATTCCCAGAAGGTCTGTTTTGGGCCCAAAATAGAAGTTACAGTGATTAAAAGCCCTACCAACTGAGTTCTAGCCTGCAGCAGCAGGTAGATGGCTAAAAATTGAGTAAAGACAAAAAGATTTTCCTTAACTACTACTCCTGCTATTAAAAAAAACCCAAAACAAGACCCACAATCCTAAACCTGCAGACAGAAACCATTCTGAAGGAAGACGAAGCAGTCTCTTGAAAGTTAGTTTCTTTCCTTTTGAACAAAGCCCTGGTCCAAAGTTTACTTTCAGAAAGACTCAAAACCACCGGTAACATGTCAGCCTACACTTGGAACAAGAGCTGCTACGCTGGGTCACAACTGGGAGATGAGCATCAGGGCAACAGTTAAGCATACAGAAGAAAACATGTGTTTAATGCAAAATAGAAGAACTTCACAGCCTATCTCGTCTCCTCTCCCGCTATAATAATTTTTCTCAGTTTTGAAGCACAAAATCTCTGTTATAGCATTAACAGTAAAATTTCTGATGCTCATAAAAATTTTTAGCCCCTTTAAAAAACTTGATTCTTTTGTTAGCCACCTTCAAATGAATTACAGCAAGACATTCCAAAGAAGTAACGTGGACTTCTTGGAAACTCCAGAGCTCATCACGACAATGCTAGTCCCTGGTAAATACCAATTTTTCACATTACTTTGTTTATTCCATGTGAAGAGTTCTGCTACATTAGTGTGTTCCATATGCAGGATCACTGCATAGTCAGGTTTTCTTTGGTAAAGTACAAAGGAGAAAGGGACTCCAAATGTGTTTATTTTAAGCACAGAAATGTAAAATACATCAGCAAGACTCACAACGTTTTATTCTATAGTGGAAAAGTTATGCTAGCATATACTGTTTAAGAGAATGTCTAGGATAAACAATACCATTTGTGATTAGTAAAATAGATATTGTTCAAGATTTTCAGGCAAAAAATTGCTTGCTGATGAAGACTTCAACTTAATCATATTTACATTAACTGACATGAAATTACTTGTAATTTCTGCTTACTAACCAATTGATCGTACATGCTTCCTACTAGTTAAAACAGGGAAAGAACAAATTCCTTTGAAAAAGCAAGATGTTAATGATTCCAAATTACTATTTCTAATACAAACCAATGAGCATGAAACATCTTTCTCAGAGAAATGATAGTTAAAAGACACAGTGCAGGAGGAAGCAAAGCAAGCATCAGTCCCGTATTTTCAGAGGGAGGACAGCAAAATTTTTATCTTGGGCAACACAAATCTATTACAATGAAACCCTAATTTCCCCTATGTTTGAGTACTGACTAAATTTAAAATAATAAAATTTGGCCTAGTAGAAAAAAAAATTACGTAGTTCTGGACCTGAGGTTTCTCCTTAAAATAAACCAGCCAAGACATTTTCAGCCCTCATGAGCCTTATCTGAACATGCAATTATATGCCAAGGATTCCTGCAGTATCAGGAGATTGCACTTAATGAACCAAGAATTCCTTCCAATCGTGTATCTTACTGGGAAATTGCTGGATTTAAGACAAATTTGGCTGTAGGAAACAACGCAGCCTTTTTCCAAACTTCTTTGTGTCCAAGAACTGGACTGGGTATGACCCAGGTGTGTTCCAGGGGTGGTTTACTCACAGGTAAATTACAATTCACAAAAAATAAAATGTAAGCATCATTTATAAATGCCTAAGTATAGAAGTGTCTGAAATCGGATTCAAAACGCTCGTTAAAGCATCGACAATGCCTGCTAAGAAGGATTTCACCCTGGCAGGCAGTTGCCATAGGAACAGCATTTCTCACCAAGCACTCCTTGCTGGATGGGGGGATAAATGGGAAGTGATGCATTCACAGTCGTTTTTACAATTTCATAGATTATCTATTACTTAGAAATCTGTGAAGGCATTTGAAATTTTGTTTCATGGGAAGTACTTCCCATATTTGAGCTACACAAATCGTATTTGTGTTTGATAAACAGAAAATGTTCATGAAGTAAAAACTGATGGCTGCAATGCTAGCAGCATACTTTATAAAATTTAGATGCCGTGAAGTGGTACCACTGTAAAATCAGAAAAAAAATACCAACCTGTCTGCAACTAGCACATAGACAAGCTCTATTTTAAAAGCAAATTTACCCTAGCTCAGACACATCTACAGTATTTTACACATCTGGTTAACTAAGAACTGAAACAATTCTAAATTGTAATCTGAATCTGATCCAAAGATTACAACCCAAGCGTCTTCACTCAGCTGATTAATTAAAATTAATAAGGAAACACTTACCTGGCTAAGAATGACTCAGGAAGACATGGGATTTCAAGACTGTTAGATCCAGTATTTTCCTAAAGCAAATTCATTTACCATCAGTTAATAGGAACCACAACCTCTTATAATCACCTGCTAACCGACCAAGTCACTTCAGGCCAATCTACCCAGGTGGCATGAATCACTCGCTTCATCTTCAGTGAATGCCTAATCTTTTCTCAACTTGAGGACACTAGAGAACCTTTTGGTGAAGAAAACAAAAGCAAGGGGAAAACCATTGAACGCTTAGGACACTCTGATCCATGAAATAAACTGTTCAATTGGCATTTTTGGGGCAAAATTCATGAATCCACTGATTGTGTCAGAGACTACTAGGCTTTCATAGCCCAAACTTAGGTAGGATTCTTAAGTATCTTCTCAACATTCTTCAAGGGTAACATTTTTGAGAAAAATGCCATAAATTGAAGGATTTATGGGCACATTCACAGAAACAAGTTGTGTTAATGAATGTAATCTCCAAACTGTGCAGCGCAACCCTAGTGAGCCTAGAACACCCCTCCGCTATGGGGCCTTGGCATCTCAGAGACAGTCACAATTCCGTTCCTTCCTTCCTGTCTCTCTCCATAAATCTTGTGGTTCCTCTCTGCATAAGGTTCAATTTCAAAAGGGCGAAGGGGAGGGACTGTGGGGAAGAAACACAAATGTGTTTCACTCCGGCCCTGTCTATAATCTGGTGATTACAGGAACGACATTTTACAAGTCCACCAATTCCCTTACTTTTGGGGCAAAATGCTCCTTATTCCTAGAGCTATGTAAAAAGAACAGTACCAGGTTTGAATAATGTCACCAGGAAGGAAAGTCACTACAGGCAGCACAATCACCCAGGGGACACAGTGCTCAGCTAAAATAATGACACATGCAGCAGAACAGGAGTGAGGATATATGTGGTTTGCCCTCTGGGATCTGGGCACTTAATTAATTCTGTGCAACCATACCCATGACACGTTAATGCTTTTTTGGATGTTATCAAAAAGAGATAGAAATTCTTGTGCTAAAGCCAGCCCCCCACTGGTGATACTCAGCTCTCCTAATATTTTAAGTATTCTTCCCCTGCGTGGAGAGGTTTTGTCCTTGAAAGTATGCAGCTTTTAAATAAAGAGGTATTAGGTGCATATATAAATGAATGTTTCTTTATACACGTTATAGCTATTTTATTTAGGATTTTTACAAGCGGTAGAAAAAGAAATACTGTTTATTTTCATAAATAAATATATTCTCTCTTTCAGCATCGTGGTGGGTCCTCAATAACAACTAGAAGCTGTGTTTCCAAGTAACGTTAATGTTGCATTGTTTTTCATTATATTAACATTCATATAGCAGTGTACAGGTGTGCTGGGTTAAGAATTTATGATGTGATACTGTTTGTTATTATGGATGTGATCTTTTTCCATTTTAAAATATGGAAAACCACATATTTATTACCTTCTCTTCTTGTGACTAGTTCAGTGAAATTGTGTTCTAAAAGCTGAAATAAGACAACTATGCTAAACTGTTTATTGTGCAAGTTCAATCCAAACTATCACAGAAAAGTGCATCTTGATTGGTATGACTAAGTATTTGTGAAAAGTTTTAGTCTTACATTAATAAACGATTGTTACCTAACGCTGCTGTTTTCTCCTTTTACAGAAGAAACAGGTATGAACATGAACACACACATTTTCATAAATGTCTTAATGCTTCAGAGAAGCTGTAAGTCATTAATTAGGAGAATAAACATAGGGACAACTTTTTGTGTCAATACAGAACTTCACTTGCACAGAAAATTTTCTGCCCATGACAAGACAAGGTAATACCATTTTCTCTTCACAGCCTCTAGCCCCTACCCTCCCAAGAGGAAACATGTCTGCCTGACTGCCAAGCCGCTTTGGATCCACAGACTTAACATTTCACAACTACTTTGCTTTGAACCCTATGTCCCAAACACCTGGAAAATATTTTCATTAGATCACTGGCAGCTCACTGAAAAGTCATTAGAGAAACGCTGTTAGAGCACAAATAGCTATAAAACTGGAAGTAGAAATACTTTCTTCCCTAAGAAGTCTTGCTGTTGTTCCTTGCATCTGAGCAGCAGGTGCATCCTCCAGCCTAAGAATGAAAGGCAAGTGACTGTGGTAACCTCACACCTTCATGACAGGTTGACAAGCTCTGTATGCTAAATGATCACTCTCTCCACTCATCTAGCAGTCCAAAGTTACAAATGGTACCCAAAAAGTAACTTAAAAGTCGTATTCAATAAAACATCTTCTTAACTGTAGGAATAACTTATTTTTATTTCAACTCAATCAACACATTACCATATGTCATTAAAAGTGGGGAATTTAGACTACAAACGAGCAATCTTCATTGCAGTAAAGTTCCATAAAAGCTAGGACCAGGACTGAGCTCAAGATTAACAAAAGTGCCACATTAAAGCACCTGCATCAAGGCATCTTAGCTCCTATTGTATCAATGGAGTTCTGAGGCAAAATGAGTTGCCTAAACAAAGGCATCTAGTACATGTGAGATGCTCTAGGGTATTCCAACTGGCCTCCAGCTCCCAGCTGAGAAGGACGCGAATTACCTGTAGGTTGTGTATCATTTATGCCAGCCCCATGCAGCCGCTTCAGATATCTTACGTGTCTCAGACAACCACCAGATGCCTACCATTAGGAACCGAATCAAACCCTTTGCCAATAAAGTCAGTACAGCTTAGGTTCTCTAAGCAAATGTGGATGTCAGCAGGTGATGCCTACACACCTGAATGTAGGTGCCCACATTAGAGACAAATTTCACTTTTACATCTTCTTACAGTAACTCAGCAAAAGTGAATACTTTTAATACTGAAGTCCAAAGCTTTCCCATATTGACATGATCCAACTACAGATCTGTTCATTCTTAAAAAGGCACCCAAATAGCCATATTACACTCACAAATGACAGAACAGTGAAAGTTCAAAGCTTTCTTGTCTTTAGCAAAGTAAAAGTAAAACTACTCATATCTCTGAAGAGCTGGCTGGCTTTTTTCCTATGCCAAGACGTCAGTCTAGTGTACAGCATGTTTTCTTTTGTCACTACTGATCTACCGACAAAGGAAATAGTGACACGTGACACTGCTGCAGGGTAAATCCCTAAGTGAAAACTGACATGCTACCCTGAGGTTTACAACATTTTTCCTTTTCACTGGACAAAGTGTACTAAAATTATTCTTAAAACAACCTGCTTTAGAACTTCATGTCAATTAGGTGCTGGGGAGGGGGGGCAAACAAGCACTTTGATGGATCATAAACAAGAACAAGCTTGAGAAGCTTCACTTAAAGAAGCTATCCACAGAAATTGCCTTCAACACATACTGAGGAAAAAGATGCATAGGACTCACTCTAAAAAACTCCCAGTGATTAAAAAGCAAAAAAGGTTCCAGTTCTTTGTAACATTACTTGTAAACAACATACAAATAGAATACTCTTGGAAGCTTATTTTAATTGACTAACTACTGCGAAACATAAAAGAACCTGAATCCAAACAAGTTTAATTGCACAGTTCAAGGGAAGAAATCTAATGTCTATCAAATGCAACTTGAAAGTTTTCTGCACTACTGCAATTACCATGCAACATATTCTCATTTAGCTTCCATCATCATTTGTGACAGAGGTTGAAAAATTTCCTTCAGTGTCCAAATGACATTATTGCAGGTCTGGATATAGGTTTTGAAGGTAATTATATTCACACAAAACAACTATTAGTGATGCTTGTCAACTGAAGGATACTTTCAGGAAATACTCAAACTAATGCTTTCCACTTCACTATTAAATACTATTCTCATTTAAGAAAAAAAAGTTATAGAATTAATGATGTACCAGGATACCCATTTACCCATATAAGATGTGATTAAAATCTGTCTTGTTGCTCAATTTTGTCCATTATTTCCACATTTCAAAGTCAAAAACACTGTACAGTTATTTACAATGAACTTCAAGGAATGCAATGTGTTGACAGTTCTCTTGCTCTGATTAATGATGACACATTTCTAATTTTAGTGAAACTGTTAGTAACAAGAGACTTTGTACCTTGAAAGAAGGTATGTATCCACAAAGTATTAAGGAAACTCTTGTGTCAAGATGGAGATTTCAAATGAAGAAAGCAAGCAAGTAAAGTTTCTGGGGAAAAAGAAAAAAAAAAAAAAACCACTAGAAGAGTACATACCCTAAGACATCTGAGATTTGACACAGCCAGTATTTGTTGTTGACACAGCCAGTATTTGTTGTTGCATTATGACTGCTAAGGAAAGGAGGTGGGAGCAAGCAAAAAGCCCCACTCAGCTATTGGTTTAGAATTTATGGTCAGACAAACTATACGGCTAAATAACACAGTCAATTCAAGGACAAAATTCTGTCACAGCAAAATGTAGAATTATTTATTTTCACTGTAATTGTATGACTATGTCAGACATACAGATTAAAGGTTTGCCTTTTAAAGCTTTCAGGGAATTACAAGAAGAAACAGGCATTTCCATAAGTTTCACAGGGTCCTACTTTCATCTGTAGGCACCCAAGTACCTTCAAAAATCTTAAAGATCTACATCATAGGTAGCTCCTTCATTGATGGATTTTTCATCTTCCAAACAACCTGTCACTTCTTGCATATGTCAACAGAAGGGTTGCTCTTTTCCTGCAAAACAAACAAACCCTCAAATTAATTCAGTTATAATAGGTCATCTAAACCAAGTTTTCGTGGGTCTGCTTACATCCCTTTTCTACTCCATGTACATTTAACAATTTGATTTTTTTTTAATTAATGCAAACAGTTCTACTTTCATTAATCATAGAGACTTAATCTGAAGTCTTCCTGGCAGACTTTGTCAACACAGTAAAATCAGTTCAGTTCGAATGCTGAGCTATGTATAGGTAGCTCTCATCCCCACATCTCAAAAAACCCTGATGTCTTTCAGGACAAATGCAACCCACAGCCCCACTAACTGTGCATCTCCCTTGTACGTGTCACTCTAGGAAGCTTTCTCCATCTGAAAATACGGCTTTCACTGCATATACTTCAGGAATGACTTAAAAAGTTCAGAACCAGGGAAGTCTTAAGTTGGGCAAGAACTGCCTGAATACTCAATTCAGCGGCAAACTGTTGACAACCACCTGCTCCTAAATACAAGCTCACTGACATGCTGTAGGATTGTCGGTTCCTCTTCAGAAATTTATTTGGAGGCCCCCTTCTGCCCCTTTTAAGCATCATCCATTTAACTTACACCCGCATCTCACTGATCCCTCTGGTTCATGCCTGACCAATCTGATAGCCTTCTACGATGGCATGACTGGCTGGGTAGACGAGGGGAAAGTGGTGGATGTTGTCTACCTTGACTTCAGCAAGGCTTTTGACACTGTCTCCCGTAATATCCTCATAGGGAAGCTCAAGAAGTGTGGGTTGGATGAGTGGACAGTGAGGTGGATGGAGAACTGGCTGAATGGCAGGGCTCAGAGGGTTCTGATCAGCGGGGCAGAGGCTTGTTCAGCCTGAAGAAGAGAAGACTGAGAAGGGACCTCATCAATACATACAAATATCTGAAGGATGGAAGTCACGAGGATGGAGCCAGACTCTTCTCAGTGGTGCCCAGCAACAGGACAAGGGGCAATGGGTATAAACTGAGACATAAGAGGTTTCAGTTGAATATGAGGAAAAACTTCTTTACTCTGAGGGTGACAGAGCACTGGAACAGGCTGCCCAGGTGGGTTGTGGAGTGTCCTTCTCTGGAGATATTCAAAGCCCGCCTGGATGAAGTCCTGTGTAACACGCTCTAGGAGAACCTGCTTTAGCAGGCGGGTTGGACTAGATGATCTCCTGAGGTCCCTTCTAACCCTTGCAATTCTGTGATTCTGCTTCTATGCAGAAGAATGGGTGACATTGGATCAGTCAACACACTGAAATTTTCCCATGTGACTACCAAATCTGCTGCATGAAGGCAACTGAAGTGCAGAGGAAAGAGGACGGATAATGGAACAACTGAACACCACTTACTGGTCCACAGAAGTAAATTAAGTGTTTTTGCACACTCCACTGAAAGCAAGCCCTGAATAATGACATAATCATGATACAAACACTCTACTATCATTTCTGGTCCTGCCCTACCAAAAGAGCACCGCCTTTAGATGACTTGTTATCAGGATGCCACAAGCAAAACTAAACAGAAATCCACCTCAGCACTTACCTTAGAGATCTCAGGAACAGCAACATTCAGAGAATTTCTCACTATCATGTCAGCTCCGCTACAGGATGTCCTTAAAATTAAACTGTACCTCTCCCACCCTTCTAGAAACCGCAAGGGCTATGAGAAAGATTTTTGATTTAATTTTTCACCAGTGCAAACATCCAGTAAGATCTGATGAAAGAGAGACAGCTTTCACAGCCTCCCTGAACCAATTGTTTTTTCACTGTGAGGGTGACCAAGCACTGCACAACAGCTGCGCAACCTCTCCACAAAGAAGTTGTGAAGTCTCTGCCTGTGTAGATGCTCAAAACCTGACTTAAAACATGATCCTGGGCAACCTGCTCAAGCTGACTCTGCTTGAGCAGGGGGGTTGGACTAGGTGATCTCAAGAGTTCCCTTCCAAACTGATATGGGAAATTCACTAAAAGCTACCAAAAACATGCTTAGGGAATCAAAACAAACCCAACCCCAAAATAAGGCTGTAGATTATAATTCTGTCTCATCACTGAACAGGTTAGAGAGAAACAGCACCTGAAAAACGCTGTCTGCACCAAAACTAAAGCTGTTTGTGCTTGTTCTGTAGGCCTTCTACTATTAATCAACTTGTTCTCTACAAGTAGAATGCTCAAACTCAGACATCCAGCCTCAATAAGCAAGCTGTCACACAAAGCAGGCAATTTAACATGACAGACGGATGTCACAGTACTGCACCAGAAGGAGCCTAAAATCACTGCCTTCTATGGATAAACTAGTTCTGAATTTATCTTCACTTTTTCTTTGATTCCAGGTGCCTTCTCAGACTACATGGTCAAGAATTATGAAATGTTTTTCCTCCAATCTATGTATTATTAAAAGTATTAAGAAAAATCCGTAACAGGCTCAATCCTTTTATGGGATGTTGGGCTCAGACTGTTCTCATTTGAGATAAACACTCTACTGGATAGAAAAATTGCTTATTCAGTGTTACTGTTTTAAAAGGAACTATACACCAGTGAGCTCCACATTCCGAACAAACAGAGGCTTCTCCTATTTCCATGTTGCCCTGTATTGCATGGAAGTCACACTAGTAATGTTTTCTAAGAGATGCATCTAACTCAGAAGAGGAAATAATACAGGTCTTTGTCCCATAAAACGTTTGTGGTTATTGGGGTGTTTTTCCTTCTAGTTTTGAAATTCAGTATGTATCTTTCACACTTATATATGAGACCTGAAAGTAAGAAAGTATTAGTTGACAGGCCAAGCCTAAGGAAAAAAATGGGTAAGATTCAGCTTCTGTTCTAGTCACAGATTCTTATATTTAGATTCCCATACAGAGCAGGTTTTTTTCCTTTAGCTTCCTACCTAGCCATCCATGCTTTGTGCTTAAGACACCCATGATAGCTAAGTGATACACTTATGTTGTTCTAACACAAAATCCTGACTAATAAGTATTCGTAATTCACCCATCCCCTTTTGCAGCTGAATAGAATCAGAAAACTCACTGCTTTTTTATCTGTATGATAAACTACAATATGCAGGTGGGAGCTTACATACATAAGACTAACAAAAAGCAGAGGAAAGACTTTAAGAGCAGACCTCACAAACCGTGAGATACTCTCATTTCTAAAGACAAGACTAATATATAACTGGATATACTTATGACATCATCCTACAGACACAGATCCTCCAGCCCCAAAACAATCTCTTAAAACACATGCAACCCATCTTGGCTTGCATCAGTTTTTACTATCCTCTACCCAAATTAATTGCAATTCAGCCATGTCACAAGCAATTTTAGAGTTCATCTGTCCACTGATTCCATTTCTGCAGGGATCCTCCTTTGCCTATGAACATAACCATGTGAAAATGTATGTATTTTCAAAGTTTGCCCCCCTTAGAAACCCAAGAGACAGGAGGAGGGGGGGAAAAAAATTAGAGAGTTCAAGGGTTGAGATTTCCCTGCCTGCAGGAAGCTTTTCAAACAAATAAAGTTTTCATCTTGAAGACAAATATCACAGAAATATGTAAAAAGTAAGATCAGGGAAGGCCGATTACTGTCATATATTAGTTTAACTTTGTTCTTCCGAAGAACAGAAATTTTAAAAGCTTAAAACGGCCTCAAATTGTGGCCAACACAGTAGCCGTCTGGACATACTTCTCCAGGATAGGAATCCTATTTGTAGAAGAACTACACTCCGATGGCCTCAGAAGCAGCCCAGTATGCAGCCTGATTTGATATTATAATGTTTATACCCAAGAACATTTTCCTACATTTGGTGTGTGGAATATGAACCATTAATTTTTTTCTCTTAGCACACGAAGTATTTGAGGATTATTTCATCTCAAAGGTTAAGGTGGCACTCCTGGATATCCTTCACATTCATTATTCATGTCTATTCATCTCTCCCCAACAGCACAGGCCAGAGATAATCATAACACAAATGGCATTAAGGTCATTAGTAGTTTTGTAGTGGACACTGATGCATGAATAACTTAAACACTGGAATCAGACTTTAACCAAGCCAGAAATTTATCAAGATTCTATTCTATTCTTTTTTCTTTTGAAAAGACAGAGATGGAATTGACATAGAACACCAAAGCTATGTACAGTGATTTCATAGTAGGAAGCTTTAATATGATTTCATACCGACCTTCTTCCTGAAGACAAAGAAAAAACCCTTTTCCTTTGTACAGTACTTCCATGGTAAGATGCCAAATACCGACTGGGGAAGTTACATACAAAAGTAACAGAGCTAAACTGCACAATCTGTCTTTTGAAGGTTTTATCAATTTGGTAGGCTAGTCTGAAGGAAAATGTTTCCTATCAAATGGGTGTTCAAAACCTCCGTGACTGTTTTTATAACTTCACTTAATATGAAAAATGCACTTACTGGCTTTTCAAGTACAACTGGATGATCAGGAAGAAACTCTGGCTTCTTCTGAGAGAGAGAAACACTTGAAAGTTTCAGAAGGAAATCTCTGCTGTATTTGATCCTTTCTGTGAATATACAAAATTGCTAAGTTCAACATTGCTGTTTAAAGCATTAAGGTTGGGAATTCAGAGAACTGATTTGGTTTCTTATAGAAGGATGGAAATGCTGCATGTGGAATATAAAAATCAGTATTGAAAACAGCAGTTATTTAACTCTGACCTTGCATCAGGACAATTTGTAGTAAATTACAAAGCATTTCACTTTAACTCTATCAAATTGACTTAGTAAATACTGAGGACCATTCAAAGCTAATGAGGGCTTGCTGTTTTAACACAAAAGAACACAAAAAGGTGAATCCAACCTTACATTACACACAGACTCCCTGTATCTTGCTCTAATTAACAGAAACACCACAAACTGGTCTTGAAACCCTAGAATAAAATCTGTTTATAACTCACATCAAAATGGCACATGTTTCTATGGGAGAGCTAAAAACTGAGTATCCCTTCTTGGAGCTATTAAGTTCATGTCTTTAAACAGGTAAAAGTAATTATGAGATCTGCTGCATGTAAACTGACAAACGGATTAATACCAATTAAATCGCTTTGAGGGTTTTACACCGAATCAACAAGAGTTGGGGGTTTTCCTCAGAACGTGCATGTTATCATTCGTGTTCATACCACTATCTCTACTCTAGCATAGCCTCAGATATGTCTAACCATGTCTGTATTTTAAGGTGATATTCTTAAACAAGCAGAAACAAGAGGAAAGGAATTAGGCAAAGAAGGGACAAACTTCATCTCTGGTCCTTGGTGTCAAAAAAAGTTTGTTCCCTTAGGAGGAACAGGCCTCCTGTAAGACTGTTACACAGTCACTTGACGGGCTACAGATTTTGCTTCTCAGGCTGTAGGCTGTTGACAAGAGAGGCCACAGTCAACTATGGTTGTGACTTTTTCCTGC
>NW_009259600.1:819247-831307 GCF_000687185.1 Egretta garzetta
GTTTAAACAACATGAGCATACTTGAAAACTTATGGCTTGTTTTTTTTCCCCTTGTTTAAAAACATATGAAGAAGACTAGTTCTGTACAGCTTTGACACAGTCCCCCACACCATCCTTCTCTACAAATTGGAAAGATACAGATTTGATGGGTGGACTGCTTGGTGGATACAGAATTGGTTGGATGGTCGCATCCAGAAAGTAGTGGTCAACAGCTCGATGTCCATATGAAGATCAGTGACAAATGGTGTTCCTCAGGGGTCCATATCGGGACCAATAGTGTTTAATATCTTCACCAACAACACAGACAGCAAGATCGAGTGCACCCTCAGCAAGTCTGCAGATGACACCAAGCTGAGTGGTGCAGTTGACATGCCAGAAAGACAGGAGGTCATCCAAAGAGACCTGGACAAGCTTAACAGGCAGGCCTGTTAGGTTCAACAACCTCATGAGGTTCAACAAGGCCAAGTGCAAGGTCCTGCACCTGGGTGGGGGCAACCCCCGATATCAATTACAGGCTGGGGGATGAGTGGATTGAAAGCAGCCCTGCTGAGAGGGAATCGGGGATACTGTACAGAAGCTGGCAATGTGCACTTGCAGCTCAGAAGGCCAACTGTACCCCGGGGTGACAAAGAGAAGCGTGGCCAGCAGGTCGAGGGAGGGGATTCTGCCCCTCTACTCCACTCTGATGAGACCCCACCTGGAGCGCTGCATCCAGCTCTGGAGTCCTCAGCACAGGAAAGACATGCATCTGTTGGAGCAGATTTAGAGAAGGGCCACAAAAAATGATCAGAGGGCTGGAGCACCCCTCCTGTGATGAAAGGCCGAGAGAGTTGGGGTTGTTCAGCCTGGAGAAGAGAAGGCTTCAGGAAGACCTTATCATGGCCTTTCAATACTTAAAAGTATTCTTACTTATAAGAAAGATGGAGACAGACTTTTTAGTAGGGCCTGCTGTGACAGGAAAAGGGGTAATGGTTTTAAACTAAAAGAGGGTAGATTCAGACTGGATATAAGGAAGGCTTTTTTTTTTTTTTTATGATGAGGGTGGTGAAATACTGGAACATGTTGTCCAGAGAGGTGGTAGATGCCCCATCCCTGGAAACATTCAAGGTCATGTTGGACAGGGCTCTGAGTCCCTGCTCATTGTAGGGGGGTTGGAGTAGATGACCTTTAAAGGTCTCTTCCAACACAAACTATTCTGTGATTCTAACAGAAAGCAAGGAAGTGACTGAGATAGCAGTAAAAAGCACTTAAGAATTGCAGAGACAGATAATTGAAGGCATACTACCACCAAACAGGTATCAAATGGAAATTATTATTTAAAACTTAAGGTACAGCTGGAGATAAAAATGGAGTTTCAGTGGAAGTGTCACAGTGTGAAGGAAGAAAGAAAGGAGGGGGCACAAGAATAAAAAAAAATACTTATTTGTAGCTGAACAGGACCTCTAAAGTTGTGTTACTCTGAAGGAAAGGATTACAACAATCAGCAAACAAACAAAACACCTTCGAAAACAAGTGTTGGAAAGTTTGACATTATGGACCAATGTGGAATAGACCCAGAAAAGAATCACAGAGTAATTAACGACTAAAAAAGATCCAAAGTGATGGCTTATACAAGACACCAAGATCTGATGAGAAGCCACTTAAGGTCTTGTAGAACACAATAGTCTCTACACACCACAAGCAGAATCAATGAGAAAGGATCAGAAAGCCACAACCAAACAGACAGAACTTGACATGCCTGACACCAAACTAGATTCAAAGAACAGAATATTACTCTATTTACCAAGATCAAGAATAAAAGAAACAAACCTGAGCCTGAAAGGGGATACATGGAAGACTTTCTTTCAAGTCAGTAACACACAACAGTGTGGAATTACCGCTCAAGAACCTGGGCGATAGCAACCTCAGACTGAGGAAAATAGGAAAGGCCCAATAAAACTTAACAGAATTCTTTAAATTCTTAAGTACTAAGAGCAACAGAACAAACCAAGTCTCCAGAGATTACTTTAGGATTGGAGATTACAGATGGAGATTTGAGATGTCTCATTACAGGAAGACATTAACAGAAAAAGTTGTCTCAGTGAACTGATGACCTAACCTGGATTACTGTCGCAGTTCCTGTGATATGTTTAGAATGAAGACTTAGGCGGGAAGCAGTGCAGAGAATACTGTAAGAATACATTTGGAATCTGGGATTATGCCTTAATTAAAAAAAAAAAAAAAAAAAAAAAAAAAAAAAAAAAAAAAAAAAGAGTAAAAGTTTGGCTTGTTTAACCTACCAAAGCATGACAAAAACCACTATTATGCTTTATGAGTACTGAGTGACAGGCACTACAGAAAGAAAAGCATAAGGAGCAAACCTTAAGGACAATGCTGACACAAGAACAAACTGTCCAGGACTACTCATAAAAAAATTAAGTGATTTCTAACCATCAAAAAATTAGTATTTCAAAAACACTGTAGTAAGAGAAAGAAAAGGAAGCCAAACTACTAAATTCTTAAATTGGTTGCATGCAGTAGTCTTGAGGATTGTATGCCATGACTGACCCCTGTAACACGCTAAAGGATGCAGCTCAAACCTGTACTTCTACACACAGAAGCAATTTACACAAAAACAGGATTTTGTGTGAAGACTTTTTTTTATGCTCCGGGTTTATTTTTTCTTTGTTTTGTTGGTTCGGGTTTTTTGTGTTTAAAACAAACAAACAAAAAAACCCCCCAAAAACCAAAACACACAAGATGAGTACACCCTTATATGCAATCTACCAGTAGAGGTTTCCCACCTCAGTTATGGCCAAATTTTACACTTTCTCTGGAGTGTCATGTGAAAAACGGAAAGGTTTCATATTGCTCTCAAATTGTGGTACAGAAGGAAGCCAAACTCTCAAAACACTGGCTATTCTGAAGACATGTGGACTGCATGTTTTCTAAGTTCTGCTGTCTTCCATCCAGAAAGTACAATTCTGTCAGAGATCTCCTTGCAACATTTTACCTTTTTTTGCTTCTGATTCGTGCTGGTTTGGTTGACAGGGCATCATAGTTTGATTTAAGATCTTCACTTCAGTCATTTCAGATAACTAAAATAAGGAGAAGAGAGTTAAACATTTTTTTATATATTTCACAAAATTAAGTTGTGAAGCTTTTTTCCTTTAAACATATCAAAAAAAAAAACCCCATTTCTGGGTTTCTTAGCTAAAAATAACAGTTGTAGCACAGTTTCAGTAATCCCATTTTCCTTTCACCAGTCACAAAGAGTTTGGACAATTAATACTTTCTGTGCATGAAGAAAACTGGATTCTGTTCATTTTTTCTACTCCTTGCAAATGAATCACCGTCTTCTTTACAGTGTAGAACAGTCTGAAAAGAAACAGTCCTGCACCAATTAAACTGTAGTCAGAACTGTAGCTATAACAGTTGATGCACCTTGAAAGATGAAGGTCCTACAAAATAACTGCAGAAAACTGTAAATAGGAATACTGTCATGGAAAATGCCTGAGAAGTTTAATTTGAACCTGTAGAATGTTTGTTACTCTTGATTACATACAATAAAAGAATAGTTCAATGACCTACAGATCAGTATAGGTAAGCATATTTGAGGCTACAATCTTTTAGACATAATTTTACAGGGCTACTGCTAGTTTTTTTAAAAAACACAATTACCTCCTCCTTTTCTCTTATCTCACCCAGAACACAGCCAGAAGCTGCTCCACTGGGGACTAATAAAAGCAGGAAGGACGTTCTTTAAGACCAAAAGAGACTTAGATTCTCTCACTTAACAAAAGGTTTTGTAAGCATCAAGACCCAACATCTACAGTATAAAACTGAGTTCCTTCCAGCTGCCAAAACCTTGAAGTGAGTGTTTTGGAAAGTAGGAAAGCAGTTTACCCTCAACAGTTTTGTCTTGGCTCCCAAAAGGCTCCACAGGTTTGGCTGAGGAATTTTAACCTCATTCTGAGACAGCTTTTTTTTTTTTTTTTTTTTTTTTTTTTTTTTTTGGGGGGGGGGGGGGAGGAAGAACTGAAAATTTTGGGAAGCATTTGTCAAAAGTGGGAGAGATCCTATTTTCTGGACAGAGACAGCAGTTAACACTTTGTACTGTAACTGCACCATGGTGCACTAAGACTACAAATTGTGACATGGTGAAATACTTCTGCTTGCACTTCCATTTTCTGTGGCTGAAATTTAGTTATCCTGATTTTTCTAAAATTTCTGGGGAAAAAAACCTGAAAAATCTAGGGATTTCAGCAAATGAAGTTAACAGAAAGCCATACTGCTAATTCTAACTGCTTTGTGATGTTCAACTATCTTCACCCATCTTAGCTATTCAAAGGCTCATTCCAAGTACAAACAATGATTTAACACCTTCTCAAATACACAAGAAAAAGACATGCATGATAAAGCAGAATTTACAGCAATGTGCCAGATCATGTCACCACAATATTTTTACATTTCTTCCTGCACCATCTTCCATCACATCATCCTGCCAACTGCTTTATAATATCAAGCATTCTACTATGCTCAGTTTTTGGTCCAGGGTTGTGTTGGGGCCAGTTCCATTTAACATCTTTATAAATGACCTGGATGAGGGGACTGAGGGCACCCTCAGCAAGTTTGCAGATGACATTAAGCTGGGTGGAAGAGTTGATCTGCTTGAGGGTAGCAAGGCTCTACAGAGGGACCTGGACAGGCTGGATCGATGGGCAGAGGCCAATTGTGTGAGGTTCAACAAGGCCAAGTACGAGGTCCTGCACTTCGGTCACAACAACCCCATGTAATGCTACAGGCTTGGGGAAGACTGGCTGGAAAGCTGCCTGGCAGAGAGCGATCTGGGGGTACTGGTCAACAGCCGACTGAGTATGAGCCAGCAGTGTGCCCAGGTGGCCAAGAGGGCCAACAACATCCTGGCTTGTATCAGGAATAGTGTGGCCAGCAGAAGTAGGGAGGTGATCGTGCCCCTGTACTTGGTGCTGGTGAGGCCGCACCTCAAATACTGTGTTCAGTTTTGGGTCCTGTCACTACAGGAAAGATGTTGCGTTGCCGGAACATGTCCAGAGGAAAGCAGCAAAGCTGGTGAGGGGTCTGGAGCACAAGTCTTATGAGGAGCGGCTGAGGGAACTGGGGTTGTTTAGCCTGGAGAAGAGGAGGCTGAGGGTGATACCTTAAGGGTCAAAAGACCCCAGATGTAGAACGGCTTACATGCAGATAATAACGGTTTGCCAAGGTTGCCAGACTAGAAGGAATGAGAACTAATTGATGTAGAAAGATTTGTGGCTCCTTACAAAGGACAGTTTTTTGATAAGAACCAGGTGTTTACCTCTAGAGCTGGTCTACACCGACCCTGCAGCTTGGGCAAGAGCCAAGGAGCAACTGAGTCTGCGCAAGAACAAGGGGTTACTAGCGGTGACGAAGAGGAGCCATCAGCCTTCATCCCCACTACCCCCAACGACCACCACCAGGAGGCACTGCGCAGGCGCAGCAGGGAAGGACTTATGGAAATGACCTCCTGAAGCTAATTTTAATACAAAGCGGAGACAGGTTATGCGTATGTATAGGCATATCGGAAAACTTCATACATATGTAATACTTTGCTACATATAAACAGGCAAGTTGCCGCTTGATGGTATGCACGTTAGGTGGAGCGATCCCCCGCGCATCCAGCACCGTGAATAAAGAATGCCTGCCTTCTAACACTACATTGGTGTTACGAGGTTCATTCTTCCCGATTTCGGTGACAAGGAGAGCCCTCATCACCCTCTACAACTGCCTGACAGGAGGCTGTAGTGAGGTGGGGGTCGGCCTCTTCTCCCTGGTAACAGGCGATAGGACGAGGGGGAAAGGGCTCACGCTGGTAAAAAAAAAAGGTTTAGGTTAGACATTAGGAAAAATTTCTTCACCAAAAGGGTTATCAGGCATTGGAACGGGATTCCCAGGGAAGTGGTTGAGTCCCCATCCCTGGAGGTTTTTAAAAGACAGGTAGATGAGGTGCTTAGGGACACCATTTAGTGGTGGGCAGGCACATTTGGATTTGATTATCTCAAAGGTCTTTTCTAACCAAATGGTTCTATGATTCAAAACTTAACATTTGAGTATCAACACTCACAAGAATACTCTTACACATGTTCCTATCTGAAATCCATCTCCAAATAATGGAATCAATCTATAAAGAATACCCCTAGAGCAGGACATGTATTTCTGAAGCTCGACATAATTTTTAAATGGTGGTCAAGGAGTAGTAAATTGAAACTGATACTGACTGATGGAGACTTTTCAAGCCTCTCCCTCTACCTCAAATAGATCTGAGGTAACGGACTCAACACTCTCCAGATCTTCTGAAAGTTGTTGTCTGCATACCATGAAGGAATAAAAATTACTCTTTGCTTTAAATTATCCAGTTAGGGCACAGTGAGTATTCAGGCACTTTCACTCTGGACACAAATTCGGTGGAAATTCCCTAAAATCAAGGCTAACATTTCAACATTTATAAGCATTATTACTGTGCTCATTATTAACAGTAGCTCTTCTCCACTTCCTCTAAGCCTCAAGACTACAAGTTTCAGATTGTAAGCTCCTCAGATAGTAATTTTACTTCTGTAATTCACTGTTCTTTATACTCAGAATTGAATTTAACACTGATGTGCCATAATGATGATTTTTTTTTTTCCTGGCAGAAGTCTAAGCAGCTTTAAGTGTGCATACTAAATATCCCAGAATAAAGCACTTTGGAGAATTTGGTTGCCAGATACTTTTTCACTGCTTTAAAAACCTGGTTTGTCAGAATTTGCTTTCTTTTCGTTTCTAAAGCCTCCTTTATTTTTTAAAAATCTATCTGTAAGTTAGTGATGACGAACCTGTAACCTAACCTATATCAACTTGAGTATTTATTCTCTCTTTAATAGATCATCACTACATAAGACTATGACTGGTATAAAAATTTCTAACAAGCTGGTTTTCCTTAAGCAGTACTAAGTGTTATGTCAACAGTTGTTCCTGTTTTTCACCTTACAGTGCGTTTAGTGTTGTGCTCATTTATCGTCTGTAAAAGGAAATATATTGGAGGACAAAAGGAAAGGGAATGAGGATAAAGTTTTGTGATTGCAGATACAAAGCACTATTACTGTCTTGCCAAAAAAAGCAGTAAGATTTTAAAGTACCTAAAATACAATAACAGTTTTGAAGAACAAGTTCTTGAAGTGAAATATATATATTCTTCTAGGAATGGGGACGTTATTTTATCGTATCAGGAGCCAAAGACCAAATGGATAACAACGTACAGCTTTCCGAGATCATCACTGATGCTTCTTGAAACATAGAGAACGTTCAGCAAGATTCATTAAAGAGTGGTAATACACAACTCTGTATCATCAGATTCAGGTCCCGATATCTTCAGAACTAGATACTGAATATTCCTGCTTGGAAAAATATTTTGTGAAGCTGCTACACCAGCCTCCAGGCCAATGCTGCCTATCAACTAGGGATTCATAGGTTACTAATCAGCTGGTATTTGAAGGTACCCATGAAACAGCTGACCATGAAAAGTATTAAAAAGCCTTTTCAATATCCTATGCCAAAGAAAAAGGGTTTTTTTTTTAAAAAAAATTCAGCTATACTAACGTCAAAGAAATGTAGTATGTAGCTACATGTAGCCAATATTGACAAAACTAAGTACTACAACATTGCTGATCACAGGCCTTTTCTAAAACGGAATAGTTTGTTCTCCTAAATACGTATTGCTCAAGAGACAAGTATAACTGTTAATTTCCCTTTTGTCATCAAGGATAGGCTATCAACACCTTGACTTTTTTTTTTTTTTTTTTTTTTTTTTTAAAGTCAAACACAGTTTCCAGAAGCTTCATACCATAAAGAAAGGACTACAGGATTATTAGACCTATTGTAAAATAAAAAAAAAAAAAAAAAAAAAAAAAAAAGGAACAGACACTGACACTTGGTCTAACAAAAAAACCCAAACAAAACAAAAACAAACACACCCTCCCTTTCAATACACTCTGAAGAACGTTCAGATCAGTATCAACAGAAAATCAAATTCAGACTATGAAACATTAAGCATTCCAGTTGGAACACTACAAACTTCATTTTGCAGCAAACAGCTACAACCAATTTCAAGTTTGAAGGACACATTGTACCATGTCTAAACCCAAGTACTTCTGGCACTAAAGCACTAGATTGCTTCTCATTTTTTGAATGCTAAGACCCTTTGATTGCCCAATCCAGCAAAGTCAATGAAACAGAACTACAGAATGCACTGAAACTGTTTAATTCGCTAGTTTTGTGAAGTTTGCTGCCTCAAATGAATTTGTGCATGTGCTAAAAAAATATTTTTAATGTTATTCTTTACACATAATAAGCAAAGACTAAATACATGTACTTTAAGTTTAAAATAGCTGTCTTAAATTCAATGAAGACTAAAGAAACTCTACACAGACTTTCATAAGACTCTTAAATAAGTAACTCTTAAGATGTATTCTTCAGCTATTAGTGCATGCAAATATCTGGGAAAGGCATTCCTGACACATTTCTTTTTAACACTTCTGACACTGATGGTTTATAATATATGAATTCAAGGACACTCCTAGCTGGAAATACAGTTTATTTTTCATTTGATAACATAAGAAGTCAGCTGACCTCCAATTTATAACACTCTAGAACACATTCTGTCAACTTTGTCATCTAGTATTTACTCACTACTCACCCAGTCAACCTTACTCTGCAAACATACTTCAGTGTTGCTAGGTAATTCAGTCTGGAAGTTTAACGCAATGGCTGATGCCGGTGAAGAGAAGAGAAAACATTAAGAAAAAAAAATACTTTAGATAGACTCCACATTTTTGTTTTGTGATACTTTCCACAGGAACATTACTGAAATCCAACTGCAAAGAGATTATATGGGCACTTATTCACATCTTAAAAGCTCTAAATCACCATCAAACCATTTTTTCCATTTCTTCCATGAATTTTAAACAAAGTAAAAATTTATCATGTCACTTAGCTTCTGTCCATATCAGCACAGATGTCACTGCTTCTCTGGCCACCAAAAATTTCTAATTTAACAATAATAATAGCTGTAATACTGCAATATCTAGAAGGCATACAGAGATTTAAAAACAAGAGCAAAATATACACACCTGACATAAACAGCGCATGATTTTTTTCTTAGGTTTGTTTGTTTTAAACTTGTATGAAGGCTAGATAAGAATACTACAGTGCAGTACATCATACTTGCAATAAAACCTAAACAATAATGTGTTGAATTACGTGTATTTTATGTTCTCAATAGCAGGAGTCAAGTAAACCAAGAAATCCAAATTTAACAGATAATCCTGATCCAGGTTTCTGAAGCCAGAATTTAGCTGCCAAGCTCTAACACCACCACCAAAAAGAATCCTGCGTAAACCTAATGTAGTTTAAATTCAGATTTTATCACAGAGATTCTGTCGTAAGATCAACACAGCAAGATATTTATACATAATTGTAGTTTGAAGAAAGTAATTAAGAAAACCCCATTCAAGTCACCTTATACATCCTTCTTATTTTCTTATAAGCAACTGAAGCTTTGGCAAAGTGAACTGTATCTTAGCCATGCTACTCACCTTGTTTAGAAGACAAATGATGCACAGGCCGTGCTGGCTGAAGGGATTTACCAATAAACTTTTTAGTTTCCTTTAACATTTTGAAGCACCACACTTTAAAAAAGCAGCAGAAATCAATACAGAGCATTCAGTTTCACATACAGATGTTAAGCGAGAAGAGCCGTCTATCTACCACTCATTAGTTGCATTTGACAAGAGAATATACTATTTTTTAATATCTGGGCAGGAAAAAGAAGAATGGTCTAATACACAAGTTTTCTTAGATGATAGAATATGCCAGATAAAATTTGCATAAAGACAGAATCAGACATCTCATTTCTCTTTCCAATTGAGCTACCCTAGCTTCTTCTCAAAAAGATGTTTTTCCTCTACTTTATATCTGTACAGTTGGAGAGATTGGGACACATGATGGAAATGAAGGTACTTTCTAACAGTTAATTTAACTCAGTGGGGGGTTAATTAATTAACATCAATGTACCCTTTCCAGTCTGCTGGCTACACAGGAGTTCCTTTTGTATCTCTCTCTCTCTACATAAACTTGCATAACTGTTTTTTAACACCTAGTTTAGTTAAATTAAGAAAATTTTGCATCTTCCCACTCAGTTCAGCTACTATAGAAGCACCAGAAACTGCTAAGGTTCTGCTGGGCTAAAAAAATAGCCCACTATAAGTAAGCCATCATTCATAGTATCTTAATTCATAATATTTGTACCTAAATTCTCTCCTTCCCACCCCCATTTCCTTTGTCAACTGAGGGATTTCATGATTTGAAGGAACATCTGCTTTGTTTAGAGAAAAAGAATAGCAGAAACGACAACCAACACAGTAATAATGGTACTGAAATTCTGTTTTCTCTACGAGACTTTACAGGACAAGGAAAGAATTGGTGTAACTATCATGACTTCAAGAGTTAAAACTATAGTTGTTATTATTATCCAATTCCAGTACAGAACAGGAAAAGAGAAGTTAGGCTATCTAAAATATGATCTGGTACACTCCCCACTTTAATTGGAAAATTATAGAAAAAAAATCCTCTATTTATTACATCATAATCTTTTGAACTTGAACACCGAACTTTTACTATATCCAAGTAACAGCCTTCTACCATAGCCAGTCTGAACACATTCAGGTCTAGAAACCAACTGTTAAATGAATTGGAACAGTTGAAGGTATAGCTGGGAAAAACATTCTGGTTTGATTCCCTGTTTTTTCTACATTCTCAACTCAAAAAAGAAAGACTTAAAGCTGTAGTCAAAGTAACAATGAAAATTCCTGCAGGTGAATGAACTGCGGCTACTGACATGGACAATATATTTCATTTTATCCAGGTTAGGAATGCTTGTTCAAACCATATTTATACTAGATTTCCACATAAAGCAATGCAGTAAGGATATTTTCACTGGAAGATTAAAAAAAGGCAAGTTTTCCTCCATACCCTGACTGCAAATGATATCCACACTTTTTAAAAACAAGAAAGAATGTTTAAGAGGCTGGCTACCTTCTAGAATGAAGCACACCTGTATTTTCTTAAGTGTTCTGCTGTCGATGAAAACAAGATGGCTTGTGGTGACAACAAAACACATTTTGCTCCACCTTGTCTAAAAAACTACATGCTCCCAAAGAAAGCAAAACAAAAGAGAACATGAGAGGAAGAGGAGAGTTTGGGCAGGCCTGAAACCAAGTACTGTTCTAACAGCTCTATTTCCTCCTTTAAGTTGAAGGAAGCAGCTAGGAAAGATCTCGCGAAGTTATCCAGCCCAACCTTCTGGATTAATAAACACATTTTGCTCCACCTTGTCTAAAAAACTACATGCTCCCAAAGAAAGCAAAACAAAAGAGAACATGAGAGGAAGAGGAGAGTTTGGGCAGGCCTGAAACCAAGTACTGTTCTAACAGCTCTATTTCCTCCTTTAAGTTGAAGGAAGCAGCTAGGAAAGATCTCGCGAAGTTATCCAGCCCAACCTTCTGGATTAATCCAGTGTTTTATCTGACTAACATCAAGAAAAGGAGAAAGAGTAGTTTTAACAGCTGAGAAACAAACTGCTTCCAGGAAAGACTACTGCTGCAGGGGCACCTCCTGCACCCCTGGACTTCCCCCTGACAAAGACCGTACTGCTTCTCAGGTGTTACTCCAATTGCTGACCTGCCCACCAGAAAGGAAGCCGTCGGCAGTAGCAAACAGGCCCACCAGGATTTCTTTATGACCTTTTTTTTTGGCATCTTAACAAATTGGGACATTCACAGCAGACAGCTTACGAGGGCCCATCAGAAACCTTCTGTGGAAAACTCTTTCCTGAACGCGTGAAGGAGAATTAGCACCATTTTTGTGAGAAAACCCCCGAGGCCAGCAGGCCCGCGAGTAACCAGAAACTGACCATCTCCGCCTGCCCATCGAGGCACAGCGCTGTTTCGCTTGGAGCCCGCCAACGCCTACCACAACCCAAGGCCGCTCTCC
>NW_009259600.1:831707-833983 GCF_000687185.1 Egretta garzetta
AGGCTGGAACGAAAGGCGGTGTCGTTCGTAGAGGAAGCGTTAGTTGATTCTTTTCCCGCTTGCCTTGGAAGTTTTGCCATTGCAGGTTGCTGAGTGCTTTGTGGTTACGGTTTTTTGCGACGGGTTTTTTTTTGTGGTTTTTAATTATTTTTTTAATTAATCGTGGAATCACACAGGTTGGAATAGAGATCTTTAAGATCATTGAGTCCAACTGTAATTACAGTGAGTGCTACCTTGCAGCAGCCAGTGCACCGCCAGCAGAAGAACAGTGGGAAGCCCTGCCGGGAGCCATGGTCAGAGCCCCTTCCTCCGCTGTGAGGGAGAAGCTCAGGGTCAGCATGAGGGAGGGCGGCACGGCCTGTGCTCTTACTCCGAAGCACCCCTGAGGGTGATCTCTGATCTCAGTCACTACAATGCCCACAAAAAGTGCAGTTTAGGAGTCAGCTTGCATTTGAGTGATTTACTAGCTGACCAGAAAGCACTTGTCCGCATACTCTTCCTCCTTACCTTTGTTGGTAGTTAATGAGATTTCCCCGCTCTTTCAAAAATTAAGTCTATTTATCTTTAGAACTACTACTCCATCCTACCACAGCGTAGTCATGTTTCCTCAGAGCCTTACAGTGGAAATTAAGAGAAAATAAGTGACTTCCCAACACAGCCATGAGGCCTCCACAACCCGACTCGTCCAGAAAGAAAAGGAAAATCCACAGAACCATCAAAGCTGTCAGGTGTGGTTTGTGAATCAGAAAACAGCCCTAGCCAACCTGCCCAATACATAACAGCCAGTTCATAGAATCATAGAATCGTTTAGGTTGGAAAAGACCTTTAAGATCATCAAGTCCAACCATTAACCTAACCCTGCCATCCCACCACAAAAACATGTCCCTAGCACCTCGTCTGCCCGTCTTTTAAATACCTCCAGGGATGGGGACTCGACCACTTCCCTGGGCACCCCTTTCCAATGCACGGGTATGAGGGACCAGACAGTGGCCACCAGCTTTTCATTTATGTAAGTGATGGCATCCTGCATGCTCTGGAAATTAAAATGTATTTTTTCTTACAACATGTAATCAATAATAACAATGGATACACCCTGCTAACTCCCAAAGTGGCAGACTAAAATTCCTGATGTTAATTTGCTAGATTCCTGGTAGTCACGTTACTTCAGTACATAACGTTAATGAAAAGTCCTTAACTTTTTTGTTAACTTTTTTGTTCTTTTTTTTTTTAACATTTTATAGCGCCTACAAACTCAGACTCCAGAGGTTCAGAATAGGTAGGTAACATCAAGTATGTAACAATTATATAAATAGCAAGTACTTAAATAATAGGTATATAATTTTTAATATCCAATGTTAAGAGTTACAAATCTAGTTTGTTACATTTAACAACTTTTTTGTTCCATCAAGTATTGTGATTCTTTGCTGCAATCTGAGTTTTGTTTTTCCTAAGTCAGGTATGCAGAATTGAATACTGTACCCAAAATAGAGGCTAATGTATAGATGTCGTGCTCCTATGGTCTTCTCTTGAAACACATCATCTTCCAGTTAGTTTCCTGAACTGTTTGTGCATGGTGCACCACCCCGTTCTTTTTGCAGACACTGATGTGGTACATCTGCATACTCCCTAACCCACTTCGCTGCCACTTTGAGTCTGGTTTGAAGTAATTTCTCCTGAGTGAATTAGTTCGTACTCAGACATATCAAGTTTCTTCTGACCCATCATCTATTCTCGCAAGATTATAATGTAAAACAGTTACTCCTCTATTCATGTCAGCCATTTCCCTTGGGTAAATCAGCACTAATTATTAATATGTAAGTGAACATAAATATTAAATGTCGGCTGCCGCTCCAGAACAGTTACTGGCAGGAAAGTCAATGGGGCAACCGAGATAAAGGTAGGGTTTTTTGTGGGGCTGTTGTGGTTTTTGAATGAAGCGTGCCAGGTGCTGCAAACCAGATTTGCATACAATCAGCGCAACTCTTTTTGTGGTGGACATACCGAAATGGTATGATGTACAGAGAAGTAGAATTACATATCCTTCCAGTATTTTTGCAGATTTAAATATGCTAATGATGAATTAAACTGTAAAGAACCTCACTTGTATATTTCATAGGGGCTGTAGACAGGGCTGCTGCTTTTACCACATATGGGAAGGAGAAGGGGCAGAAGCAGAAATAGGGCAAGAGGAAAGAAACAGAGCGTGCCAGTTATTTTGAAAGCTTCTTGCTCCTGGGCCTGCTGGGAACATGGGAATATTAAGGCTGGTAATGGCT
>NW_009259600.1:833997-863580 GCF_000687185.1 Egretta garzetta
TGAGCTGGCAATACCAGCAGTAGCAATGAGGGCAGCTTTACAGTGTTCTGGCGTAGGCAGAGGGAGCGCTGGACTGCAGCCATGTCGCAGATCCCAGCAACCTGCTGTCTTAAGCAACTTCGCCTGTGCCTAGAGAAAATCCTGCTTCTGGTTGTGGGAAATGAAAACATAAGCTAACGGGTTTTTTCCACTTTATCAGTTGTCTGCCAGTGTGCCTGGTGCTGGTAATTAACCTAAGGGAAATTTTTACTTCATTTGGCATTGTCTATGTTCTTACATTACATGATGATAATCTAGTGTTCTCTCAAATACCCAATATACACAATAATTAATTTGAAGAGCCAATGACAGGTCTAGCCAAGAGAGATTTATTATATAAAGCAAAATACAAATATTAAAGGATTTATTGCTGTGTGAACAAAGTGCATATATGTAAAAAAAAACCCACCCCAAAACCAGCTGGCTTTTTCTACTTGGCGAATTAATCAGAGGGATTATTTCCTTTTTTTAACATATTGCTTGCGCTTCTAAAGGCAGGCTCCTGAAGGTTGCAGAAAGCCACATAGTCATGCTTACTCCCTTTACTAGATATGGTTCAGGAAAACATTAAACATTCATGAAAGACTGTATCAATATTGCACATGTAAAAATGAGCAATTGCACATCTAAATGAGCGTGTAATTGTAATTGCACATGATTTTAGTTTTGCAATGGATGGCACTTAACAGCAAAGTAATGGCTTTGTGCTGAGATGAAAATACTCTTGGGTCAGCGGGGGGGCAGACTCATAGTTGCGAGTATAAAAAGCCATTTTCAGTGTAATTTGTCAATTCAGTTGTGCCATTTTCAGTGTAATCTGTCATTCAGTTGTGCAGCCAAATGTAATCAGCCTATTTGCATATGTAATTGTGATTTATTTGGTGGTACTTTTTTGGGAGACTTTTTTTTTTCCTAAAGCCCCTTTCAAAGTAATTTCATCACAAAGCGAAAAAAAGCGCTATTTCCAATGTGGTATGCTTTGTTAGTTGGTCAATAGAACAAACACTTGAGAGACAAGAATGTACATGTAAATGTAGAAGTGGGCACACAGAATATTTTAGTTGTGCATTTGTGAAGTGGCTACTTCAGCTACTGACTTGTCCTGTGACAGCAGCACAGGGAAAGAACGCAAAAGCTTTTTTACCCCATGCCTGCTCCTGAAGTTCAACTATTTACTATACTGATGCTGTTCTTTCAATAGATTTGAGAATTAAGAATATTAATCATATTAACTTGTTCTTTTTGACTAGAGAAACTGTTGAATTAAAAGTGGGAAGCTATTGCTCTATTTAGTGCTTACCATGTGTAACTAAAAAGGTTTGAATGTTTATGATCGGCATACAATACTATGTACATTAATATATGGAAATATATTTTTTTCCCATACAAAACTTCTTTCACTTCTGTTAACTATCAAGCATCTCTTGGATTAGGATTTTGTATTTTTCTTTAAAATTAATTTTCTGGGGTCATTAATTATAACAGATTCTTAATATTTTTCTTCAAAATTTCTGATTTTTGTGAATGCAGAGAAAAATCCTGACAACATGGATCAAAGGCACCATACAAGTACCAAAAAATCTCCAAATGGCAAGTAAAAAGAATTTTAGAAATAAATATATAAAAGACACATAAAAATTAAACGTTATTTTGGGGGAGGACTGCCTTCCTCATCCCTCGTCACTGACCGATGGCAGTACTGAATTGTAGAGGTTAATTACTGCACCTAAACTGAGCAGTGCATTCAGGATGTATGCACTGAATATTCTGAATAACTGCAGACGCTGAACATCAAAATTTCAACTGGCCTTATTTTGTAGGCTCTGAAAAACCACCCGCACGTCCTGCTTCTGGCAGGGGACCTCAGAAGCTACCAGCAGGAGGATCAACAGTCAGAAACACCCATGGAACCTGTAGGCTCTGTTAAGTCACAGGGGTTTTGCCTCGATAGCAGGGTCTGCTCTTACTGCCAGGAGCAGCACAGGTGCTGCACTCTTCTCCGAGCTGCTCTTTTGGGTTTGATACGCTGAACTGTGCCTGTGTTGAAGGAGCTGGCACGTGGAGGGCACGTGGCAGGGGCAGAGCTTTGTCCTGCTGTGATTGCGTTGGCCAGTGGAAGATGCCATGGGACAGTTGATCCCTAGGGAAGGAAAACTGCTAGACTGCAGCTGATGGCTTGATGAACTAACTTTGTAAATGAAGGAGGGTATCAGAAAGTATCAAGATATCTGCTGTTTGCTTTTTTTTTTTGTGTCTGTGTTAACAAAAGCATAAGGAAAATAAGTTAGGAAAGATTTGTGGCCCTACATGAACCAATCAATGTAAATTTATTCACATCTATAATTATCCAGAACAACAAAGTTTTATAATCTATGTACACATACATTTAGTAGTAGACAGATTTAAAAAAAAAAAACAACCCACCCCATATATTTCTCTTGTGTGGTTTTATATATGCACAGGAGAACAGACTCATGCATTTAATGTTTGATAATAATATCCTGGAAGAGTTCAATTTGCTTTGTGAGAATAGAATTTTGAAATAATGGCTTAAGGAATTCAGTGCAAGTTTTTCTCTTTATTCCCAGGTTTAGGCTAGAATTTCACCTGCTATTTGTATAGATTTCTTTACTCTGAATTCTTACATCTGATATATCTATCATAGCTGAGTTACAAGACCTAAAAATTGTTATATATGCTGGAGTTAGTCTCTGAATCTGAAAAGAAACTTCAAGAGAAATCAGCTCGTGCTTCAATAGAATGCAGAATTTTGCTTTCCAGTATTTCAGTCATGGGAATTGGCTTTAGTTCTTATGCTGACTGGGGTTGTTGTTGTAGCTTTTAGTACCAGGAGTATACATAGTGTCTTATGACTAAGACATTGCTTCCTCTAGATTCAGACCAAATCAGCATGATTCCGCAAATGCCACCAAAACCTATACTGATAAATAAAGATACAGTAAATGGGGATAGAAGAGTCAGGACCGAAAGCCAAGTGAAAATCAAGCCTTTGTAAATTAATCCATTGTAATGCACCCTGGGAATTCAGACTTGCTTTGTCACCTTGAAATACATTATTGTAAAATGACTAAATGCAAATTACCACATATTGGAATGGAATAAATCTGATCTTGTTTAGCTTTTTCTGGATGCCAGGTATGGCTGACTTATAAGGATAGTTCGGGGGGGTTCCCAGTTCGGGGGGGTCCCAGTTCGGGGGTTCCCAGTTGGCGGTCCCAGTTGGGTCCCAGTTTGGGTCCCAGTTGTGTCCCAGTTTGGGGGGTTCCCAGTTGGGGTTCCCAGTTGGGGTGCCCAGTGTGGTCCCAGTTTGGGGGGGTTCCCAGTTGGGGGGGTTCCCAGTTGTGTCCCAGTTTGGGGGGGTTCCCAGTTTGGGGGTTCCCAGTTTGGGTCCAGTTGGGGTTCCAGTTGGGTCCCGGTTTGGGGGGGTTGTGTTGAAGGAGCTGGCACGTGGAGGGCACGTGGCAGGGGCAGAGCTTTGTCCTGCTGTGATTGCGTTGGCCAGTGGAAGATGCCATGGGACAGTTGATCCCTAGGGAAGGAAAACTGCTAGACTGCAGCTGATGGCTTGATGAACTAACTTTGTAAATGAAGGAGGGTATCAGAAAGTATCAAGATATCTGCTGTTTGCTTTTTTTTTTTGTGTCTGTGTTAACAAAAGCATAAGGAAAATAAGTTAGGAAAGATTTGTGGCCCTACATGAACCAATCAATGTAAATTTATTCACATCTATAATTATCCAGAACAACAAAGTTTTATAATCTATGTACACATACATTTAGTAGTAGACAGATTTAAAAAAAAAAAACAACCCACCCCATATATTTCTCTTGTGTGGTTTTATATATGCACAGGAGAACAGACTCATGCATTTAATGTTTGATAATAATATCCTGGAAGAGTTCAATTTGCTTTGTGAGAATAGAATTTTGAAATAATGGCTTAAGGAATTCAGTGCAAGTTTTTCTCTTTATTCCCAGGTTTAGGCTAGAATTTCACCTGCTATTTGTATAGATTTCTTTACTCTGAATTCTTACATCTGATATATCTATCATAGCTGAGTTACAAGACCTAAAAATTGTTATATATGCTGGAGTTAGTCTCTGAATCTGAAAAGAAACTTCAAGAGAAATCAGCTCGTGCTTCAATAGAATGCAGAATTTTGCTTTCCAGTATTTCAGTCATGGGAATTGGCTTTAGTTCTTATGCTGACTGGGGTTGTTGTTGTAGCTTTTAGTACCAGGAGTATACATAGTGTCTTATGACTAAGACATTGCTTCCTTTAGATTCAGACCAAATCAGCATGATTCTGCAAATGCCACCAAAACCTGTACTGATAAATAAAGATACAGTAAATGGGGATAGAAGAGTGAGGACCGAAAGCCAAGTGAAAATCAAGCCTTTGTAAATTAATCCATTGTAATGCACCCTGGGAATTCAGACTTGCTTTGTCACCTTGAAATACATTATTGTAAAATGACTAAATGCAAATTACCACATATTGGAATGGAATAAATCTGATCTTGTTTAGCTTTTTCTGGATGCCAGGTATGGCTGGCTTAATCAGGATCAGAAATAAAGTTTCTGTCATTTAAATATTAATTTACTTACAAGAGAGATGAGTATTTCTACGGCTTTTAAGTTACTGTCTTAATTCAGTTCACTGTTCTAGGTAACAGCTTGGAACGGTGAACTATCAAGACAGCAGTCAGTGTAACTTTAGCACGTACTCATCTTTTTGAAGTGTGTAATGTGTCATCTCCCTTTCTGTGTTCTTCTGTGTGTGTGCGTATCAGGGTTTGGAAAGCTTTGTACAGCAAATGCGCTTTGCAGCCCTTTCTGACTTTGCACCTGCATGTGTACTGCAGGAGAGGTAATGCTTCATGTAATGAGCAGCAGATGTTCTAATCGTGGAAAAGGACAGGGAGAACTACTGCAGCTTCTTTGCAGTTCACACTCCCCATTCCCCCTGGAAGCAGGACAAGGAAGAGGCAGGGGAAGTGCCTTAGTCTTGTCCTACAACAGAGCCTGGAGCATACAGCTACCTCCATCACAGAGGTTATCTGGTTGCTGTGTGTGTTGTTGAACACAGTGAAAATGTAAGAACATCATTCTGTGCTCACAGCGTGGAACTGTGATCTCTTGCCCTGCAAACTAGCACAGGAGAACCGAGACGTGCATTGAGGTGCTCTGAAAAATAGCGGTGGAGAGGAACGCAGAAGGAAGTCCAGCACTGAAGTTTAGTCTGTCTACTTAGCAGCTGCCTTTCCTCTGCCAGAAGTAGCAGTTTGATAGAGTTAGGGAAATAACTAACTCCTGCCTGGGCAGGGACTCCTTGCCATAGAAACTACTTGCCGGGAGCTGGAAGGCTCTGGCCAGTGAAAACTTGTGCTGGGGCGCACGTTGGGAAAACGAATGCATTGTGGGGCTTGGCTTGGCATTGCCTACTGCAGATTACCCTGCTCACAGAAGCCAGAAACTGTACAGTTTATGCTCCAATACACTTGTGGTTTACTTGCTCTCGATTATCTAAGCTTGCCACTTCATTGTAGCAACGGGCCCATCAAACTTCAGCGGTTTACATAACTCGGGGCAGCAGGTTGTTCTGGCCAAGAAGGTGTTTTTTCTCACCCAGATGTGCTAGATCTTATCATGTAATTTACTGTGTGCCTCTTAAACACTGACAAAGGTAGGGGAAAAGCAAAGGTCACCCAACAGCAAATGAGAAGAAGGAACAGGAGCAGGCCAAAACCAAAAGAATTGTTCCTGTCATTAAATGAGCATAGGATTAATTAAAAAAAAAAAAAAAAACAAACCAAAAAACACAGAAAAGCAAAAATAGTGCCTAGAAACCCTATTCTGCAACTGAAGCCCTGCAACTGCCCCAGGAATCAAAATGAATTTAGCTTTTTGAATACTCAAATGTCTCTTTTTTAGTATATGAATTGGAAAAAGAAATTCACTCTCTGCAAAATGAACAGTTGAAGTCTTTGTCATTACTGAGAGTAAGCACAGAATGTGGCCCTCTGACTGGCAAAACCTAAAATATTTTAGATTCATCTCACTAAAAATAAAAAAGAAACTTAAAAAAAAAATCAGATAAAGTTCTCACTTCTGTGTAGGAAATACTGTTTGTTAACCAGCCCCTTCTCTGAGCATATGCTTACAGAGGCATTTGGCCACACAAGGTAGTTACAGGTATTCCTTTGCTTCCGTTTATAAATCTTATTTTCTAGAGCTTTAGAAGTATTACAGCAATACTATGCCTTGGTCGGTAACATTTATACCAGTACATTGGATCTCTCTATTTTATATTCTCTGCTGCAGTTTATATTGCAAGCTTTTAAAAAATATTTTGGGATAAATATTTTTACAAAGAGCTTTAGTCTAGATTTAATGTTTATCATACAGGTGTAGTGAAAGAAATGTGGGGGGGGGAGAAGTCTCTGTTTATATAAGATGTAGCAAAAAAAATTACATTTTTCCTCAAAGGTTGTAAATATATAAAAGATTCTTAGGCAGGGGGTTTACTTTTCATGCTGTCCTTTAACTGCCACTGCCAAATAAAACCAAGGCTTGTGAGAAACCTGAACTTTTCTGGAATAGTCTTTTTAATAACATAGTAACTGCAGTTTAATCAACAAATGTAACCTGTTTTCAGATTTATTTAGTTTTGAACCCAAAGTTTTTAATTAAGCAAAAAAGCATTTAGGAAGCTGAGATTTCGAAGGGAGCCTTCTCAGCCATTCTTCACAGATGTCTGTAAGTACTCGTCAGAAATCTGTTTCAATGAGAAATGAAAGAGCCTGTGGGCTGCTGTGACCCTCTCTCCAACCCCACCCCCCACCCCCCCAACCAGGACTGGGCACCTGTATTTTGAAAGTTAAACCCAGATGCCGGTATCCCATTCTGAACATGAAACACGTGCTGCCCTGGGCCAGGAATTTATTGTTCAGCCTGATCTCACTCCTGGAAGGTGACTTCCAAGGACTACAGTGGGATCAGTCTCTTATCAGCAACTCCATTTTTTGCAGCACAAGTAAATCCTAACTTTTGATATCTTGAATCCAAGCAAAGTTAGCAATGTGGCCATTGTTGAAACTATAGTATAGGTAGTTGTACTAAACAGAAAATGTTGTATCATTGTAGTCAGAGTGTCAAAGAGAAAGAAGTTATTTTCATTAAAGCATATATTCCTCATCAATTTAGAAAAGATTATAGACATAGAAGAATGACACAAATTCCATAAATAATAATGAAATAGGAAATGTTAGGGTTCAGTCAGCTCACATAAATATCTTATTAAATCGGCTCACACCAAGGCTTTCCTTCAAGCTGAGATTAGGGTCTGCTGTTATTTGAAAATTCCATTCAAGCTTTCTAGCTCAGCCACCCTCTGCGCTTGCAAGTGTGAAACTAAAAGCAGATAATCCTAGTAGGGAAGTAAACTAAATTTCACTAAGACAAACATATAAATTGTAAATTTTATCATTTTATTCTTGCTCTGCCTCCTCTCAGAAATCGAATCAGTGTTAGCAACAGTCCAATAAACTTGGTGTTGCATTAAAAATACATCAGCTGTTTTGGGCGTAACAAGATTGTAAGTTGTGCTATGGCAATCCCGTCTTTTCTGTCAGTGCTAGAAGCCCTTGCTCCTGTCACGGTGCTCGTGGCCGGCCGCTGTTAGCGTAGGGAAGGGCAGCGTCAAACCCAACACTGTGCCACGCTGGCTGCACCCGACAGAAACGTTGCTTTTCCCACATGCAGTGAAGCATGGCACTGCGTTCTCCACACCCTTGACCGGCTCTGTCTCCGTAGCGCTAAAAGCCCAGGAAAATTCAATAGCCTGTTTGACAAAACCTGCGTAAGAGAGGGCAACAATATTCTTTCTATAATTCATCGGGTAGGAAACTATGAATTGGAAAGCTTTCATTTACTCTTTCCCAAAATGAGATGTATCATAAGCTTTCAGTTTGGATTGCTCTTAAAAAAATAAGGGGGGGGGGAGCGTATTTATTTAATTTTTTTCCAAGCCAATTGCACTAAATTTTTGTTTTAAACTAACTTGAAAGAGAAGGTCTGGAGAGTATTTTTGTTCTGGTTTAATGATATTGGTCATTAATCACTATATTTACCAGATTATGTTCCCTGCCTTTTACTTTAAAACAAAGGTGAAGAAAAAAAGAGTTAGTCTCACTAATTTTTACTTTGGTAATCTAGAAAAAGCATTCTTGTGAAGTTTCCTGCCATAAATGTAATACCAGAACTATACAGTGTTTTATGACTACATGATTTCTGCCTTTGCAATGCAAATTACAGTATGTTTGCACATCTGAGGTTTGATTATTAGTAATAGTTGCTACATTATAATTTTCCAAATTTGGAAAGAAAACCCCATTTTGTAAGGCTGTGTCTTCCTTTCGTTAACAGTCCCAAAATGTGTTAATTTGCTGCAAGCCTACCAGTCAATGAAGCCTATGGCGTATCACCTCTGATGCTCGCGACAGGGCATTTTAAACAAAACTGCAATTATTTTGAATAGAAATGCGGGTTCTAACGATTTTTTGGGAAACCTACAGCATCTGTTCTGTTCAGCAATATTTAACCATTAATCTTTTTTTAAATAGAATAAAATTAATGCATTTGGGGACAGTTCTTGTGTTAGCACTGTATAAGACAGTGATGGGGGTTTCATCAGCCTTGTCAGGGCTGGTGAAGAGAGGTGACTGCAAACCAACTTCGGAAGCAATTAATGCGTAGCAGTGATGAGGAACCTTTTTTTTGTTGTTTGAGAGAGAGCGTGCACACCAGATTCTGAGCAAAATCTAAGCTATCTCATAGCCAGCTCTGATTTTTTTCTTTGTTTTGTACTGTGCATGCATTTGAAAAAAGATTTCGCCTAGCTCCATTACATTCCTAGTGTCCAGTTTAGACAATCTAAACATAACATTAAATATCTGCTTTATAGGGTGACATTTACTCATTTATAATTTAAAAAAAGCAAAATCAAAATTGCCCTTGTAGTTCTTGTTTCTTAGTTGTTTTGGCACTTTGGGGATGGATTTAACTCTAGAATTTATATAGTCTCCCCCTTTTCCTGGGACACACAGGGCATCCTTGGGGCGCTGTCAAGCTCAGGGCATTTCATCCAGGAACTCCAGGGTCCCTCGGCACTGATGGAGGAGCTTGTGGGGATCACAAGTATGCTCTTCATCCCAGAGAGGGATGTCTTGGTTCTCTACAGGTCTTCCAGCTCCCATTACATACATTACATACATGATAGACTGATGCAGACAGTGGCAGTGTCAAAGAGTAAGCCCAGAAGGCCAGCTCATAGCCAAGGTTCTTTCCATCTTCATCCTTTTGCTGCAAAGTCAGGTGGGTAATGATTGGGAGCACTAAAAGCATCTTCTCAGGGATGCTGCAGTCCTCTGCGGACCAGACAATATGCCAAAAGGCACAACATGCAAAAAACTGTAGCAGTTTGTGTATAAGGTTGGTTTAAGCAGAATTTAATGTTTTTAAGAAATTATGAGGGGTTTCTTCCTCATTTTCCATACCGTGAATTCCTCTATTAGAGTACTGCGTCCAGCTCTGGAGCCCTCAGCACAAGAAGGACATGGAACAGTTGGAGTGGGTCCAGAGGAGGGCTACAAAAATGATGCGAGGGCTGGAGCACCTCTCCTATGAGGACAGGCTGAGAGAGTTGGGCTTGTTCAGCCTGGAAAAAAGAAGGCTGCAGGGAGACCTGATTGCGGCCTTTCAATACCTAAAGGGGGCCTATAGGAAAGATGGGGACAATCTTTTTAGTAGGGCCAGCTGTGATAGGACAAGGGGTAATGGTTTTAAACTAAACCAGGGTAGGTTTAGACTGGATATAAGGAAGAAATTCTTTTCAATGAGGGTGGTGAAACAGGGGCACAGGTTGCCCAGAGAGGTGGTGGAGGCCCCATCCCTGGAAGCATTCAAGGCCAGGTTGGATGGGGCTCTGAGCAGCCTGATCTAGTTAGCGGTGTCCCTGCTCCTGCGGGGGGGTTGGACTAGATGACCTCTGGGGGTCCCTTCCAACCCAAAACATTCTATGATTCTATTCCTATTCTTTGGTCTGACTCTTGCAGGTTGTGTTTTCTGCCTTTTTTTTGTACCACTATCCCCCCTCCAGGCTGCTTCTTCATTCTGATGCTCCTTGTTACTTTTTTCTCTTCCTCCATGTTGGCCAATTGCCAACAAAATCATCCGCAGTAGGGGTGGAGGGAGATGTTTTCCTCTTCAGGCATGCTAGAAGGAGGAGTTATGTGAAAGCCATGTGTACTTCCTGCATCTCCAGAATGAAGGTACCATTTGACCCGTCCAGAAGAAACAGATGTACAGTATAAAACAGATCTTCTGACCTTCTAACAAATATCTGCTGAGAACACACAGGTGAAATTCTTCTGAGTCTTGTAACTGAGCCACATTTCAGCTCACTTTCACAGGAGAGTTGAAAACATGCCTGAATGATCCTGCCAAACTGCTCCAAAGCATGGGGCAAGGATAGCTGGAATTTTCCGGCTATGTGGTTTTATTTAAGCATAAACAAATAAACAGTTTTTCCCCTGCTCTCATTCCTGGAAAAACAATACTATTTAAACTGAAACTGCACAGAAAATATGCCCGAGACAGATACCTGGGATGGAAAATTTTGATCTAAAAGGTTAAGGTTTGACTTTATAAGCATCAAAACAGAAATAAGAGATAATTCAAGCTCAGAGAATGGAAACATTAGGAAGTTAAGTATGTTTTAAAGCAGGCTTTCTAGTTCATTGACCTTTCCATCAAAATAACAATAGTGTGCGTTTATGTTAAAAGGAATATAAAGTACTGTTTTCTTACTCCTAAGTAAGAAAGGTAGACAAACTATAAATAGCACTGTAGGCTCTTTCAGTCCTCTTCAGCACTGATTAGAGCTAGCTGAGTAATTTTTGATGGGAAGAAAAAAAATCAGAGAATGCTAGTTTGTCAAACTGGGATTTCTGAAGGGAAGACACCTAGGGTGACTGCATTTTCAGTGAAATACAGCCAGAGAACTCCTGTGGAAACCTACATGCTCTCCGCTGGCACATCTGGGTGTTGGGGGTTCCTTGCCACACAGCCTGCTCAGGGTGAGAGGCTCCAAGCTTGCAGAGCTGCTCAGGAGGTGTCTTACACCTTTCAAAGTGGTGTTCAGTGGAAATCCTGTTATTAAGGATTCATTTCTTCAAGGTCCTTTATGTTTTCTCTCTCTGAAATGGTTAGGGGTTACATTCAGTATGTTATAAAGACACCCCTTAAATAGGCAAGAATCCAAAGTATTTCAAAAGTTTAACTTGAGAAACTGGCAGATATTACACACAGTAGTATCAGCTACAGATATAAAATTAAAAGTATCCAAAGAAAAAGATGATAACCACATTACAAAAATAAAGAGGACCCAAAATACTCCAGTAATGCTACATATGCAAAATTTTGGAGGCAAATAATACAAAAATCAAATTCTCTATTTCCTGTCTAGGCAACTATGCTAATTTTTTTAAACAAAGAATTGAAAGTATGGCAAGAAAGATGTATTATACAGGAGTAAAAGGCTCCATTAAATAACAATAAAGTTTGAAGATTTTGTTTTGGAAATACTACAAATTCAGCCTGATCTTTCTGTGAGGGTAATATGCTGTACATCTTTGGCTCGGGCATCTAAACCCAATAACAACTTCTTTCTCACACAGCTTCTACTCAAATCTGTCTTGAAATTCCATCAGTCACATCATTTTCCCTAGCAAACATTGCAAGAAAAATAAGAAGCATGCCCTCAGACGTGTTTTTCTAACCTCAGTCTCTTTGTCCCTCCCACAATTTTTTTTTAAACGCTAAGCAACACACTTAAATTTAAGTAAGCTGGAACTATAACCACGTCATTACAAATTGATAAAAGCTGTGCAAAAGAGCTAGTATTATATTTACTGTGAAATAAAATGCTGTTTCTGCATTACAAGATACACTGTTACTGGATAAAACCGTCATATACAACTGTCCTTATGAACCCACGCTTCTCATCCAGCTTTATCATTTAGCCATTATTTATAATAAGTGTTATTAAACCCATCTGATAATTGTTTTACTAAATCATTGCAATGACATACAATTTGTCATCTGGATCAGCAATTTCCAATTCATACTCTGTCCTGTTACTTTTGTTCACGATATTTAGCTGAGCACATTTCTTGCTGACACCTGTTGAAAAGGAACTATAAAAACCACTGTACAGGTCCAGATCCAAAATCAGTTTAGCCCAATATCCTTTTTTTCCAAAAGCAGCTAATAGTGAATGCCTACAGATTAATATAAAAGCAGAGGAAGCGATACAGGGACACCTCCCTGGTAGACCTCTCCAGCTTCCAGTGAAGTGTAACACGATGAGTTGCTAGCTAATCAGGCTAACAAGTAGCTTTGTTGTTCTAAAATAAAAGCCCTTTTGTGGTTAAAGCCGTAGGAAACTGAGCCTAGATATTATTTTCTTTTTGGCTCAAATAACCGTAACAAAATCTTGCAAATAACTTCAATTGGATTAAGTTCCTCTCTTCTCTCTCCTTCAAGACCTCCAGGCTTTTGTCCCTCCACCTTCATGCAGTCTGCTGCGCATCAACTGTACCAATAAAATCACTGAAAAAAATCTGAATTAAGGAGGCACTTTTAAAGTTATTTTCAAGCAGGCTCCCCTCCCCCCCCCAGTGATGGGTGTGCAGTGCAGTCGCTCACGCTCCTCTGTAAGTACAGCTCCACTGCCAAGCTGTAGTACGAGGATAGACACAACTGGAAGGCTGAGGAATGGGGACATCATCTGATACGGCTGCTGAGACAAACGTGGTTTATAACCCCACTATAAAGAAAGTGATCTTTGGTGTGAAGGGGTATTTAATACAGTGAGAGTCCAACTTTCAAACATTACACAGTATACTAAATGTTACAAATATAATTTTCTATTGCAAGTAGTTAAGTGATACCCATTTCTTCAACGCTGATCTACTTCTCCACAACAAAGTTTTTGAAAGGGAAAGCTCAGTCCCTGGCATTGCAAATCTGAATCACACATAAGAAGGAAAATCAGTAGGAAAACAGGATGGGTTAACTTAATCCAGCTATTCAGCTCACTCTCAGTTTCTATCAGCTAGGAGTGAAATAGATGAAGTAAACACCACACAAACTTTACAAAAATATTAAATATTCCCAAATGGTTGGTGTGTATTTGCCACATCCTGGAGTGTGATAAACGCTATCTTTGAATAATTTTACTGATGTGTTTCTCAAGCTTGCTTGGAAGAACATTGCACAGGTATTTTTAGAGGGCATATTGCATTCAGTGGAGTACTTTTGCCCTGTCAGAAAAGGCAGTTAGGTTGATCTAACATGACAAATCACCTTTGCTGCTACTCACCTATTTGTTATTCAAGGCCTTCTTGTTAGTTACAGGGATTTTCTAGCACTTGACATTAAGGTGCTGCCTTGGCTTCGCCTCTGTTTGTAAAGGACACACCATGTTTGAAAGACCAGGAAAAAGCAAATATCGTTCATCATCCATTTCTCAGCAATAACCACTGATGGCTCCATGGCTGCTTCAGCATTTTCTCTAAGCACTTCATGGTGAATTTCTTAACAGGCTGATTTGAAACCTCTAGCTTCTTTCAACATGCTACTCGTGACAAAGAGCTCCTGATAATCTAGTTTTCAGAAACATTACTCTCTAGTCTTTAAAAGACAACGTATCAACATGCATGAGGAGTACAAACAAAACCAGTAAAATGCTCACTCATCAGTAGGGTTGTAATTAAAAGAAAATAAAACACAGTTTAAGGTCTGAAGTATTTCCTAGTCAACACCACTCAGTTTATACAAAAACTCTGGTGGAAAGGAGTGGAAGGAGAGTAGGGAAGGGGGAAGATACAACCTGAAAGCACAGAAGCCCTTCACCATGAATTTGGATAGCTCCTTCCCCCATCTAACACAAAAATGATACATTGCGGAAGACTATTGAAAGTCAGCAAAAGAAATGAGTGATTATAAGAGCTGAAAGTTCTTCTAGTGGTCAGTATGCACAGGACAGGATTCTTTTTTTTTTAACTTAAAGTTTAGAGAAGTTCAATGGATTGAGATGTCGTTCAGCACAGAACATCACGCCTGCAAACAATCCTGCTCCACATATAGCCAGATCTGTTTGAGTCCCTTGCAGAGGCCCTTCAGATCCTACCATTAGCTTTCTTTGGTTAAAACACCGTGATTCTTATGTACCCACAAGTGGTTGAAATGTAATGACACAATACATTTAATATTTTATAGAAATAACTACAACGTTTCACTTTGCAAAAGGAAGCAATAGCAAATACCATGCCATTATCCTGATTCAGAGAAAAATAAATTACTTGGTCTATGTACAAGGGGGAAAAAAGTACCAATTCCTTTGATTCAGTAATATAACATAATACCCAGGCTCCCCCCCGCCACCCTCACTTAAGTTACAAAAGCAGTGGATGATTTTCCACACAGCCCCAGCCTACTTTATTTCAAGATGCAGAGGGCAGCAGGCAATGTTTTGAAATACAACTGGAAAGAGTATTCGAAGGTTTAAGATGCAAACAAGCACAGCAAATCCCTACAGTGAAGGGATGTAAACAGCATTAGGAACAGAAGAGAGTATATTACCATATTCCCTCAATAAGCCATTGACTGAAGAAGACATAATCGCAACAGTGCTCTCATTCGTTATTTACTTCCTCATTCTTCCCAAAACACGGAGAAACCAGCAATTTGTTCTTGCTCCCTTATGTTCCTGAGGCTGCCATTTGGCAAAAATGCAGAGCCCACCTCTGCTGCACAACACCTTTGTTGTTCCTGTATCATACTAGGAATTCTTCCACTCACATTTTTGTTTACTTATAAATACCAAAATATATTGTTCGAATAATAATCTTTATTTCTTTATTAGTTTATTTGTAAAAGGTACATTGTAATCCTGAGCTACTGCTTTTATACATTTAGCATCATACAAAGACAGATCATTTACAGTTTGATCATTTACATTTATTGTGCTCCAAAATCCTTATCTGAGTATCATTTTGTCCTAGCAGGAACATAGATAATTTAAATTACATGTATCCCTGAAACATCCACATTAATTTACCCATCTGACCCCATTATCTAAATTACTACAGTCATCTAAATCACTCAGGACATTCCTTCCAAATTTAGCAAAAACTTGTTTAAAACTATAAAAGATGGGCAGTGCAAGAACTGGTCCCTCAATCCTTTGTGAATACATCATTAGAAAAAGCTTTCCATTTCCGTATTCTCTTGGCAAGTCAGTGCTAAATTGACTAGATGTACTTTGATGGAATGGTCCAAGTAATAGTTTACTCATTTTCTTATTACAGCAGTTAATGTGAATTTACAGTGCCTCCCTTTGCAGTGACCAGTGCATAACTCTCCCGGACAGGGAAAAGCTGACGTGATCAGAGGAAGGTAAGAGGCAACCCATCACCATCTTATTGTCACCTACGTGACACTGAAGTATTACGAAACAAGTCATGTGAAATGCTTCCCTTAGACCCTGTAAAGGAACTTGTACGAGTAACCGGAGTTAAGTTCCATAATCCGAGCATGGCTTTTAGGATTTGCCAGTTAAAAAAACCAAAACCAAACCTAAGTCCCAGGATCCTTGAGAAGAAAGCATTTATCCTAACTGAAATCCAATCCTGGATAAATGGAAATTTAATTGGACTACCAAAATAGCATCTCTCTACTTGAAAAATCTCAAAGCATACAGTGTTTACAAATGTCTCTCTAGCAACAGTGTCAGTCTTTTAAAGTACAACTCCTTTCATTTCCTGAATAAGGTCACTATGATCTTAGGCAAAAGATGCAGTAAGCAGTTCAAGCACAATGCTTATTGCTTAGGTTTTAAAGCAAGCCACTTTAATATAATTTTAATTAAAATGTTAAGTACAAATGTGAAGCTACTGTAGAAACACTTATAAACACTTTTGCTTTTGAATTCTTACTGATCATCTAGAAAAATGGCAGACGGATTTTAATGTAACAGAGGAAATGTAAAACTCAATACTGTCTGTTGAAATAAGATTCAACACCTATAAAGACAGAGTTATGAACATGTAAACACAGCTTTAGTATTCAGAGCTAGGGAATCTAGCAGCAAAACAAACTATTTGCATATTATGTAGTGCAATGAACATTTGTTCTTGGAGACCCCCAGTCTTAAAACTACTTTGAACAGAATGGAATCCTTACAGGAAAGGTTTTAAAAGTGTCCAAGATGTAATATCCAGAATTACTAGATGTTCATCCGCTATAATCTAACAATTTCTCTATGCAAAACTGTGCTCTGGATAACTGACTTTAATGGCACCCCAGTAGCAGGCTCGAATGAGGCAGATTAAACCTAAGAGATAAGCAATAGCCCAAGAAACATATGTTGCGTGAAATCGCCTGGCAAAATCTTGTGTACCAACCTAAAAAGAGAAAACAAAAGCGTCAAACATACAGCATTATCTGCTCTTCAGGGAAGAGCATGTAATATTAAGGAGAAGCATTTTGGCACCTTTTTTACTCCGATAAGGTTAAATCAGGTATTTTATTAGCTTCATTTTACACAATCATAGGATAATCGAGATTGGCAGGGACATCAGGAGGTCTCCAGTGCTAATTTCCTGATCAAAGCAGGGTCAACTCTAAGGTCAGACCAGGTTGCTCAGGGTTTTTACCCAGCTGGGTCCCAAAAAACTCCAAGGATGGAGGCTACACAAGCCTCTGGGCACACCCCACAGGGAAGACTTTTCACCATTTTCAAAGTCAGGAAGGTTGGTTAAAAAAAAAAAAAATAAAAATCTGTGTCTCGCTGTTTTTATTTCTGGCTGTCACTGGTTTTACTAGGAAAACTGGGAAATCCTTCATTGAAAAAAAAATCATTGATGTTATAACACAAGTTAAAGGTATAATAAGAATCACAAATTCAACTGCAGGAATTTCCTCATATGTCTTTTTGTGGGACTGCCAGGTAGAAAGTTGGCTCTGGTAACCAGTACCAGATACTTCAGAGCCAGGCCAGCCAGCCAGTTTTCTGAGTAACAGAGTAACAACAACAACAACATGAGCCTTTTAATTTGTAAATAGCTTATTATCTGGTTTTACTCCTTATAGCTTGTACAAATTATAAAGGCGAATACATGTTTCTAACTTTTGGAGTCCAATTCCCCTGCACTGCAGTGGAACTTACATTCCTGGCTACGTATTTCTGGAAACGTGGAAGTTCTGAGAGCCCTAGCAAGAGCACAATGTTCCAGGATTTCTACAGTGAAGTAAACCCATTTTTCATAAAACTGAAGTTTTTAAGAGAGCTGAAGAGTCAAATTTAACATCAGGAAGAAGAGACTCTCAAAGCACCAGAACTTTTTTTTTTTTAAGGAACATTTCATTTTTCTGGCTAACTCGGATGATTAAGGCCATGGTTTTAACAGAGATGACAAAAACCACCCAAACTTAGGAGGCTTTACTCAAATGCTGGGGAAACAAAAACTGGTCGACCAAGGGAGCTCCTTTCTACACGCACACCCCCCCACACTTTTGCAAGCATATCGTAGCACATCACTCACAGTTAAGCCAACTCCAATGAAGATGCATATCATTCCAATTGTAATATATGCACAGCAGCGTCTCCGTGGCAGTGCACTTCCAACAGAAGAACTGTTAGAAAATAAATTGTATTTAAAATGAAAAAACAAACAAAAAACCCTACATAAACATTAACTGTTCAGTCTAAACGGGGGGAGGGGAAGAGAACAGCAATACACATACACCATCTTAAGTTTATATAACGTTGTAGGCAAAGTCTCCAATTATACCAAGCAGCAAAAGACAGAGTCCACATGTTTGTTTATTGGTGAGGATTATCTAATATCTAGAAATCTGGATGCTTACAACAAAGAGAGTGGGGCCACACCTACAGTTTGAGTGTGTCTGCTTCCTATATCCACAGTGCACCCAGATAAGTATCTTCAATAGCCTTTGGACTGCAAAACCCAAGTTTGCTTTGCAGCTTCAGTGTAGGTGGCAAGACACCCTTTAGACTTTTAATACATCAATACATGGCTTTAATACATCCACTGCACTAAGTAACTGGAAATCAGTTCTACCACCCCTAAATGTCATTAACGGTAACAACCTGCGCTATTTCCTGGAATAGTCCACTTGATACTGTTGAGTGGCTAAACTCTACCCCATTTCTTTGAAGATAAAAAACCCAAACCATTTTAGTCACAAACATGAAAAAAAATTTCCTGTTCAACATTTCCAAAGACTGAAATTCTTCAGATGCGTTTAAGTCAGTTTTAGTAACTTCAAAAACATGACAAGTTGTTTTTACTCTCCACTTTTCTTTTAGAGTTCTATCACAAGTTATGTGAGCTGCACAAATCACTGCTGACAACCAAGGTAAATAAATCCCCTGGCAGTTCTGTCACTCATCATCTAGACTATGAACTCCACGACAGACAGCTTTGTCTCTACCTCCTGCGTTAAGCTATTACAGTGCTTCAGTCAAGCAGAATATAAAATGCAAATAAAACATTACATCCTTTACTACAGGTTAGCAAAATTATTCCAGCAGCTCAATGTTGTTTAGCAAATACATCTGGAGTCACACACTTGCAACCACATACAGCTATACTAACGAAGAAAACAGGAACATGATTTAATTTCATTGAAACACAGTGAACACGTAGGTCAACTGACAGGACTAGAGAGGCAGAGGTGCTTTCATAAAACATGTACCATCTATCGCAGAGGTAGTTTTGAAGCATCCTGAAGCATGCTATCATTAGCTAAGTACTTCATCCCATCCTGGGAGATCAACACGCCTTTGGAAATACTGGGTTGCTTGTACTCTGTGTTCAAAGATGCAAGGAAAAGTAATTTTCATCTCATGATAGTTCAACATATTCAAGATAAATGTACAACAGAAGAAAGCACTGCTGAACTACTGAAGTAGTACATCTGTCATATGACTGACCAAGTTTCTGGCTCCAGTTGATTAACCACATAGTAAGGCCTCATATGCTTAGCATGTGACTAGAATTTTTTAAGCATTCATCTTAGAAAGCCTTCAAATAGATTGGTTTAAGCAGCTTTACTCCAATATTACTTCTTTACAAGGAATTTCTAAAATGCTCAAAGAAAAAAAAAAAAAAAAACCCAAAACACCAAAACCCAGAGTCCTCAAGCTAGCATGCACACGCTGAGCTTCATCTTGCAAGGCAAGGGTTGAACACAGAGACCACTCTAAGCCATCTGTTACACACTTTCAGAAGAGGAAAGTCCCCAAACCATTGTGCTCATTAATTTCCCGGGGGGAAATGACTTCTTATCAAAAACCTCACCATACACATTTGGGATGGGATTGGGGGGTAGGGATGGGGTGTGATTAGAGTGGGAAAATTCCCGGTTGGGGAAATAAAGGTTTCTTACCACCCTCTCATACCCCACCACGCTCCCCCAAAACCACCCTAAGTATTTCCACAGCCATTCTAGAAGAGGGATACATTGTCTGATTCCAAGTTACATGAAGGGAAATGGGGGTGGAATCAAACAAAAGAGAAGTTTTATAGAAGGGGACAGGGAGGAGACATCGCCAAGAGCTGAACTGATGAGCACTGAGCTTGCCAAACTGACCTTAGGTTCCCTCCTTTGCAGGATTTCCTGGCTATGTACTCAGAAAGTTAATTCTGTTACAGAGCTGGATACCTTAAGATAAGCCACTAGAAATGTCATGTTCAATACACTTAACACACACATGATATTTACTGCACTGTGTATTTCACAGGGAGACAAAGTTCATTTCAGGAAAGAGACCTTCACTTTCAGTGCTGTCTCACTTACGATCTTGTTTTTGTAATCGTAATATTGCAGGTGTTGGGTGTATTCTCCATTCATATTTCTCTTAACCTCGGTCCCCTCCTATCCAGTAAGGAAGGCTAGGGGAAGAAACCATCACCTCAGGTACCACAAAAAGGAAGTGTAGCAAATGTCTTAATTTAACTGCCTTTTTCTTTCCATAGAAAGCAAAAGTTGAAATAAATAACTATAAGCTTCTATGGTCACACACCAGACCTGGGAAGATCTAGCAATCCCAATAAATCATAATTTATTTAGAACAGAATAGACTATTTCCATTGGGAGGGACCTACAACGATCATCCAGTCCAACTGCCTGACCAGTTCAGGGCTGACCAGAGCCTGTTGTTAAGGGCACTGGCCAAATGCCTCTTAAACACTGAGAGGCTTGGGGCATCGGCCACCTCTCCAGGAAGTCCATTCCGGTGTTTACTACTCTCTCGGTAAAGAAGTACTTCCTAATGTCCAGTCTAAACCTCCCCTATTTTCCATCTCCCAACAGTGATATTAGCCACTGGGCGACTCTAAATAGTGAGGTTTTCCTCTACCCACCCCAAATAACACATTAAAAACCCAAATTAACTTTGAATAAAGAAAGCCGAAACCCTACCCCAAAACCTACCAACTGGGGCAACACACCAACAGGCACATTCAGAAATATTGAAACTGGGTCAAAAGAACATTTTGAAGTTGCAGAAGCAGCTGTTTCCATCGTGGGACTAATGAGGGTGAACGCACGACAAAGCTGTCCAGAAGGCAGTGTTCGTTCTGTCTGAGCTGCTGCTAAGGAAGCAAAGGCACCTGCCAGACCTTTGGGCAGCGGCAGCAGATATAAAAGACAGCAAAGCCAATTTAGCATCAGGTAGTAATTAGAAGAGGGGAAAACCACGACAACAGACAAGAGGGTATTAAAGGAGTAGCACAGGAGATCTTAAGGGTGCAGGAGCAGGCTGTCCTCATGTGCCAAAAGACGAGGCCGTGGGGGGAGAAGATGGGCCTGGCTGAACAGGGAGCTTTGGCTGGAACTCTGGAAAAAAAGGGGAGTTTATGAACTTCGGAAAAAGGGGCAGGCAGCTCAGGACTACAGGGATGTTATGAGGTTATGCAAGGAGAAAACTGGAAGGGCCAAAGCCCAGCTAGAACTTAATCTGGCCACCGCTGTAAGAGTCAATAAAAAATATTTCTATAAATACATTAGCAACAAAAGCAGGACTAAGGAGAATTTCCATCCTTCATTGGATGTGAGGGGAAACACAGTGACAAAGGATGAGGAAAAGGCTGAGGTACTTAATGCCTTCTTTGCCTCAGTCCTTAACAGACCACTTGTTCTCTGGGTACCCAGCCCCCCTGAGCTGGAAGGCAGGGGCAGGGAGCAGAATGAAGCACCCATAATCCAAGCAGAAATGGTTAGTGACCTGCTACACCACTTAGACACAAAACAGGTCTATGGGGCTGGGTAGGATCCACCCAAGAGTACTGAAGGAGCTGACAGAGAAGCTTGCCAAGCCACTCTCCATCATTTATCAGCAGTCCTGGTTAACCAGGGAGGTGCCAGTCGACTGGAGCTTGGCAAATGTGACGCCCATCTACAAGAAAGGCCCGAAGGAGGACCCAGGGAACTACACGCCTGTCAGGCTGACCTCGGCACCAGGGAAGGTTATGGAACAGATCATCCTGAGTGCCACCAGGCAGCACATATAGGACAACCAGGTGATCAGGCCCAGTCAACATGGTTTACAAAAGGCAGGTCCTGCTTGACCAACCTGATCTCCTTCTATGACAAGGTGACTTGCTAAGTGGATGAACCAAAGAGCTGCGGATGCTGCCTACCTAGAATTTAATAAAGCCTTTGACACTGTTTCCCACAGCATTCTCCTGGAGAAAAGGGCTGCTCATGGCTTGGACAAGCATACTCTTTGCTGGGTAAAAAACTGTCCGCATGGCCGAGCCCAAAGAGTTGTGGTGAATGGAGTTAAATCCAGTTGGTGGCCGGTCACAAGCAGTGTCCCCCAGGGCTCAGTTTTGGGCCCAGTTCTGTTTAACATCTTTATCAATTATCTGGATGAGGGGATTGAGTGCACCCTCAGTAAGTCTGCAGACGATACAAAGCTGGGCAGCAGTGTTGATCTGCTTGAGGGCAGGAAGGCTTTACAGAGGGATCTGGACAGGCTGGATCGATGGGCCAAGGCCAACTGTATGAGGTTCAACAAGGCCAAGTGCTGGGTCTTGCACTTAGGTCACAACAACCCCATGCAATGCTACAGGCTTGGGGATGAATGGCTGGAAAGCTGCCTGGTGGAAAAGGACCTGGGGGTGTTGGTCGACAGCCGGCTGAATATGAGCCAGCAGTGTGCCCAGGTGGCCAAGGCAGCCAACAGCATCCTGGCTTGTATCAGGAATAGTGTGACCAGCAGGAGTAGGGAAGTGATCGTGCCCCTGTACTCAGCATTGGTGAGGCCGCACCTCGAATACTGTGTTCAGTTTAGGGTCCCTCACTACAAGAAACACACCGAGGTGCTGGAGCGCATCCAAATGAAGGAATGCATTAAAAAAAAGAAACATAGCTGCCTGGGCAGCAAGGACCCTTTACAGCGCAATGAAGCTGGTGAGGGGTCTGGAGCACAAGTCTCATGAGGAACGGCTGAGGGAACGGGTTGTTCAGCCTGGAGAAGAGAAGGCTGAGGGGAGACCTTATCGCCGTCTACAACTGCCTGACAGGAGGGCGTAGTGAGGTGGGTGTTGGTCTCTTCTCCCAAGTAAGAAGTTACAGGACAAGAGGAAATGGCCTCAAGTTGCACCAGGGCAGGTTTAGGTTGGACATTAGGAAAAAAAGTCTTCACCAAAAGGGTTGTTAAGCATTGTAATAGGCCGCCCAGGGAAGTGGTCGAGTCCCCATCCCTGGAGGTATTTAAAAGATGTGCAGATGTGGTGCTTAGGGACATGGTTTAGTGGTGGGCTTGGCAGTGCTAGGTTAACAGCTTGACTTTATGATCTTAAAGGCCTTTTCCAACCTAAATGATGTTATGATTCTATGAATGCAGAATCTCTTGTACTCTCACACATGCTTTTAGAAGTTTTTTTTAAGAGGAAGATCAAAATGCTAGTATTTTGAAGGTGAATAGCGCTGCTGAAACTAGCCTCCACAGTAGTGATGAGGTTCTGACATCTTTCTCTTTCCTAAAGGTCCTGCAGACTTTATGGGGGGGAAAGTGTTATAAATTCATAGAGTTCATCACTATGTGATGAACAAAAATAAGTAGAGGGGGCAGAAAAAAAAAAAAAGGTATTTGGTATTCTGAAGTAAAAACTTGTACCGTTCAATGCTCTTTCTAGTAACTGAATTAAATCATCTAGAAACTTCAGGATCATTAATGTACAGCTTGGGAAACAGAGCAGCAGACAAAAACCAGTTCCTGCTTCTTCTCCATCACTAAATGTGAAAAATACCAGAAGCCTTCCTTAAACCTCTCATTCTTTTGGCCAACAGGCTGATAAACATCTGGTATTTTGAATCACAGAAGAACACTAGAACAGTAAAAAGAAACAGTTTCTCCCCCATTCCCAGGTGTCATCCTCTACTCTGTAAAATAAAACTATACTGCAACAATTTCCTCATGAGCTACATTTATTGTCCCAATGCAGTAGATAATGTGCAAGTAAGGGCCTATGTCAGGCAGAACCACTACGCATCAATAGGGCTTCTGCAAACACCCATACTAGCATGACCAGGTCTGTAGTCCATTTCCAAAGATATTTCATCATTTACCAAATGAGTGATTTTATTCTGTGCAACACAACTAACTTCCTGTATTTCCCAAGTTATTTTGTGATTAAAAGACTCTCAAGGGAGGAGAGGAACATGGGACGATGACCCAGGCAAAAAAAAAAAAAAAAAAAAAAAAAAAAAAAAGGTACGTCACAAAACAATAAATTTGTGACCACAGCGGTAGCAGGTAGATGGGATTAAAACCAAAAAAGAAACCCAAGATCCTGTTTCTCCCATATAGGGTTCCTTTGTTTATGTACTCTGAGGCACAATCACTCCTTTTTTCACTGAACATTGTTATTGACCTTTTCATGTAGTAACTCGTAACTTCCTCTGCAGTTTTACAAGGATTCTTAAGACCTATTCTCCATCAACCAAGCAGGTGGTCACAGACAAGCTATTTGCCAAGATTCACTGCACTTTTATAAACCTTTGAAACAAAATCACGAAAGTTATTTGAGAATCTGAAAGTCTCAGCAGATGCCTTCTTGAAAAACCTACTATTGCAGTGATTCAAGGTGCCTGTTGCCTCAGTCCACACTATCCTTTTTTCAGTGACAATCATCAGCTGAGTCAACAGAAAGAATGAACAGTTTTGCATCTGACTAGTCGGTTACTAATGGAAGAATTTTTGCATTAATAAACTGAAATAAAGAACCCCACATTCCTTTCTAACTACTTGGTTACAGGTACCACAACCTGTGACAAAGGGCTGATAGAAAGCAGCAGGTCACTCCACTTACTTATTCCATCACCGCGACTCAAAGCTCTGCTGCGTCCTAAATCCATGTATTACAAACGTTTATCCTGCCAGAAGTGCAGAACCAACCATCACACCTCAAATGCAGGAAGACACCAAGCAACTCATTCACAGATGAATTACAATATTCCATAGTTTGCATCCTCAGCCCAAGGACAGAAATGCCTATTTGTTAAAGTTTGGTTTGTATTCTGCAACTCAGTTGCCACACAAGCTGTAATTTTCACAAATTGCACTGCAGAGATGCTCCTGTTTTACTATACACAGATAGCATGCTTTGCACTTTAAAGACAAAAATACTAGGAAATCCTTAGACTCCAGCTAGTTTTTAAATACGAGCAATGTAAGTCAACAGAAGAAAGACCAAAAGATCACATGGTATGACTTTTAGACTGTTGCTTGGAATGTTTTTGTTGTTGTTGTTGGGGGGGGGGGGGTTTGGTTGGTGGTTTTTTTTGGTTTGTTTTTTTTTTTTAAAAGTTAAACAGCAAATAATTTTGTACCTAAGGAAAGAAAAAAGCTGAGGCCAGCTATTAAGTGTGACATGATAAAATATAAAACATAATTGCAATTAGTTTAAAAACAAACCAACCAAAACACCAACCCCTCCTCTACAGGTCTGAAAAGACTGAATGCAATTACGGTCAGTAAGAAAACCCCTGCAAAGCAACATCTCATCAAGACTGTGAGTTTATTTGACCTAAGCAAACTGGAACACATCCACTATCCCACACCTGATCAGTTACACTCCTGAGGTTAAATGTACCACTGGAGCGACTTCTCTATCCAATACTCCAGTAAAATATTTCAATCACTGTTGAAGGCCAGGCCATGCCAACATCTACACTACATTTATCCTAAGCCTCTGCCTCTTAAGGGACCTGCTAGTTTTCCTACAACATGACACACAGCTGTGGTTCTCTATTCCCAGTGGAAAACACATTTCCTCCTTTAACTGGAAGTCACACTCACATATCAAAGGAAGACAAATATTTAAATAAATCAGCTGGACAAGAAAGTCTCTGAGGTAGTATTTTTAAGTCTTATTTCACACCCTGTGTTTGAGATTCCATACAAATTTAAAGTATGTTTGTGGTGTAGCTTTTAACAACACTTCAAACTAAGTATTCCCGACCTCAGATAAGAAAGGCCAAATAAATACTCAAGAAAAGCGCCCCAAACAAAAACCAAAACATAAAAAACTCACAACTCTTGTATTCCAGTTTTTCTCCTTCTTATTGAAGTAATAGCAAATGAGTAGACAAGTTATTCCACAGTTGTTCATAAACATTAAACAAGCTAATGCATTAAGATGCTTAACAGAAGTTAGCTACTCAGTTTATGAAATCAGTAAAACCCTCTTTCAAATTAAGATTATTTCCTTTCCTCCTTTTGCAACAAGGCTGTTCAAGTTCTACATTTAAACATGACATCTGATTAACTGCATGAAATGGTAAAATTTCAAGGACGTTAAGTTGTTAATTTTAGCAACCCATTCCTGTCTATTGTTAGCAGCTTATTTTTGCCTCTAGCAATTTAATCAGAGCATTTTAATAAATGCAGGTTGGATTTATCAAAGTTACTGATTTGTGCATAAAGAATGGAGAATTCATGTGCACATAAACATGCTCTTTAGCCTTGAAATTCACATAAACACGGCAAAATTATCAGCATGGCAGACATATTTTACTCCAAAGATTTTTATGGAAGAAACGCTGACAACTTATTTAACAGTTAATTTACGTAACCTTGCTTTCAGAGAACTTACATTTTTTTGCAGTGTGGGCATTTTGCTAGCGTGTTAAACCTCAGTTCCATCCACTGTAAAAAGAAAAAATAAAAAGGTTGACAAATTGGCCTGAGAAAATGTTTGTTGTACTTCATGCTAAATGTCACTGTGAAAACATTTTGCTTCTCAGGCTTTCTTTGACTTGTTTCTTGCTTTCTTCCGTAAACGGGATGCCCTTTTGTCAGTGGCAACATAGGATTGGGATTTCCATGTGAACATTTCCCATGACTTGCCTCAGTATTACAAGATTTGCTTGACGTAATGTGGTTTCATCCACAGGCACAGCATGGGCAACATGATAATATTAATACAGTTTTTTCTCTTACTTCCATGACTATGAATATACCCTGAGTCAAAATAAATGTGTTTTCTTTGGCACAATTACAGATAAATGCATGTTCCCATCTTTCCCCAACCCTTGCATCATTTGTGAAAACGAAGTTAAGCGTGCACTGAAAGATTAGCTAAAGAATATTTTAGACAGTAGATGTCTTTGTAAGTTTTATATCAATAAAATAGAGGACATTAAGGTGATACATAAAGCCATTCATGGTATGGTCATAACCTTTCATGCACTGACTAAAACCTATCTGGGAAACAGCCTTAGTGAAAGTAACATCTAGAATTACCTCAACCATAGGATACACAGTCATATACTCATTTAAGAACAGCATGTTTTGTTAAATTTCATTCTGTGATAATAGAAGTATTAAAGAAGCATTCTAAACATGTTTGCCTTGAACAAGGGGATACGTTTATTGTTCTTCGCCCTGTAGGCAGTTATATTGTAACTGCAGCTCTTCTGCTGCCTGTCTCAACTGGACGTAGTTAGCACAGTTTCCTGGTTAAATATTATTCTCCTCTCCCCTCCCCTCTTAATTTATGCAAAAGTCACACTAAGTCATGAGCAGGGGAAGAAGCTACAGCACAGACCACCAATGCCTCCGTTCAGATCCTCCTTATCTCTATGAGAAATCAGAACTCAGTCTGCTGAAGCAAATAGTGTTGTTAAAACCACTGCAAACACAAACCAAAATCAGAGCCCATCCTTGTACAGAAAAAAGGACCAACGCACAGCACAGCACCATTTAAACACAGAGAAGGAATTTAGGATTTTATGCGCAAAGGAAGAGGATGTGGCTTGTAATGCCTTGCCAGTATGAGCAGGTTTTGCTCCAAGCAAGAGTCTGAACTGTAGTATTTAGAGTGCATTTTCCTGCCTCTTGAAGGTCTCCCTCAGTTTTATTTACTTCTAATGGGGCTAATTCTCCACTAAGAAGAAATCTATCATTTTTTTCCAGGTTCTGAAGTATCCAATTACAATACCAGTTACATAGTTGTTCTTTAAACTTCTGTTTACAAAGACTTGGCCAAACTCATCTAGCATAGATGTATTTTATCTCTTAAGAAAATGAAAGCTGCTGTAATACTCACCACCTGAGCAATGCATTTTAGGAACATTAATTCTACTTCCACATTCCTGCCAGAGAAGCAAGTTGGCTATTTGCCTGCACCCCTGTCAAAAACTACTCAGTTTCACTTTAGTTCTACACAGCAGAAGTGGGATAAGGTGCAGTTGTCAGTACCAGGGATGGAGACAGGCCTCTTCAGAGCTGTTTTTTCAGCTTTTTAAACTTCAATTCCAGAAACAGAAGCAAATCTAAAACCAGGACTTACATTTTATGTATTTGTAATTCAACTTCACTTCTGTACACTAGTGTGTGTACAGAACCTTCCAGGGTAGGCAACTCCATTTCCAAACTTACCCATTAATGATCTTTCTAGGATTTTATTTATTTTAAGATTTCTAATTATTAGCCATGATTATTAATGGATACAAACTCAAATGCACTTGGGCTCCAGATACTGACTGAAAAAACAGTCTCATTGATAATCTGTTTTCATTGAGTTACCTGGAAGCGAGAGAAGCGCTGTTACGATGATTTCTGCACACATTGGAAATATTTGCAGAAAAAAAAAGCAAAAATGCAACACGACATTCAAACTACAAGAACTCAGATCATGCTAGCATAGTAGGGAATGGTTATTGTCATGCACATTCTAACTCTTGGAGTTTTGGTGGGCGTGACAAGTAGTTTAAATCATGCTTAAAAGCTGGTATTTTACTCCTATTCCAGAGTGCTTTAAAGTACCTAATCCTGTTTCAAGTTGTTAAGAAAACTTGAGGTTATGGTTACATGAAATTTAGCTCCCTGCCAACAATGCAAACTGTGTTATTCCCATCGAAACAATACAATAAACAATACCCCAAATCCCTGGTTAGATGCACGGAAACACAGATGAGGATTTCAGAGAGCTCTTAAATGTTTCAGCTGTGGACAAAAACAGACAGCCATCAAGGGATTTACTAGAAGAATATGCCAAACTTTCTTCCTTCTGAGCGTACAATAGTTCTCAATGCATTCAATACAAGACAGAGGGGGGAAAAAAAATACAAAAAAAAAAAAAAAGGACATATACACATATATCCCTACATAGAGCTCCTTCTGCCAAAAAAAAGTTTGCCCTCCACTCTCTCCCAGATCCTTTGGGAAAGAAAAATACTTCCTCAGATTAAAACATTTCTTACTTTTCTGAAGTATTTAAAGGATTTTCTATTAAATTACTTTAGAAGAAATACTTTTCATATTTGATTAGTTAAAAAAAAAATTGACAGAGCGCAACTGACAAACTACAGTGCTTAGCCTCCAGCCTGCAGCTTACATAGCTTGCTCCTGGCTTCTTGTCCTTGAGAGTGTCTCTGACAGCAGGACGGTAGCAGGGGGATGGCAGGGGGTAACAGGGACACCCCTCCCCTGCCTGCCACCATTTCGAAAGGCAACTCAGTCTCCAACAGCCACAAATCATCACAGAGGTCCCTGAGAGAGGGGATGCAGGGAATGACTTACTGCTAGCAGAAACAGTAACTCTGCCACAGCCGAAGCCCAGAAGCTCTCAAAAAAGCCCAAACCAGTTCAGACTGGGATTCAGCAAGACAGTTAAACTCTTGTCCTTCCCTCCTTTTCTATTCTACGACTTTTTCCACTTGTCTGAACTCCAAATCTGCCAGAAACAGTGGAAACCTTAACACAGAAAAGACTCCTATCAGGTTACGCAAGGAAAAAAATAATCTGATTAACAAAATGGGAATAACTAGTGATACTTCAGCTACAGTATCACTTCAGTACTAAAGTCATTCTTCCAGCTGAGACATGGAAACCTCAAGGCACTCCACAGCATGCCT
>NW_009259600.1:863618-875523 GCF_000687185.1 Egretta garzetta
GGGGGGAGGGGGGGAGGAGGGGGTGTAAAAAAAAAAAAATTCTTGGAAAGGTAGTGAACAAGTTGCAACTCTTAAAAGAACACAGAACAAGCAACTGACAATTTGACTTTTCCACCCCAGGGATTCTGGCTTTGCTTGTCTATTTTATTTATTTTTTAACTGCCAAGTAAAGTAAAGGAGATACCTTTCTGAGTTGCATCTAGCATTTCAGGTTTGCTTAACAATGTGGAGATATCAAAGGGCAGAAATACCCTCACAGAAGCTGAGTTTCCAGGCTGACTAAAGCACTTCGATTTTTCACTTCTCTGCTCACTCAAACCCAAGCAATTTTCTCATTTTTCTTAAGTAAAATTTATTTGCATAATCTCAGACTTAGCAACATCAAACCCAAGCAATTTTCTCATTTTTCTTAACTAAAAATTTATTTGCATAATCTCAGACTTAGCAACAGAAAAAAGTATGAGCAAAAGAGTGGTGAGAAAGCTGCAGAAAGTGATAAAGAGGGCAGTGTGAAACGGTAAATTGGTCTTATTGCAGACAGGACTATGAAGTTTAAAATGATGGAGTTCCCTAGAGCAGCCATCAGATCTGAAATCACATGGACAAATTCCAAATTAGAAAACTTATTCTTTTAAGGCATAATCTCATAGTTATGGGCAAAAACAGCCTTTACAGGTTTGGGCATTCTTTTCCTTATGTTCACCTAAAGAAGTTCATAGTGTAAACTACAGAATTAGTTTGGACTGTACTTCTAGACAGTAAACAGTGGATAAAGATAAGTGAAACTCCCATGCTTATGAAAGTCCCAGAAGATAGGCCAATCATTTAGCAATGAGAATTTTACTTCATAACACTGACTCTCCCTAATAAAAGAAAAATTAAGCACATAGTAGAGATGGTCTTTTGTGTTAAAAGACAACATTAAAACTTACTACTGTAACTCTTCTACAGCACTGCTTTTGCCTGTGCAGTTTTAGAGCTGGGCTAAAAAACATAATTGCATTACAAACTCAAAAATATGACTATCAAACTACAGTGTTCATGCAGGTACTTAACAGTTTGTAACATGCTACTATACTTAAAAAAAGCTTAAAGAAAAGGTAACCTTTAATAAAAGATTCCTGGTTTAGAATACGTGCTTGAGATGGCCTTTTTCTTCCGTATATCCAGTAGTTTTCTGTTAGTAACATTATTCTATATCGCATACAATGTTCTTACTAGTTAAGGTCACATACAGACTTGCATTTAAAAAAAAAGCAAACAGAAAACCAACTCCAGCTATGTCCAGTTACAGACTACTGTTCTTCAACAAGGCTTATAATAGAAATTTTTTTTTTTAATGTATAGGCAGAATTAGTAGATAGAATATTTCTCAAGCATCTAATGGTTTCTCAGATACTACATTACTTGTAAGTTCATAATCAAATCCCTAGCTCCCCTTTAAGGAAAAAAAAAAAAAAAAAGAGCCATCTCCTACTCCCTGCATTCATCATCCACTACAGTAGTTAAACGACTACTGTGCACCTCACTGATCCATAAACCTGAAGTAAAGATTTGAAGGAACAAGCCTATTCTATTATAGAGCCCATCACAAGCAAACCCTTCTCATCCTGCTGATACAAGCCAACATGAAGTGCAACTCCCTAAGCTTCCTTTTTCCTTTCACAAAATGCATTTGAGTATTCTCTGGCCTTTACGTATCTTACAATCCTTTGTTTCAGGAACATAACACCACTCTGGTGACTATGGAGGTCCTTCAGCTGTACCACTTACCTTGGCCATTTTCCATAACTCGCAAACCTGACAAACATTCTAGCACTGCTAGATGATGAAGCTAAAGCTATCTTGTGTATTGCAAAGACTCTTCCTAAATCAAAAGTCAAATATGGCAGCCCCTTATTCATGAAAAAGTCTCCAAAAATGGTTTAACAGCAAGAGTGTTTTTTGCACCCTTCCGCTACAAAACCAGGAGAAACTTTCAGCGTCACATACAAACCAAAATCTCCAGCTCTGTAACAACTGACAAATACGCTAATGGTAAGCACTGCAATGAACAGCTTTCAGGGGTCCATACAGCAATGACAGAACCTATACTACCTCAATCACTGGAGAACACGACCATCATCACGAGTCCAAACAGAACCTAGAAACATAACGTCCTTTTGTGTCATCACCTACTCTTGAATCTCTGAGCAGCAAGACTGACTTTGGGCTTTATCCATGTATGCACAGAAAGACTACTAGAAGTTTTCTTGAAATTTATGTAAAGGTAACCAAATACAGACTATACCATAGCAATACGAACACAGAAGCAGCTTTAGCTCCTCAATGATGCCACAGAGTGAGGCAATATGCTCTTGAAAGTGCTTACAACAAATAGCTGAGTGATAGCACGGTGAGGTGAGAAAGAGAATCTGGTGCTTTACTTACAAGGAACGTATTTCCACAGTGCCCACATACCACTCTAGTTCCATCTGGTTGAACTGGCAAGGCAGGCTGAGCTGGCTGCTCTTCTGGGATCAGCATTACTGGACCAAGAGTAATGATGCGTCTACTGCGTTAAGAACATTAGATGTACATGTAATTCAGCTAGCAAACAAGAAGGATGATGCATTTAAGCAATTAGCTCAGTTACTACCAAATATTTTACACTTTTAAACTATAATCTGCTTTTTAAACAGATGATGCACCCAGTTTTGGTCTCTCTCCAAAGTGTTTTCCTTTTCAGTTTTGAAAACATTCCCTTTCACTATAAGATCAGCCATGCAAGCCAGAACCCTGTAGAGATCAAAGACTTGCCATCATATGGCAGAAACACTCCTCAGGAAAATGAAATCTTAATACCCAGGCTGAGCAAGCCCATGAATTGGAATGTACATGCCCATGTGAAACACGTAGAAAGAGCAAGGACTCTTCCATAACCTAGATCTCCTTCCCATATCAGACAATCCTCCTTCCCACACTACTGACAACCATGTCAATATAAGCAGCATATCCGCACTTGTACAGTAAAAACTCCATTCAAATTGAACTAAAAAAGAAAACTACCCCAGGTTGACTAAATGCAATTCAATTTACTTTAAAAAACAGTTTGTAAGTATCTACTTTTATATTCAATGTGTTTCCAGTTTAATTATACAATTTGTCAACCAACTCAAAACAGAATGAGGATCAGACTTGCTAGCATGAAAAAAGTGAAGGGAAAAAAAAGCAGCATTATTTAACTTCCACTGCATCTCTCTCCATATGCAACCACAGTCGTATTCTGGATGGCTTCCCTTCAATCTGGAGCCTTCCATTTAGGGCATACACCCAAGTCTCTCCTTCAAAGTACCCCAATTTTGCTCATCTCCTTGTAAGACAAATACATTGGCTATCTTAGGGAAACTGCTGAGATAGATGCTTTTGAGATTATTTTAATAAAATTAAGTTTCCCCCAACAGTACATTAGTAAAAAAAAAAAAAAAAAAAAATCCCCCCCCCCCCCCCAAGTTTCAAACTGTTTCAAAACCAGAATAGCCAGACTGGTGACTTGGTGTGGTAGAGCCTCCATTCAAGTATCTGCAGACCTAGCCTTCATCTCAGTTTCTCCTGTTAGAGCTGCAACACTTATGATCAAATTACTCCTACCTCAGTGGGATCTTTAACACCGTAAGCCCAATGGTAAGAACACTCACTATGGCAATCATGCATGTTACTGTTATAACAAATGTGTAAGTTGAAGTCGAGAGCTGAGAGGAGATTGAAGGCTCAGCATGCCAAAGGGAGGACAGGACTGAAGCCAGCCTATTGCTCCCTCTCCCATTTCATTCCAAAGTCCCCACTCTGAACCAGGCAAAATGAGCAACCTGTGTGTTTACAATAATTAAGTTTGCAAGAAATTAAGAAAGTTAAGTCCCAGAAACAAGAAGTGATTTTCTTCTCTGTTGTTCTTTATACCACTTGTTCCTTATGAAGTAGCTAAAATGGGAAACACATTCAAGACTACCACTAAAGATTTTTTTTTCTTCTCTAATCTTAAAGAAAACAAGACTACCACTAAATAAAAAGATTTTTTTTTCTTCTCTAATCTTAAAGAAAAAAAAAAAAAAAAAAAAAAAAAAAAAATCAAAGTTGACAGTACCACAACCTGTCTCTGCAGTAATTCAGTAATGCTCTTTAAATGTCCATGTGCAGAGGCCCAGGCTTGAACCTCTTAAATACTCAAAACAAAGCACCGTTGCTTTAAAGAAAACTGTCTCAAGGCACTTACAGTTTTTCATTCTTACCAGTTTGGTCTTGGACAGCCTATTTTCCGAGATGTATCCTTACAGATAAGGAGACAATTACATTGACATCTAACATACTTCTTCCCTGAAGGAGGGTTTTTGATTGGCTAGACAACAACAACAAAAAAAAAAACCACCAGAGAACATCAGAAGTCATAGCAATTCACTTTTTTCCTAATAACAATATCACAAAAGCAGAACCCCTTCAGTGACAAGTTCTTGCTAACAGAGAAATATAGTTCCTCTTACAGAGGAAACTTAAGAGTCAAGACAAAATAAGAAGTTCTCTCTCTCTGCTCAGAGAAAGCGCAAATATCCTCACTAGAACAAAGACAAATTCTGCAAACTAATGGGAAAAAGGTACTTTCGCAATGAAGAATTCAAGACTTTATTCTTTTTTAAATGTGAGCTTAAGTAGTGGTATATTTTTTTAAGAAACAGTCAAACATCAAGAAAGCCTCCTTGCCTGGTCCAATGGCTTTATTCAACAGTGAAAGGACCTTAATCTGGCTCTCAGTGACTAAGAGAATATGTAGACATTGCTGAACTGTAATCTTATTTTAAACTGTACTGAAATTATCTGTCTCCAACCTGGGAGTCAAATTTCTGGGCCCTTTCATTCAGTAAATCACAAGTCTCAAAACCTGCAAGATACTTTGTTTGACCTGAAACATTATATATTGGCAGGGAAGTAAGTATTAATGGCAGGTTCTCTACCCTCTTTAAGTGAAAAAAAAAAGTTTTCCTACAGATTTAAGGCTTCCTATTTTCTGGACATAATTTAGTTATTTTCATAAAATAAACCCAATCCAGTATTTTTCATGCAAATGCCCCCAATAGCTGTGGAGTGCTGCAGTATCAGATCCCAAAACTAAAACTGGCAGGAAGGAAAAAAAAAAAAAAAAAAATAGGAGGCAGCAGCCAAAAGTTGAAGACTTGAGTTAAGAAAAGGGGAGGAGGAACAAAAAGGTCTGTGATCACTGGAACAGAACCTACAATTTCTGCATTTCAAAATTGTTGTGTTGTGGCTTGTTAGCAAGCTAAGAAATTGACTGAATAGTATTGCAGGAGGAAACCCACACCTCTCCCTGGATGTGTGCTTAGTTACTTTGTTTCTTCCATTCTTAAAATAATTCCATTGTTCATTTTCTTCATCCCACAGAAAACAGTTTCACCCTCCTTTCCAGAAGAGTAATTACTTAAACAACATCTTTGTTTTTTGTCCTCTGCCTCAGAAGGAAACATCCTGCGCAGACTCATCAACAGCATAAAGATTCCTTCTAGCTGCTTATGGCCATCCTTGTGCCAGCAACTCTTGAGCTTGCACGCCAGCTACACTAGCCACCAGCTGCGCTGACAGGTCCCTTGGCAGGAAGGGACTCGCCCTATGTAGGTGAGGACACGAATCTATCAAGGACATATTTCAACCTCCCCCCACAAAAAGAAAATGCTAGAAGTCCATTTTACCGTAGCTTCATTGCAAACTGTGCACTTAACAACATGTTGATGTAGCTTGCCATCCAAATTGATTAGCGACTGGCACACGCGGCAGTTTATTACAGGAACACTGCTGGCATCTGGGCTTGCAATGGCAGTATACGGAGGAGGAAGCTCTGCTGCAAGAGATCAGGAAATCTCAGTTGAAAAAACAAACAGGATCCTAAAACACCATAAGCAAAGAGAGTTTCCAACAGTCACAGCCTCAAAAAAAAAAAATAATTAGAAAACCCCAAAGTTCATGATTAGTATAAACATAAGACAAACCTAAGGTTTTTTTCCCCTTCCCCACAATTTCTGTTCAACTGAACATCAACCATAGTTGTACATAAAGCACAGGAGCAACAGAAACACACCATAAATCACCCCAGAAAAGTGGATCAGACAAAAGGCTCACCTAGGCAACTTTATTTTCAAACCAACTTTTTACAGTCTTTAGAAAAGGGGAAAAAAAAAAACAAAACCCAAACCACCAAACAAACAAAAAAAAACCCAAAACAACCCCAAACCCACCATGAATTAGTAGCCACCAGAGACTGGCTTCTGAAGAAAAAAAAACCAGGAGATAAAATAAGGCACAGGTAGGCAGAAGAGCCATAATCAGCATTTACAAACACCTGGAGAGACTAAAACATAGACAAGTGCTTATCATATAGCAACAAATACTACTGTTAAAATACAGAAAAGTCCTGTTAAGGAAACGGGTCTTGGATGGGAAGTGGCATGAAGTGCTTCTTTTTTGAGTGCAACAACAGCAAATTTATACTATCTTGAAGATCAAAAATGAACTGAACCCTCAGAGCTTCTGCTTTTAAATGTTCCAGATATTTTGTTGTGCAAGAGTCAAAGCATGGGTGCACAAGGAGGTCTTTAGTCACTTAGGACAGGCTAACACAAGGGAGAATATAGTGGCCTCAGGCCCCCGTGGAAGAGCAGATTTCAGCTTTGCCAGCCCTAAACCCACGAAAAACCAGGGAGGAAACATTCAACATCCTTCTTGGTTTAAGAATCCATGGAATGAAAACAATTCAACACAGCAACCTCTCACAAGCTTATTACCACAATTACCTGGCATGTAATAGCACCAGCTTTTATTTCATCGAGAAGTTCGGGGCTCTTCAGGTAAGCAAATAAGGAATGAGCCCAGTTAGTAGCTCATAGTTAAGTTTTTTTATACTAATAGTTTGAAATACTCTGCAGCCTTGGACTTCAATAAATTATTTTATAATTACATACAAGCGGCCAATAAAACCTTCCAAGAAGCAGCAAGAGATCAGCCTACTTTCAGTTTACAAACAACACTCAACAGAGCAGCATCTGCTGGGGGGTGGCGAGGGAAAGCACAGGCTGCTATCAAAGCTGACACGCCCAACTATTAAAGTTAAGCTTATAAGAAAGCACTCATCACTCCTTCACTGTTTTAAAGTGAATGTTGTAAGCTGGAGGGATACAAGAAATCCTGCCTGTCATTCAGATCCAAAAATCATTACAAACCTTTGAAGCAGCAGTGCTGTTCAATGCTCTCTCTCTTTGCTACTTGGCCTACAAACGATCCAGACCCATACTTGATTTTAACTCACAGAGGCAGGGGAAGGAAGAGGGACACCTTGAGGGTCTCTGAATTGCCTCCAACATACTTGAATTATCTCAGACACAAACCAAAATTAACTTATATGCAGTGATAGAGTTCTGAAGCAATCATATAAATGCTCCATTACCCGAGCAAGTAAGCTTCACACCTTCAGTTTTGATATTCCAGTCGCAGGAACTGATGCTCCATTACCCGAGCAAGTAAACTTCACACCTTCAGTTTTGATATTCCAGTCGCAGAAACCAACATCCTTAAGAAGTGTCGGCAACTTAGAGCATTCTGATTTTTTCTGTTTCTGAGGAACGACAGTAACATCCAGTTGAAAATTAAGAACAACAGTATTTTGCAGTACTGCGATACCCTATTTTCAATACAAGACTGCCACATGCAAGAGAGGAAATATTACAAACTATTAGCAAAACCACACACAAGACAAAACCCCAACCTCCACACGCTTTGGCAACTGGAAACCATCTCAAGCCCCCTAAATCACTGCAGAAACCAGGTCTGAGATTTGGATGATGGGAACAGCAGTGCCTTCACCGCGAGTGGCAAAGTCACGGCTGCTGCAAGGGGGTTTTGGCCATCAGCAGGCTACTTAACTGCTCCTGCAGCAGCAGCTGACACACTTTCTGGCTACAACAGACCGAATACCAGACTCTCTGTCAAGACAGCCTTACAGTTCAATGCCAGCTCTGAGGCTGCTTTTCTGAAAAGCAACAATCATGTTACAGAACTTCTTTGCTTTGTCCTCTGTGTTTAAAGTGCGACTTCTCAACTCTCTCAGCTGGGCACGGGGCTGCTGTACTAAGGAAAGGCAAACAGTTATCTTGAAGGGTACTAGGAAGTAAAAAGACACACACCCCAGCCTTTCAGCCTGCCACGATCCTGTAATACTTCCGAGAATTGGCAGCTATACCCATCTAGACCTTTAGAATATTCTATATCCTACTTGTAAGTGACAACCCTTAGGATTTTGAAAATTGGTTAAATGAGGTGTGTGAGCACCTACAGACACTGCCCACTGCTTCTCCAGCCTCCTACTGGAGCTGCTCTGCTTCCAGGTAAGCAGCCTCTCCGTTCCTGTCCTGCTGCCTCAGCAAATTTCAGCAATAGAATATGGCTGCTTTTCAGAGTGGTGCTGCAGCAAATAATATTTGCTATGGAGCAGAAAGCCGGAGGTATCTTGGCACTGCAACCTTCATGCTTAAACAAAAACTGCATGTGGAAGAGCTCCAAAAAGAAAATCAAACCAGCAAAAGCCACCAAAATTAATTTTGAAGAAAAGCATTGGGGGGGGGGGAAGGAGGAGGAGGGGTGAAGAGGAAAATAAAGGCATTGTCTCAGAGTTTGTGCTTATTATCCCTTAATAAAAAGACTGGCAGCTTTGAAAGCACATTAACATATCTACTTTGGTATGACATTGTTTGTTTATTTGGGGGTTTTTTGACAGCTTGAATTTCAGGCTAACATCTAAAACCATAGACTCATAGAATCATTTGGTTGGAAAAGATGTTTAAGATCACTGAGTCCAACCTTATCTGCCCACTACTAAACCATGTCCCTAAGCACCTCATCTACCCATCTTTTGAATCCCTCCAGGGATGGTGACTTGACCCCCTCCCTGGGCAGCCCGTTCCAGTGCCTGATAACCCTTTCAGTGAAGAAATTTTTCCTAATATCTAATCTAAACCTCCCCTGGCACAACTTGAGGCAGTTTCCTCTCATCCTATCGCTGTTACTTGGGAGAAGAGACCAGTACCAAGTTCATAAAGGTCCATCACGTTGGATGTGACTGGACAGTAGGCACGTTTCACGTACATACCAGAGGTTTTAGGGCATGTTTAACGAAATACTGAATTTCCTGCTGCTGACATACAGATATATTATCAGTTTTTCTTTAAAAAAATAAAAATAAAATCCAACAGTAATTAGTTCAGCAAGATTAGCAGAGTGCCCTACCATGCCATACATCTGACTCCAACCTACGATTCACTCCTCGCCCCCATAGGCTAGAGATGCAGTGGAAGATATCTCACATATTCAACCTTATAAAGTCCTTGTGGTGCTTGTGCACTTTCCTCCCTTGGTACTGGAAGGGCAGAAAACACAGGGAACCAGTTGCAGCTTACCCTGGTCAAACAGAAATGAGTTTGTTTGGGGGATTGTTTTGTTTATTTGTTTTTTTAAAAGGAAAAATTCTTTATCATGTCCTGGGAGGAGGGCCTGAAGGAGGGAAAAAGAGTTGGCAACCTATGTCAGAGACAGGCAGTTAAGGACTGAGAAAGCCTGGAAAAAAAAAAAAACAAAAAACCAAAACTAAAAAAAAAGGGGGCAGGGAAGCACTGAATAACCACCCTACTACAGGGAGCAACGATCATGGTCCCACCCTTTTGTGTCTGTGTGAGTGCCCTGTGCCCACATCGAAAAGATTTCTCTTGCTTGCTTCCATCATTAGGAACACCCAGTCGTTACCAGGATTCGACCACCCACCAGCTTCCACTGAAAAGGGTCAGCTGGGTCTCAGCTGCAGCCTAACAAGGGAAGAGGAAGGTACTTTCAAACCACGGCCTCTCTAATTTAAAGCTGGGGATGACGTGCTGGGCACAGCAGGTAATTACAAGTATGGGGATAAATCTATTAATGTACATTCAGGTGGTAGTTTGGAGCATGAAGGGCTTCTTCCTCCTTAGTCTACCTCTCCAGCTCCACACCAGTCAGGTGACGTTAAGCAAGGAAGCTCTGCAGAAAGGGGTTTGGAAGCAAACCTCATCTCCCCATGAGAATGCTGCTTCTCTCTGTTTAGACTTCCACTAGGGAGAGAGATAAAGACTGCCTGTTAGCTAAAAAGGCGGTTTAGCTCGCATAGATCCTTTCACTAAGGATAACTGACAGAGCAAGGGAACTAGAGCTACCTGGTGCACGCGACAGCTCTGCAAAATGTTGTTCTGCAGGTATCTTTTTGTAAGTTTTGTAGAGCAATTTTGAAGTGCCATCTGTTATGCTTGCTCGTGGACTGATCAAACAAGAGATCCTCAACTTGTGAAGAGATGGTTGACATTTAAGAAAGCTCTACAGTTCCTCCTCACTTTTGGGAACAAGCCACTTACCTCAAGCTTCATACCCCACCACAGGCGCCAAACTAGTTAACAGGAGTTACAGACACGGACTGAAGGCACAGCAGGGCACAGCTACCAACCAAAATGATCATTTGGGGTCCAGCTTGTTTCTAGATCATGAGTTTTACAGCAGGTTCAAGCAAGGGTCACTGATCCGATGCATTTCATTACTTTTTAAATCTATAAAGACCTTTTTAAAAACAAATTGAAACATATGCAAAAGTAATAGCTACAGAATAAGGACTACTAAGAATAAAACCATCGAACTTAAACTAAGGATATTTGGATTTTTTAAACTACAAAACTTAAGGGATGATGCCAATTCTACACAATTTGAGTGGGGGAAAAAAAACCCAAAACCCTCTGTGTTTTTTCAGGCCAATACTTGTTTGTGCAATTCAAATGAAAGTAAACAGTCAACACCAGCTACAGCACTAACTGAAATACATTTTCATATCAAGGCAAAGAGGACTAGCTTCCCATGGGCTTAAATATTATTCAAAACAGACAGATAATCACTCGTAGCATTCCAGTTACGTATGTAATAAAACTATACAATCACATAAAAATCCTTATGAAAGGGCCAGCGGAGCCAGTGAGATCAGGACTGTAATCTTACATTTTGAAGGCTACTGCCAGCAAAGCTACACTAATCTTGTATAGTCTTGATTCCTTCAGCTTTCTCCCCCTCCTCGCTTTCTGCTCTAAAATGTTTAACTGGGAAAAAAAAAATAAAAAAAATCTATTAGTATGTTTTGTAAACCTCCTGATTTATATGTTCCAAGTAATAATTTTTCACCTACTTACTAAATATTCAGTATTGATCAACAAGATGATTTTCCTAATAAGGTTAATACCATATCATTAAGCCACGACTCCAGATTTGTAACCACAGCATCTGACTTCCTTCAAAAATAAAGCCAAAACCAGCTATGGCCTTGAAATGTGTTTGCAAGGACATCCTAGTGGTTTTGGACTTCAACTACCACACTGCAGAGAGCCCCTTGCTTATTCAAATCTGACTGCCAGAAGAGGAGCTGATCAGCTGGCATCTCTGGGCTAACGCCGGAGATGCAGCCCCGATCTGCGTACTTTATTTCGCCTCTGCCTTGCGCCTCGACCAGCTGCCTCACCGTGCCGAGGTCGGCTGTTCACAGCCAGGGATCTTTTGCTTAACCCTGCTCCTAATTAATGGGGGAGCCCAAGTCCAACAATTACCTTGCAAGCTCCGACATGCGAGTGAGTTACAACAAGCAGACCGGTTCGGGCTTGTTCTGCCACTGCAAACAATTACTTCAGGGGTTTTTTGTTGGTTTTTTTTTTTTTCTTTCTCTCTGAAGAGTTCGCGCCGGAGCGCGGGGCACGGCCTACCCGGCCCCCGGCGCCGTTACCTGTTGTTCCCCCGCTCGTCCCCCGCCGCCGGGGCAGGG
>NW_009259600.1:876315-879790 GCF_000687185.1 Egretta garzetta
AGCAACCTCCTTTCTTTTAATAAATTTTTCCAAAAAAAAAGTGGTTTGGATTTTTTTTACCCTGAAACGCTGTGTTTATAAATGCCAATACCAGGGAAGTCTTATAGTTGATTGAACTGCTACCAGTCGCCTTCTCCGGGGATCTGAGGATGCAGACAGGCAGGGAGGGACTCGACTGAGGCCGCACTCACTGAGGTGTGAAATGGTGGTAACCCCTAAAGCCGCTCTAAGCACGAGGAGATAAATCTCCACGTTGTCAGATCTGCTGCTCAACCGAGAAGTCTCTCCCCTAGTGTCACGGAGCCCTCTCAGGACGTAAGGGCTTAATTTCCTTCTGCTAAACAGCCCAGCTCTGGGCACCATCTGGAGGTCTCCAGCAAAGAGGGAAAACAGCCTTCCCTGATGAATTTTTCAGCCTATACTAAGACAGAAGTTTGTCACCCGTGTGTCCTGTCCATCCATTGTCAGAGATTGCCAGGCTGTGGTAATAGCAGAAGATGAGCAGTTAACTTGGAACACAGGCAGACTTCAGTCCTGACTGCCAAGTGCCGTGCGCGGCTGTCCCGCGGCGCCGTTACCCGGAACCAAACCGCTTCTTGAAATGCATTGCGTGGAAGGTATGCAGGTGTCTTCGTAAGAACGGGGTAATGAATTGTAATTGGAAAGCTTTATCGGATGGCATCGCGGCCTGAGAGTTCACGAGCTGGTCATATTCCTTCTTCAATAATTCATTGAATAAGATGAAATAGCAGTACTTGCATTATGTTGAAAATTTTATGTGGGAGCTGGTTTTCACCAAAAAATTTTGAATCTAGGAAATCAAACCGTTCTACAAAAACAGACTGAGATACTTGAGAGACTATGAGAAATAATCAAAAGATGAGATTAAATGGAGGCGGGTGTATTTTATTTCTGTAAGATTTAAATGATTCATTTTGAATAACTAATCTGGAATTAATAAACTATGGTAATACTGTGATGGCAAAACACAGTGTTTTCATTGAGTATTTTAATGTTTCTGAAAAGGAAGTTACTGTTTAGAGGCAAATTTTGAAATACTGTTCATTCCTTCTCATTTGGGACAAAATTGCCTTTTTGAACGTTGTTATTTCCTAAAGAAATAAATTCAGAATTTGAGCGAGCTCTGATGTTACCACGTGAGGAATAACAAGCCACGAAGCAGCTGGTTGTGTTACGCCAACTGTCTTCATCACGCAAGAAATGCAGTCAAGCCATGTCAAACTGCTCTTCCCTTGGAAAACATGGCAACCAACTTGCAAGGTGCTTTTTTAGTATAAATGAGATGAGCTTTCAGTTTCCAGTCAGCTTAAGAACTCTCTCAAACTCAAAACAATACTTAAAAAGCTTTATCTGTGAGGATTTTTAGGGCTGAAGGTGTTTGGTGGGCCCAAATCCTTCATCATGCTGAGGTAGCGTGAGGCTGACATTGGTACCTCTAAGCAGGTACTTAATATCGCTACGCAGGACATATCTTCGGCACATCTTCAGCCCATGATTTTGCTGTCACGTGCCCAGTTTTCAAAAAGTACAGAACCGTAGGCTTTCTTCTGGAGTCCTAAGGCAGGAACTATCATTTGCAACCCGGTTTCTTTACTGTTTTTCTTACTTGGGGAAAGAGACAAAAAAAAATTTATATCTTGTTAAAGCTGCCAACTAGGCAGCACTGAGTTCCACCAATGCCCAGTCCATCCCGCTGCAATTACAGCAAATTGTCTGTGTGGGACCTCCTTCTCCACTGAACTGCTGTTTGGTGCCTTGGAAGAAGACTGAAAACCTTACCGTCGCTCCCAGCGGCCCACAGGGAAAGCTGTGTCACAACTCAGTCTGACAGCACAAGCCTACAGCTGAGAATTATTGTTATTAAGCATCCCAGCATGCTGACCTATTCTTGGAAATACGATTGTCATCTAAATAAGTACCCATTCGGGATTAAAAAAAAAAAAAAGTACTCCTCCAGCCCCTGTGATTTGACTTGTCAGAGTCCTTTAAACCTTGTAGTCACCTGAGCTGCTAAACAGCCTAAATAGCAGAAATTAGGAAATAGCTCAGTCACCTGCCTCTGTTTTTCGGTATTTTGAGTCCATGCATTTAAGGTAGCAGAAGGTCTACAGGACTTTCCAACTCAAACGTTGCAGCCTGATGTGTAGACCTGCCAGCACGGGCTGCAGTGAAGTTGGGGAGACCTGATTACGGCCTTTCAGTACCTAAAGGGGGCCTGTAGGAAAGATGGGGACAATCTTTTTAGTAGGGCCAGCTGTGTCAGGACAAGGGGTAATAGTTTTAAACTAAACCAGGGTAGGTTTAGACTAGATAGAAGGAAGAAATTCTTTACAATGAGGGTGGTAAAACACTGGAACGTGTTGCCCAGAGAGGTAGTGAAGGCCCCATCCCTGGAAACATTCAGGGCCAGGTTGGTTGGGGCTCTGAGCAACCTGATCTAATTAGCGGTGTCCCTGCTCCCTGCAGGGGGGTTGGACTAGATGACCTCTAGGGGTCCCTTCCAACCTAAAACATCCTATGATTCTATGATTCTATGGATGGACCCAGCTGGTAACAACAGAGGGTACCAAAAGGTGTATCGTGAAACAAGACGATGCACTTGTCCTGCAACAGACCTTCTTTGGATGTTACTCAGGCTGTAAAGGAAAGAATTCAGACATCGGGTAATGCCAGGCTGAAGACAACTTGGGTAATGAGGCCTTGCTGCTTTCTTCCTGCTCTTCTTCTTCTGGACACAAATGCCTTATGATACATGTTTAATTATGCTGCTGTGCAGTTTTCCTTCTATGTAAAGCATGCCTTGCCCAGTGGGTGGGATGCTCTGCCCTGGGCAGCCCTGCATGTGACTGAACTACCCAGGAGAGATGTTGCGACCAGAGTCCAGTGCTGTAGCACAAGCCACAGTGCCTGGCACATCACAGTGGTTTTCTACATGTGGCCTCGTTGCTCCTAGGCTCCTTTGCCTGGCACCCTGCATATGCCTCACACTTGCACTGCAGTCCTGATTGATGCTGCCACGGCATCTCTCAGGTTCTCAGCCATAAAGGCTGAATGATGCAGACTATGGATATAACCACGTGCCTCTGTGGAAAATGCCTCCCTAAGTGCAGGTAAATGAAAACATACTACAACACGGCTCTGAAAATGGCACAGGCAAATGAACCAACTATACCTCTGAGAATCACCTGCCAGAAGGTTCCTCAAGGTGTCTTCATCTGTGTCACAGAATGGAATCACACATGTAACTCTCCATCCTGCCCCAAAGTTGGGTTGTTTCATATAAACTTCTGTACCAAATAAATGAGGGCTGAGCAAGACCCCTGGTATCAATACAGGCTGGGGGAAGAAGGCATTGAGAGCAGCCCTGCCCAGAGGGACTTGGGGATGCTGGTGGATGAAAAGGTGGACATGAGCCAGCAATGTGCGCTGGCAGCCCAGAAGGCCAACCATACCC
>NW_009259600.1:879803-890867 GCF_000687185.1 Egretta garzetta
GAGAGAGTTGGGCTTGTTCAGCCTGGAGAAGAGAAGGCTGCGGGGAGACCCGATTGTGGCCTTTCAGTACTTCAAGGGGGCGTATAGGAAAGATGGGGACAATCTTTTTAGCAGGGCCGGTTGTGACAGGACAAGGGGTAATGGTTTTGAACTAAAATGCGGTAGGTTTAGACTGAATATAAGGAAGAAATTCTTTACAATGAGGGTGGTGAAACACGGGAACGGATTGCCCAGAGAGGTGGTGGAGGCCCCATCCCTGGAAACATTCAAGGCCAGGTTGGACGGGGCTCTGAGCAACCTGATCTGGTTAAAGATGTCCCTGCTCACTGCAAGGGGTGTTGGGCTAGCTGACCTCTAGGGGTCCCTTCCAACCCAAAACATTCTATGATTCTACTATTCTTTGAAGACGGCACATTGATTACTAACAAGGCTTACATTAAGTAGAGACCTAACATGAACAAGGTATAACATATTGTCTTCTACTATTTTTATTAATTTTGAATGCTTAGAATGATCTTCTGTGAAACTTGGTAATGCTCAAGTTTTGTTTTTCTTCATTTTGAAAATATCATCCCCTTTGGTTATTTTACTTTTTTTATTTTCCCTAGATAAAAGAAAGAATCAAATTAGTTTAGTATGAGACAAACCACTGCAAATGTTGAAGCTCATTATTGAGTGCAAAGGTATTTGTTTATCAATACCACAAACATCTGCAACTCTTTGTTAATCTTGCCTGTTTATTAAGTACTAAATGCAAAAAACTCTTAGGGAGTCTGTGTTCTGCAGGCTTATTTCGGGTAATCTTGTAAATTTATGTGTTATATTTAAGAAAAAATAATCCCCAGTAATGACCTTTTGTCTGTCTATTATTTTTATGTTCATAAGAATGCTTAGAGACTGCAAGCCTCAACCCACTGACAGGAGCTGTTCAAAGACGCGAAGGAATACCCTGACCACTTAAAAGATAAAAAAAAAGAAAGAAAATATTCAGGCATAATATAGGTTATGCAAATTCACATAACATCTCTCTGGTAGTGTAAGAAATGGAACAGAGTTTTTTTCAGGTCTAGTTAAAGGGCTGTTTGCTAAACCAAGTTTCTTCCTAGAGGCCAAAATAAGAGGAAAGAAAAGCCTGGGATCATTTGTCTCGCACATGGCCCAGCTCCGCACCATGGTCTGAGCTGTTTTCAGATGCTCTGCAAAGAGTATAATAATCTAAGCAGACAGAAATCTAAGTCTTACTATCTATCTAAACCTTTGGATGGTAAAATCTTACTTGCGAATGGCTGAAAACAATGAAAAGCCCACCTGTTGCTGGCTTTGATACTGAGAAGGAGAGCAATACAAACCTGCCTTAACAAGTTCGCAGGATTTTTGTCAGTTCAAATAATTTTTGAAGGTACTGGCTATGGTCTGTGGCTAACTGGTAAAATACCTGAATTTCTAGAGATGTCAGCTATTGAAACTGGTAAAATATCTGAATTTCTGTAGATGTCAGATTGGTTTTTATGCCTTTGTATTAATGTCTCTTTCCTGTGTTACTGAAATACACTAATTTCTCTTCTGCTACTTGGCAAGTATATTGAATAAAAATAGAAGGAAAAGTGCTTATTCTTACATTCTCCTGAATCTGCTATGTTAGAAAGAGGCACAGTAAGATAACACAAGACCTGGCATATTTTTTAAAACTGCAATACAGATTGGTGCATAGGAGCATCATATGCAGTGTACACAAAATCCTCTCATGATTTTCATTTACAGAGGTATCCTGTGCTCCTGTGCTACAAGATAAAATTTTATACCATACATAGTCTGAGAAATGTAACAACATTATTGTGTATAGTATGAAATGCAGGCTATAATAACCAGCACCAGTTATAAAAATAACTAACCACAGTTATTTTTTGTTTGCATATGTGGTTTCAGGTAAGGTAATGCAACATAATCTAATATCATAACCATGATACTGTATCCCGGGCAGTATTTGAGAGGATATTTTGACAGATGGGTGTCTTTTGAAACCCCTTCGCACTTCTCTCCTTTGTGCCATGCCACAGCCTTGCACAGACTTCTGACTCCAGGTAGGATTGTAACCTGGCATTGATATGCACAGCCGTGTGCTAACCTCAGGAACTGTTAGTATGTTGGGATGTTTAATGTTTTTTTTTCATTTAATGCATGTGTCTGTATTTATTCACAGGCAAAAGTATACAAGCACCATGAAAATGGGAACATCATACAATTCCATATTTATCTGTACTTGGGAAAGGGCTGATTTCACTCCATACAGAAGAAACTAGATAGTAGGTCTACAGAGCACAGGAATTAAATACGAACCTCCTACGTGCAGAAGAATTTTGTATCTAGTCCCATCAACACTGCTTATCCCAGTACAGTTGTGTGATAAGTCACCCTTCCAAAACACAGACAAGGAACATTATATTACTTGGTGATGACTTAGGAGGCTGACAGCAGCTAATGCTGCAGAAAGCGGTTGCTCTTCCAGCCCCCTCCTTCCCACCTGCGGGATGCGGGAGCAGCAGGAAGGGTCGTGCTCACTGCGCTGACAGCCTCTGCTTGTCGCCACCCTCCGCTCCCAAAAGCGATGGGTAGCATTTGGCCTGTGACTCGACAGGTCTATTTTTGGTAACTTTTTATCCCATATATGCCATTCCTGTCACTACAGAGCACTCATGCAAAAGTATGTATGGAGGCTGCTATTACAAAGCTGCAATTTACTGGATTGCATCAATTTTACTACAGTAGATCGTGACAGACAGAAATTATCATGGTGAAGAGGTCTTCATTTACACAAAGGGAGACCTCTTCTGTTATTCCTAACTGGAATTGCGATTCTTGTAAAGCTTATTCTTGTTACCATCTTTTCCTGATTACACATCTGTCATTTCTTTTACAGTCTTGGTGCTATTTCTAGTTAACCTTATTTTTAAAATAATAGTTAACCTTATTTTTAGAATAATGGAGGAATTTTCAGTCTCAATTCAGAAGCAGTTCGCACTGGAAAATGTAATCTTGATTGACAGGAAAACTGTTTCTGGGTTTTAAATTCCTTTCCAGCCCAGCTCCGTATCAGTGCATTACCATAACTGCTAAGCACTTTCTTGGTCATCTTGAAGACACGAGCTGCTTTCAAAAATCTTAATTTAATATATTCATCTCCTCTTAATCACATTACACATACTCGAGAGTCCTTCCTTTATTATTTGTCAAAGGTTGTTACTCAATAAATACCTGTATCTAGATCCCTTCCTTCTTTCTGTAAAATCATTCCATTTGTTTACTAATGTCAGTCAAATGGTATCATACTAGTAGCTTTTTAATAACCTTTTAATTCCTTTTCTACTTTCTTTTCTATTAATGAATGGATAAATACTACAGGCATAATAGGTACTTCTAAATTTGTAGTCACTTCTAAATGTTGGCATCATATACGGTTTTCATTTGATCTCTAATTTTTAGTTCTGAGGGTGAGGGGTTGAGGGGAGACAAAAGGGAAAAAGTGGACTTAGGACTTTTATTTGGGCATGTTTTCAGTTTCAGTTGGAGTTACTTTTTAGCCAGAAACACCTCTGAGTCTTCGGGCATGAAACTAAGCCGTATCAGGCTTAGTCAACGCCTAGATAAGAGACATCCAAGAAAAAACAGGCAAAGATCTAAAGTTACTTCTGGTGCTTCAGTAGATGGCACCCTTTGCTCTGAGGGAGAATGGAGCTGCTGTACCCTCCTGGTACCAGATGTCTAAAGTAGAAAGAAGCAAGCAAGCTTAAAACTGAAGTCAAGGTTATGAAAGCTTTTGATCATGAGCTGTCCCATGACTCGTATCACAAGAATAGCAGCATCTTGGTCGAACTCCAGTTTGGATAATTAATGGTCTGACTTGAATTCTCTTTGCCATTCTAGTCTCAATGAACAGCCTTCTTCACTTTCAGCCAGAACTTGTTTCATGCAACATGTTCGTTAAAGCGTTGCTCCGTTTCAGGAGTGGATGAAGTGATTAACATAAAGAATTCCATGATTTGTCCAGGAGAATAAAGAAGAGTAACAAGGCCTACTACTCTGTTTTTATGTGAGCATCAGTCTTTATTTCAGATAAGCAGCCGTTTTGCTGATGATTCATGATAATATTGCAAATTGTATTGCAAAGACTGTTCCGCATATATATGGATTGTGTGGACTGAAGTGGCATGGTGCTGTTTTTTAAACTTAACCACGTTTGTTAACATAGTGCTCAAATGCGATCAAGACTAGTCATATTTAAACGGTGATCTTTGAATCAACAGCACTTTGGAAGTAAACATCTGAAATCAGGCTGGGGGAGTGAAATGCTGGTGGTGGCCTGTCTCCAAGATAAGCTTTACTACTGGGAGCTGCCAAAAGAGAAGTTGCTGCTGAAGGAATATGCAAATGCTGGAAATGTGATTGAATGAAATTCTTAAATACCATCGGGTGCCTTGTGCTTGGCTCTGCTATGGCTCGGGGTTCTGCAAGACTTCTGTGAGTTAGGAAACCTCCGCATAACCGGATGGGAAAGAAAAGAAGTTGAGGGGGGATGAGTTTACTGTAGATACCCAGAAGTAAAACTGTTTGCATGTTTGCATCTAAATACTAGCTGCACCTGCAGAACCTCTTCAACTGATTCTTTTCAAAAAGAAATAATTTAGTTTTACAGATATGGGGTCCTATTTTGTGTCTCTCAGCACGTGGTGCAAGAGTGACAACAGCTAGTCTAATCACAGCCACCAGTAAAGAGGAAATTGTAATTAGCTGCAAAACATAGCAGTAATTAGAAACCAGACAAATTAGAAGCATGGAGGGACTCCAGCTACTAGAAAGCTGAATTTCCCACTATAAGAATGAAAATAACAGAAATATTTTTTTTTGTCTGCATCTAGATGTTATCAGTACAGACTGAAAATGGCAAAGTGGAAACATACATCATTCTCCCACTGATGGAAAAGATGCGAGAAGCATGCCAATAGTATTGTGATCTTCAGCGGAAGAATGATTTTCAGCTTTTTGATACAAACCCCAGTATCCTCCTGGGGAAGGTCAAAACAGAGCTGGGAGCTGTTTATCCTTATCCATTGACCAATCTTTAAGATTGTCAGCAAAATATGAAGGATGTATAACAAGGAGAAAGAATGCAAAAGGGTGCAATTAAGGTAACAACTAAATAGAAAAAATCCTTTTACTGGTACTGCAAACAAGATTCAAGATCCATACAATTGAAAAAGGTGCAATGAAGAGTGTACTTAATGCCATTGCAGAATCTTTATAAGTAGTTCTAATGAAGAGCTAATAAATATGGAGTCTTTTCACATTGTTACCCAGCACATAATGCATGACACATGATTCCTGGGATCTTTTTTATCTGGGAGAAGAAAAAGACACTTAGTTGCTCCAGCGTATCTCTGCAAAAGCTATTTTGATCTGCATCAGCTTTGGGAGCCAATGACACAATTTTCTCGTGATCTTGCTATCAGGTTACTCACTTAAGTTATACTATTTTGCTCTCTCCCTGTAGAGCTGGAAGACTTTGCATCGTGCTCCTATTTAGTGTGCATATACCATTACGGAGAGCTTCCACTTCCCTTATTTCCTTCAGGCAGCTATTGCAATTCCAGCTCTGCCTTCCTTCCATAACTCCCCCCAGATGACCCACTGTATCATTTGAGGTCTCTAGTATGCTATCTATTACAGATCACAAAAACCCCCAACAACCTTCTATAAGAAATGTATAATATCTATGTTCTCTGATACGACCTTAGCATCTAACAGCGATCAGACATGGTGTTATCTCCGGACACATTACTAGAACAGATGACAGAGCAAGAATGAATACAATTCTCCAGCATATTTTTGTGAGCATGCTACTGGAAGTTGAGGAGTTTGGAGTTCAAAAGATTTCCAAGGACATGGAAAATCCAGTTCTGCCACAGATTCAACCCCTAAAAGCAGCTTTCCTCCTCAAAAAAACCCAAACCCAAACAAACCCAAAAACCAACAAACAAAACCAAAACCAAACCCCAAACCAGAAGGAATAATGTAATTTGTTTCTGTATTTATCACTTTCTTACAAGTATGGAAAAGGATTTTTGTGAGATGTTTAATAAGATGAACGGAAATGCACACCAGCTTTCTTTATTTATTGCTTTGGTTTGGGGGAAACTGCTGGATTTTCTTTTTTCTCCCACACGATACACAGTAAAGGTATAGAGAGCTCTGGCAGGTGCTTATTAACAGGTTCTATAAATCTAGAGATAAAACTTCATGAAGCAGTTTGAGAGAAAGATTGAAAGATGCCTGATGTTAAGTACCAACACTGGTTTGAAACATTTGAAGTACTGCTTTTGTACTTACAGCCCCATAGCTACAATGCGCAGCTTTAGGAGTCCTCTGACATATTCTTTTCATTTGCCGAGCGCTGGATCCTCCATATGTTCTGCACCTTTTCAAATAATTCAGTTGTGCTCATTGTCTAATCAGCTGTTGTCTTCCTTCATCTCATCCCTCTCCACAACTCAGTTATAAATCATTCCATGTAGAGGGTGTTCACTCCAACACACTGCAAGAGCAAGTGAAAGTCTGTGGCCAAACTCACCAACTACTTAAGCAGCTCTTTGTAAGTGTTGAACACAGTGCGATAGTTTTCTTTGGAGTGTGTGCAGCAATGTCTCTGTGGGTCAGTCAGAATATTTGTGCGGCCCACTTGCTCTGGGGTTCCACTGCAGAGTTTTTGGAGTTCATCTGTTTTGTTAATCTCTTTTAACCATTTCCTTGCCCCAGTATTCATGTTTTTCCACTCCAGGTCCTTACCCTGTTTTACCTCTTGCTTTTGTCCTCCACATGCATAATTCCTTGATTCTCTCTGGCTTCTCACTCAGTTTATCGCAATTTTTTCTTGAAGCCTTGCTTCTTGCCAGAGCTATCTCCCAATTCCACCTATCTGTGATAGGGATCAGTGATTCCCTGTCTCCTTCGCTGACTAGTCCTAGTCGCATTGTTCATCCCCTATTTTAAAATTCATAGAATCATAAAATGGTTTGGGTTAGAAGGGACCTTTAAAGGTCATCTAGTCCAAACCCCTGCAATGAGCAGGGACATCGTCAACAAGATCAGGTTGCTCAGAGCCCCGTCCAACCTGACCTGGAATGTTTCCATGGATGGGTCCTCCACCACCTCTCTGGGCAACCTGTGCCCCTGTTTCACCACCCTCACCATAAAAAAAAAAAAAATTCTTCCTTATATCTAGTCTGAATCTACCCTCTTTTAGTTTAAAACCATTACCCCTTGTCCTATCGCTACAGGCCCTACTAAAAAGTCTGTCCCCCAAATTCCCCTCCCTTTGTCAAACACGCCTCCTCCAATTCCCTCTTCCATTCTCTGTACTGGCTCCAGACCTTCCTTCATCACAGCCACGGTCTCTCTCTCCAACCATCACCTCTCTAGGCCAGTGTGCCTTTCACAGTTCTCAGTCAGAGATTTCCCTTTTCCTTCCCCATGTCCAGGTCTCCAGACTCCTTTTCTGAATCTTCTGCTTGACTTTTCCTTGTCCTTGGGGCGCTTAAGTTAGGCAGATTCCTTTCTTCCCTCCCCAGGTACCCAGCAGATGAGAGCACTAGAGGTAGGCTCTGGTACGCAGCCCTGTGGAGGGCAACGGCAGCCCAGCGTTGGGATTAGAGGATGGGTCTCACTTGGTGCTTCAGCCCTGGCCAGGCTGTGCTCCACCAGCCTGCGGGACCAGGGCTGCTGCCGCGCTCTTGCATGCTGACAAGAAACATGGAAAAAGATGAATCTGAGAATAAAAATTTTCCGGTAAATGTCCATACTAAAGGTGTTTCTGGTATCATAGCTAATTAAGGATCTCTTTTGGTTGGCTTCCTCATTCTTGTGCTCAAACATTAAATTAACAGGGCAAAACCTTACTCCTAGCTACAGGTTCTTTGTGTGGCATTGTAGATGAAGATCCTACTCAGGTAGATCTAAATGTGTGGGGGTCTGTACATTAGGTGGGATTTGAAACTATTCACAGACCACCAGCATTTCAGATTGTCACCCAGCAGGTTCACTCTTGAATGCCCTTGTAGCCACCCCCATTGCTGTCAAGTGAGTATGTGTGTATGTGTAGGTTCTCCACTCAAGTACATCAGCAGCTTGTCTGACATGGACAAATATTTTTAGCGGAGTTGTGACAATGCTGGAGAGAATTAACCAGAGGTCTATACGCTGGACAGCAACAGTCTGGACTAAGGAGTAACTGTATTTTATTGATATAAGAAACTATATTGCACGAATCACAGTACAAATTTTTAGTCATATATTTGTCTTGAAGTCAACATACAAGTAAAATGCAATTTTAGCTGGAGTGCTTACTACTGAATGCTACTTTGAGAGTCTCAGAGATTATAGTAACTGTCCTGTTATATTTTTTAGCAGTTTAAGGAATACCCAGGGTCCCTCTTTTCTTCTCTTTCGTTATCACGAGAACAGGGAAGATTACCTGGCAAAAAAACTGTCTGCTTACATGTGACACTTGCTTTCATTGTTTTATAGCAATAACACGAGCTATAGTTGGCAACTCCACAGTCTAGGAAGTCAATAAAGATCATAGTGAAAATGACAGCAGCTTCAAGGGGTTTAGCAGAGCATGGATTATTGGCCAAGCTTCTTGCAAAGACTACACCAGCAAAATGTGATGACATTGAGCGCTAACCCTGTGAAACCTGAGTGACAGGCTCTGCTGAATGCATTAAGTGACTGTACTTAAGTACTGGAAATCCCAACTGTCCAATTTTGTAAAATTTTTCTACTGAAAAGCAGTGTGAAGAGCTGGAGCTGGGCTTTTTCTTTTCGCTTATTGTTTCTGAGCACTTAGGATGCATTCAAGTCATCTCTTGTCAAACATAGGTCACATGTCTCAGTCATATAGCCAAGAAAACTGCTTAAAAATTCAGACTTGTGGGGTTTCCTGAAATCTCTCCATTCCAATTGCTGAGATTTAAGAAAGCAAAACACTGTGATGCTTACAATACATCTGCAGAAGTGGGCAAAACTGTGCTAACACTAACACACACATTTCTCAATAGCAGTCTTCATAGAAATCAAGGACATCTCCAGGTGACAGCCACGGTTTCTCTGCCTCCCAGCATTTTTAAGGTAACTGTGAATAATGAGTGACCCTGAATCTGTCTGCATTAACAGAGACCCGACATTCTTTTTACACCTTCTAGTGCTACAAATAGAAAAGGTAAATACACTGGGCTTTGTGAGCTCCAAAATGTCAAATCCAGAAAGCAAATCCCCACTATTTTGTTTAACCGATAAAAATGTGACTCATTACAGATTTTGTTAAGTGATTGGATTTGCATTAGGTCCTGACGCTTGTCAGATCTGTGTTGAAAAATTATTAGAAAACAGTTTCACAGATGAGGCATCTTAGCTGCAGATGTCCTACTACGAAAATCTGTTAGCACTGTTTTCAGCAAACATAAACTAACAACAGGAAAAGCTCAGCTAGTTCAACAAAATATAGCACATATACCATGCTAGGAGATTTTAGGTGCCAAACAGAATGTGCCATATTGATCCTCATGTTCTGTGGAGGCTTCATTGCAAGGTCACGTGTACTCCTTAATTCATGTAGAACAACTGCAAAACTTAACTACCAGCCGATTTTACGGCACAGAGTAAAAGAAAGTTTAGCTACTTTTGCTTCAATATCTGGGATCAAGTGACCCAGATTGACTGGTCACATAGTACATAAATCAGAAAACTCTCAACATCACATCAGTGAAACAACAGAGCCACTTTAAGAGTTCTGTGTGTGGCTACAACAAAAAAAAACATTTTGGAGAAATGCTTACCTAAATGTAGTAAGACAGCTTCTTTGCTTGACCAGTGTTTCATATCATATAGCTGGAGTAAGATTTGGATATTCTTTACCGCTGTCATGAAAACTGTCTGCTAGAGAGCCTTAGCTTATTAGTTTTGCAACGAAAGAAACAAAATCAAGATTTTCAGACAGTGACAGAAGTACCAGGGGTCCTGCCCCGACTTACTTATAAAATACCATTGAACAGATGACCCTCCTGATTTTCAGCATGCTTACTAAGCACTGGGAAACCACTGGGAGAAAGATACTAGAAAGGATGTCAAAGTGTAATACTTCAGACAGCCACAAATGCTCTCTCCTCCTCAGAAAATAAATACAAAACAAAGGGAAGACAACGGCTGGTTAATTCACTGTCTGAGTCAGCTGTTGCCAAAGGTAACCCTCAGTCATTGACTTCAGTAACCAGCTCGACAATAATTCAGTCGCATTTCAAAAGTGCCCCTTAATTCTGAAAGTTTCAATTTTGACAGTGGGTAGGACACAGACTGTGCTTAGTACAGAGCATCTTACAGCTTTTAATGGGAGACTGAAGTTTCTACAGAACAGATTAATGAAGTCGTAAATTTTAATACCAGAAAGGGCCATTATGGCAATTCAGTCGGACTTCTCTGAGTTCTGAGAGGCCGCCAGTGAACGTTGCTTGCATGGAGCCTGTAACTTACAGCTGAGCTAACACGTGTCCATAGGCAGGCTTTCAGTCTTGATTTACAGACTGGTGTGACAGTGAACCTATCACATCCTAGATAAACTGCTTCACAGTTAGTTACCTCAGATTTCAGTTCTCTTTTTTTTTTTTTTTTCATTTCAGCTTCTAAGCATTGTATTTCATTATGACCTTGCCTGTTAAACCACCCTTTCTCCCCAGGAATCATAGTTAGTCAAGCTGAGCTTACATGGAGTAAGGCTCTATTTAAGAGTTTCTTTCGAACCTATCACATCCTAGATAAACTGCTTCACAGTTAGTTACCTCAGATTTCAGTTCTCTTTTTTTTTTTTTTTTCATTTCAGCTTCTAAGCATTGTATTTCATTATGACCTTGCCTGTTAAACCACCCTTTCTCCCCAGGAATCATAGTTAGTCAAGCTGAGCTTACATGGAGTAAGGCTCTATTTAAGAGTTTCTTTCCAAGAGTGTGAGAGAGGAGAAACACA
>NW_009259600.1:891432-943386 GCF_000687185.1 Egretta garzetta
AGGCGCCCGCCGGTGGGGAACGTGTGGCGTCTCGGCAGAGGTGTCGAGGCCGTGCTTTGCCGCCAGGCGTGGTTCTCCTCACGCAGGCCGTCTGCTGAGTTCCCCTTGCCGTAATCCTGGGAGCCCAACAACGCCTGACAGCCGTAGCATCATGGGGGGCCATTAGCTTCACGTTAGTGCTTTGCTACTTTGCTTTTAAGTTAAAGGAGGTGTGGTTTTGTAGGTATTTTAGGTTGAAAAGACTGCATAGTCATAGAGTTGTTTGGGTTGGAAAACACCTTTAAGATCATTGAGTCCAACCGTTAGCCTAGCAGTGCCAAGCCCACCACTAAACTGTGTCCCTAAGCACCTCATCTGCCCGTCTTCTAAATACCTCCAGGGATGGGGACTCAACCATTTCCCTGGGCAGCCCGTTCCAATGCTTGACAACCCTTTTTTTCCTCATATCCAATCTAAACCTCCCCTGACACAACTTAAGGCTGTTTCGCTCATCCTATCGCTTGTTACTTCGGAGAAGAGACTGACACCCACCTCATTATAGCTTCCTTTCAGGTAGTCTTAGAGGGCGATTAGGTCTCCTCTCAGCCTCCTCCAGGCTGAACAACCCCAGTTCCCTCAGCTGCTCCTCATCAGACTTTTGCTCCAGACCCCTCACCATCTTCGTTGCCCTATAAGGGTCCTTGCTGCCCAGGTAGCTACGTTTCTTGGTTCAAACCGCAGCTGGTCTGAAAAGAACTTTCATATTCTGTCTAGCCACATTAAAGTATCTATAGTAGAAGACCTCTGTGTTCTTACAGGGCTATATATGGACGGTTCATGAGCCGTATTTTACCTACCCTATTACAGTAGATTAATATAGTTAAGTAGTTCTGTTAGATTCTGTTGAGTTGAGTTTTATAGTTGATTATAACTTTTTTGTTAAAGCTTTCTCATTGCTGGTATATTGATATGGCCTTTTCCTTGTTTGGCTTTTTTGGTTTGTAATGAAATAGGCCAATCTGTAGCCTTTTATCAGTTAGAGGGTGAAAGAAGAGGAGAGACCCTATTGGGCTATATATTGTCATTAAATCTATAGGAACTTATTGTTCTGAGATGCCTTTTCCAATCTCAAATTTGGTTGAAATTGAAAAGAGGGGTAGGAGTCAAGCATTGTGATTAGGTGGCTGGAACACATGGCACTTTGATTGGGAGAGGCTGAGGAACAGAGGGTTTTTCCACCGAGAGCATGATGAGGGGGTGTGGAATTGCAGTCCTCCACTACCTAAAGGTGGGTACAGAAGAGAGAGCCCCAGTCTTCCCAGTTGAGAGGCAGGTGGCTTATAGGTACACGTTTTCCTACTTGAAAAGTACATCCCTGAGAAGTGCAATGATTAACTGTTTGACAGATAGCAAAAGTTTGTTCATAAGAATCAACTTGAGGTGCATCTTAGCCTCTGAAAATCCAGCATCTCCTCCAGCTGATGATCCTTGTCTCCACCACTCCACATATACTCTCCTTGAGTATTTGTGTTTGCCTCTTAAGTCCTGGATTTCATCTCTCTCATTATGTTAATTTTTATGAGCAAAACTGCTTTTCGGGCTGTCAAACTTGGTTGACTCATCTGTGAGGCTGAATGCTTAACATAAATCTTTCAGTGTGAGCATTCTTGCTGCCTCCTCTTGAAAAGTTTAATTATCATCACCATCATCCTTAACTCAATTGTGTCAGTCAAGGGTGAAGGACGGGAAAATGTACAGATGATGAATAGCGAGCAGGGTGTTAAATAATTGGTGCTGTAACTCTTTAAAACAGTGAGTGCAGAAGTGATGACAGCTAGCAGGGTGAGTTCATGTAAGAGCACGGGCTGTGGAAGCTGTGAGTGTTCATCCTTGAGAAGAAGAGAAGACTGTGGGGGATCTGGGTGTAGTTTCTGCTGCGTAATGGATGGAGCCAGACTCTTCAAAGTAAAGCATAGAAAATGGTCTAGAGACAATGGCTTCTTTATGGGAGGAAAAAAGGGAAATACTTTCATAACAAAATTGGTTAAACACTGGAAAGAACTGCCCCGAAATGTGGCAGAATGTTCATCCCTGGAGACTTTGCATAGTCATCTGAATAAATTCCAGATCAATCTGAATGAACATAACCTGATGTAGCTTTGAATTCAGCCCCACTTTGAGCAGGAGGTTGATCTAGGTGTCCTCCAGACATCCTTTCTAACCAAACTATTCTGTGATTTGAGAAATGGAGCCTTGACTTACAGCCTAAAAATACTTAGGGAACTTAAGCAAACTGAGGGTTTTTTTTCTTCTTGAATACCCATTTTGCTTTTGGAAACTTTATTTTAAGGACAGATAAACTCTGGTTTTATTTTTAGTTTGCTACTCGTGTGATTAAGAATTTCCTGTTACAGGATTTGAGATCTCAGTGCCCAAATAATCTTTCTGAAGGCAACGAGCTAAGGTCTGCTGTGTTGATGAAGTTCATGAGTATTTGTAGTAGTAGCTTGGTACAAGTTTTTCTCTTCTTCAGATATAATGTTTGCATCTTTTAAAAAAAATATAGCTGCTTTAGAATGTGGTGATCATAACGGGCAGTCTTGTAGCCAAACTGTTAAAACATACAGATATGTTGGTGTCTGTAAATTTTCTTCCGTAGACTTGCAGTTCTCTTTTCTACAGTGACTATGGAGTATCCATATTTAGAGGTAATGTTTTATCGCACTACTTCTCTAACAGCAAAAATTCAAGGCATGAAAAATGCTGTTCCCAAGAATGATAAAAAGAGACGAAAACAGCTGGCTGATGAAGTTGCCAAACTAGAGACAGAACTTGAACAGAAGCACAAGGAGGAATTAAAGCAGCTGAAGGAAGCTTCACCTGAGCAGAATAAGGTAGGTGCCTTAACTTCAGCTGAAGATACAATTTGTATTAGGGCTTCTTTAACTTTTAAAAATTATAATGAAGTAACACTTTATTAAAGTATTGATCCTTCTCCTCACAGTATTGGTAATTATTTTCATCTTTGGAAAGATTTCAGCTGTTATGGTGGGTGGGCATTGCTAGGAGGGGCATTTAACTGTGTGGGGTTTTTTGTTGTTGAGCAGTAGTTGGTTTTGCTCTTAAGGCTATGTTAGTGGCTCGGTCATCTTAAAGATTTTTTTTTTTTTTTTTTTTTTTTGGTTTGCAATTCTGTCAACAGTGTAACTGACCTTTTTGTAAGAAGGCACTTCCTGTGATGATGAGACTTGTCTTCTTAAGTGCTACTGCTCTGCCGTATTGGCAACACAGCGATATACTTCAGTGCTTTCAGTTTTCTGTTTGATGTCAAACCCCTAATTTTTAACTTGGGCATAGCATTATTCAAATTTAGCTGCAGGAAATAGGACCACCTAAGTAAACTAAATACAGTATTAAATACTTGTGTGACATAGACAAATTCACCTATGTTTTACCACTTAATAAGTAGAATGTTGGAAACTACTGTCGTAGAGAATTTGCAGTCCATTAGTTAGACTTAATTTGGTATATCCAGTACTGAAAAGAACTCTATTTGTATCATGTGCCTGAATTTAACGACCGTTTGTGCAAGTGGGCCTGTTCATGTATTTTCTCCTGCCTAAATGGGAATAGAGCTTATGGCTAAACTGGTGCAGTACAGTTATCTTTGAATGATGCTAACGCTCCATGCTCATACATCTCCCTAAGTGCTTCCCTGACAGCATGTCTCTTTTGGCTGTTTAAATCTTGTACAGAAACAAACAAACCACCCAAACAAAAAATTGAAACATGTCCATGCTTCCAAGGGTGACATCTAGCGCTTACCATTATGGGGTTAGCTTTGTCATTTTTCTTGAGAAATGTCAACTCCCTGTCTTTTCCAATGGCTTGTTATGCTTTGGTATGGAAGGTGGAGCCTCTTCCTGCTTTAATTGTCACAGAACTTGATAATGGCGGTTTGGGTACTTCAGCTGGCTGGTATGGCGATGAAAACTTTCCCTTTCAGCCAGAAAGCAGTGTTCACACTTCGGTGTGGAAACTTGTAAGAGAACACATAGATTAAATTTGAGATGTGCAGTTCATAACTGTCTCATTTGTTGAGACTGCAGAAAAAGTAATAAAATGCATGACAGTGGTTTGGGATGTAAAATGCTTTACTTTTGGCTTTGATGGGTTCTGTGCTATATGCAGATCTTTGTGGTTAAACATCATAAATACCCACTGGAATTACGTAGGAACAGAACTTAAAACTGTTTCAGGAGATGCATCTCAGTTATCATTTATATTAATAAGAACATTTAATATTTTTTTTCTTTTTAGACAGATTCTGTAGCTGATGGGGTTGCAAATTTAGAGCTTGAAGGAGCAGAGCAACAGATTCAGCATCCTCGAATATCAAAAGCACAAAAGAGGCGGGTATGACTTAACATTTAACCATTTTAAAAATACTTAAGTTATAGTCACTAAAACTTAACTGTAATAACCAAAGTTAAACAATTTTGCAGGGGACATTACCTGACTAATTCAGTATTGATGCTGTACCTACTGGGTGCCTTGAAAATCTGTAAAGCTGCTACCTAGAGATATGTAAGCATTTTATAAACAGTTGTACTTTTTTGCCCTCAGCCATGAGCTGGGAATCAGAATAGGTCAGGAGATGGGAGCCAGAAAAAACAAATGATGTAAAACAAATGACTTTAAAAGAATTTCACTAAAACCATTAATAAAGAAATAAAGTACTCGAATTAAAATAATGTAAAATACTACATGGAAAATATGCAAGTAGTAGAACTTTACACAGTTACCAAAGGAACATTAATACTGAAATTCTTGTAAATTTTTGAATTGCTAAGAAACACTACCTGATGTCCAGGATATTAGGGTTAAATCTTGTTAGGCTTCAGATGTCAAATTACGATGGACTAACATTCTTATTGTACCTGCATGAATGTTGGTGCAGGGCCAGAGGAGCACTGCTTTATTGCAGAGTACATCCCTTGTTACACGACCACTACTGCAGAGCTGCCTTGTAGCAAACATGACAAAAAGATGTTCTTAATTTATCACACCATGTCTAGGCAGACTAGAAACTGCAGTCTAGTTTTCCTATATTGTGGTCGCCTAAAACAGTCTGGTCTTGATTTGCGGTGAATTTTAAGTATGAAAGTGAAAAGATCATTCTCTCTACTGCATCTTTTCTATTTGCTTGTTCCCTTTGACTCTTATTCCCGTGTTAACTTAAGCATAAACTTAGGAATCATTCTATAAAAGTCATTTTTATGTTATGTGTTATTACATCCCTTCTAGTATTCTCTGTGTGCATTTTTATCTGTCCTTTAGGTTAGGAGCAGTCTTTTATGGTGTATAATACCTAGCCTGAGGGAGTTTCAGTTTCATGACATGAGCTCCATTTTGCAATCATATGCCTAAGTGGTAGATCTCACACTTATTAGGAAAGAGCAATATGTTTTGTTGTTTAATTAGAATTCCCGTACTTCGAGTTGTTTGCCAGTGTGGTGAAATAGGTGATCCTGAAGAAATTACTACTATTAATAGCCTTTGCATGGGTGTTGTAAAGTGCTATTTTTGCATGTTGTTATAATTAAGATTTCTCCTGTCACATAATTTGGGGTGTGATGTCAGAGGCAGTTGGGATAGACTGGTCACTTACCATTTGCTGAAGTTTGGGTTTAGGAGGTCTCTAAGATTTGGTAGTGCTGATTCGGGAGAACGTTTCACAGATATGAATGTACTGAGAAAACATTTGAAGAGTTAGAAGGAAGCACTAAGCCAAGAACTCTACAGGCATCTTCTAAATTTTAAGATTTGATGTAATTTTATGTGTCTTTCATCTAAGGAAAAAAAAGCTGCCTTGGAGAAAGAAAGAGAAGAAAGGATAGCTGAAGCTGAGATAGAAAATTTAACGGGTGCTAGACATCTTGAAAGTCAGAAACTTGCCTCCCTGTTGGCAGCAAGGCACTTAGAGATTAAACAGATCCCTTCAGATGGCCACTGTATGTACAGAGCTATTGAAGATCAGCTCAAGGATCGCCAAAATTGCTGGACTGTTGCAACACTGAGGAACCAAACGGCAAAGTATATGCAAAGTCACTTTGATGACTTCCTGCCATTTCTTACAAACCCTAGTACTGGAGACATGTATAGCAGAGGTAAGACTTGTGGCATAAGAGATTTCAAAAACTGTTACAACTATTTCTGATAATTCTTGATCTCAGCTACAGCTGAATTGGGACTAAGACATTATGGCGTTTGTTCCTGAACCTTCTTACTTTATTGGTTCTGCTGTGTTCTATGGAACACAGAATTATGATCTGCTATGAAACTCTCCATATCTAAATCTTTGTAATTTATCTTTTTTTTTTCTTTTTTAAGTAATCTAGCAAACATTATTCCCCATTTAAAAAAAAAAAATCAGAACTTGCTTGTTATTATATGGTAGTCATGTTCTGGGATATGACTTAAGTTGTATTATAAGCACCTTGTCTACCAGGTTAGGGATGATTTTTTGTTAACTATTGTATTGGTGTTTTCAATTTACAGAGGAAAACTGTTAAAAATTAGCGTGACATTCAAGAAAATCTATGTTATAGTGGTTTGCATAGATGCTTTTTCTTATTCTACCCTTTATTTTCACTGTTTATGCTAGGCCTTCTGGAGTCCTTTCTTATAAACAGACTAAACTAAATATAAAGGCATTTAGTGTGGTACCCATGGGGTAGGCTGAGTAAATGCAGATAAATGAAATTTATGTATCACTTACTTGAGCAATACACGGTTTATTCATTTCTCATTTGCGTGGTGTTCCAGACATGCAGTAATTTTATACATTTTTTTTTAACTTACCGCTACATTCATTTAATAGTTATTGCTGTGGATTTCATTTGGTGACTGGGGGCCGTTGTGAAGTAGGAGGTGTCTTTCCCATGTTACAGAGATAATTGTCACAGGATAAATGTTCCCCAAGGGAAGACTGAATGAAGTTCTGCAGAGCAGCAGGGAATGCGTTTTTCTTATGTCTCTTAAGTCCGTTATAAGGGGAATGTATGAAAAACAATTCTGAGCAGTCTTCAGAAAATGTGTTCTTTCTTCATCAGAATGGATTCATAGGGTTCAGAAGCCTGAAGGGTTGTAATTTATAAATTTGAAAGATTGGTTTCTGTAGAACATGATCTGCAAAAGGTTTATTTAGCTATTAACAAAGGAATTATTGGGAATAAATACTTCAGAGGTTAAAACCAAGGCAGCTAATGTGTAAATTTAATAAAAAAAACCCGCACCCAATAGTTGAACTACGTACAGTTACAAGATTTTAAAACTGTACCTGACACCTAGCTGACATAATAACTAAACGTACTGCTTGAGATCACATTCTTTTCCAGAGTCTTGAAATGACACCCTCTGAAACTTAACAGGAGGAAAACTCTATGCAATTTCATGCTTGTTGTTAACAGTTCCCTGAATAAAAAGTTTAAAATATAAGCCTGTACTCCTTTTATATTCCCATACTTGTTTTTATTACTGTCTTCAGTCTTAATTTTTCTTTCTATAACAGTTAGGGGTTTTTTTGGCCTCTGGTGGTTTGCTTTTTCTTTCCTTCTCTTCAGTGAACGTACATATTTTCCTGTATAGCGTGTTTGGACTTTTCAGGTTCTAGTTCTTCATTGTACAGTCAGTATTTTTCTGCAGTTGCTTGTTCTTAAACAAGAGAAGTACTAAAAGTTGTCTTTTCTTTCCTCGCAGAGGAATTTGAAAAATACTGTGATGATATAGCAAATACAGCTGCATGGGGTGGTCAGCTGGAAGTAAGTATTGTATTGATAATTTTTATCTGTGAAATTCTGAGGTAGGTGAATATACCTTCAAAGAAGGGCTTCTTAAGAAAGAATACCTGAAGGCATAAGGGAACAGAGTCATAAATAGTTTATCTGGAACTTTCTCTTGTGGTTATAAAATGTTTTCCCAAATTAGTAGCTTTTCTGATGGTACGCCGCTGTTCTGATGTATTTGACGACATGCAGGTTAACAAATTCAGTAGTTCTAAATATGATTAGAAAGATTGACATTATGAATGGGGGAAGACTTTCTAAGGAGAAAGCATTTTATTGTGCGGACTTATATGGTAGCAAAGCTGACTAGAGCGGAGCAATGTTATGTTTTTGTAATGTAAACCAGAACTTGAGCTTGAAAAAATACACGTTTGTTTTAGATTATATCTTATTTATTGTTTTATGAAAGAGTACTTACCAAATTACTGAACCTAGCCCAATGTTACCTGTGTTGTATCATCAAAACAATGATTAATTTAAGGGAACCTGTTTTCAATTAAAGTTTATAAAGTTAAAATAATTTTGCTTATTTTAATAAAGTTCATTTTCTAACAATATTTGAAATGTTATGCCCGAACTCATGTCTGCTAAAACTAAATGCCATGCCTTCCTAGCTCCTCCCTACATTGGATTTAATCCTATTTAATTGTTTTTATGCCTTAAAGCTAAGGGCTTTGTCGCACATTTTGCAAACACCTATTGAAGTAGTGCAGATGGATTCCCCTCCCATTATTGTTGGTGAAGAATATTCAAGCAAACCAATAATACTTGTGTGAGTATGTAATTTTATCCCTTCTTAAAATTAGTGCATTCTATATTTCTCTCTATATAAAATTTCTATAACAGAGGGCTCAGCTTTGATTCTCACCCGCTCTTTTATTTTCTGTTACATAGCTGACATTGAAATACTGCTTGAGTAATGAACTTTCAGGTCAGAAATTATGTTTGATTGACACAGTTAGTTTAAAGATAGTGTAATTAGAGTTCTTAAAATGCTGACAATCAGTCTGAAGTTTGATTCAGTCATTGCTTTATAGAATGTTACAAGGTCATTTTTACCTGTTATATAATTACAAAATAATAGTGAAATTGATATACGATACAGCAGGGAATTTTTGTTTTTCTCTTCAAAGTTTATGTCAATCTGTGCCTGGAAGTCACCAGAATTAAAAACTGCCTTCATTTAATACTCTCCTATTTAATGACTATATATTTTCTGTAGTAAAATTTGAATTTATTTAAGCTGTCTTCCAGTCCTGCTAATGTTTGGCATGGCGTATGCTTTTAGTTAAGCTGAACACTAGTTCTGTAACTTTTTTTCTTCTTTTTAGGTATATGAGACATGCCTACGGCTTAGGAGAACATTACAATTCTGTAAAAATTCTAACAGATGCCGATACAGAGAACGGCAGCTAGCATACAGAAGTCATAAATCCCTGTGGATAACAGTTGCATCTTGATGTGTTGTGCTCCAGACAATTCTCAGACAGACTGCAAAGTAAACCTAAATGGAATGGATTAAATATTAAAAAAAGACATACAAGGTTTGACTATAAATCAGAAATAGCTCTCAATTTAAAACAAAACCAAACCAAAGCCACACAACAGTATTTTGGACTTGTTGGTATTAATCATGTTTAGAAGATCGCCTCTAAAATGGTGGCTGTGTAGATCAGAACTTTTTTTTTAATAGAGCTTCATCCCGTGCTGCAGTACCGAGTAGTAAATGTTTTGGTTAATCTGCATTTCTGCTGAGAATTAAGGTTCCCTGAAGGCTCATGGTACATTATTTCTGGCAGATTTTGATGATCATGGAAGAGTTAAGGCATTTAAAATAATTTATTTTATTCTGATTGATGGAATATCCTCTACAGTGTTTCTTTAGTCCTGTTAGGATCTAGCTTTAATGCTGTAGGAGGGATCCCCTTCTTTATTTGGGCAGAGAAGAGCAGGAGGCAAATCCAGTAGCAGAATATCTTGCTTGGCTGGTGGAATTGCACAATCTTTTTGTTTTAAAGACTTTCATCTAAGTTTGTTACTAAGATGTCAGGGTTAGGTTAACGGTTGGACTTGATGATCTTAAAGGTCGTTTCCAACCTAAACAATTCTATGATTTGAGGGATTTGCTTTTTTTTTTTTTTTTTCAGTTGACAGGAGGAACTGAATGCTTAATACTGTTCCTAGTCCTGAATCAGTAGGAACAGCTTTGTTGTTTGTGACTGTACATCATAACATTGTTGCAAGTTAACTGTGCTGTTCATCCCTCGTAGACTTCCATTTGTACATTTTGATGACAGAGAAGTTTTACAAACAGAAAGCTCCTCAATGTCCTCCCTTCAGGCAGTGAAACTCATCTGAACTCATTGGTTTTGGATCTGCTGATCTAAGCACTTTGTGATCTAAAGGGGGATGTTTTATAATGCTCAAAAATAACTGGCTGCATACAGGTGTACTTACAACCACCTTGGGTTTTGTCAGTAACTTTAAAGGTGATCTGCAGAAGAATTAAGTTTATTTTCATTGTTCCTTATGATGCACAGGGACTCGAAAGTTGGGGTTTTTTTGGCTTGACTTTTTACATTAGAAACGTAGATTTTTGTCTTTAAGTCACTGCAAATGCAACTGCAAAATTAGCAGCATACTGAAACCAAAGTTGTCATGCAATGGTTTTTTAACAGTAGAAGTGATATTTTTTTTTTTTTTTTTTTTTTAAGCCTTAGTCAATAACACGATAATTGTCTGGATTTTAGTGCTGATGAGTTGGAGAAAAGCAGTTCATATCAAGTTTAAACATCTTTTCCCTGACTTGAGGATTATGAGCTAACAGTGCGCATCTTGTAGTCCTTCAAGTAAAGCTAGCCAGCAGATTGATGTTCCTGGGGTTTACAAATTAGAAAAAATCTGCTCTTACTTAAGAAGAAGATAAGTGTTCACTTTATGGATCAGATTATGTCTGATTTAAAGCACCTTGAGAGAGAGGAAGGGGAAAAAATCAGACAATTATAGCAGGGGGTTTTAGACAAGCAGAACTTGAATTATGACTTCTTTAGACTAGTGCCTAGTGCCTGCCAGGAAAACAAAGAATTAACCAGATCAGGAGTTTTTACATCCTTACTTATCTGACACAGTATAGCAAATATAGCTGTTTTTATAGCAGTTGGTTTACTGTAGAATTTGGTCTACTACCTTGATTGTATAAAACAATGTTTTTAATTTCAAGCAAAAAATTGGATGCAACAGTATGGAAAAAGTGTCTCTATTCATAATACCACTATGAATTGCACTAAAAATAATAATCATACTCTTCTCTGTGTGGCTTAGAATTGATGTGGTATGAAATGCACATGCTGCATTTTATAGATACCCTGTGAAAAAAGTTCCTTGGTTTATTGGGGTTTCATTCTTGTTTGATTAGCTGACAGAGAAAAGATGCCAGAATCATGGAACGCCTGTACCAACGGTTTGTCCTGTTGAAGATGTTTACAATTTGTATAAAGCAAAATAATGTTTTAACACAATGTGTGAAAGATCCTTGCTCATGCTGTATGGGACTTAGCCAAAAAGTAATAAATCGGTTTATTTGTGGCAAATCTTATTGCAGTCGCTCTTTATTTTGTACTTCGATTGTTCACTTCTTAATTCCTGGTATTAGGAAGTTTCCTCATTTGATTTTTATGGCTTCAGGGTCCTACTGTAGCATGAATTCTCTAACAACTGGCCATTCCTATACAAGCAGACAAAGCCTTACTCTTTACGAAATGAAGTTATTTCTAAACAAAATTTATCCTCAGCTTTTTAGCAGTTAAACTTGAACTCTTCTGAAAAGCTGTATTTGAAAATGCTGTTGAACTTCTCCAGACATAAAGATGATCAAGTGAAATTGAGAAGTTTTTTTCAGAATTTAGCTTTTAACTTCTTTGTGACATTACATTTTCTCTGCAAAACAGCGCTACATTTTGCGTTTATATATATTTAAGTAGTTTCTCTTGCTTTTATTTGCAGTGCATTGACATTTGTTTCTTTGGCCACTATTTCTTTAAAGGGCTGCTAGGTAACTTTTTTGCAAGGTTAAGAGATTCATTTCCAGTAGGAATGCTCATGTGAATGGGAGGGAAACCATCATAAATTGTTTAAATATTCTATGACTTTAAGGATTTTTTTTTTTAAAGAAATGTATAATGTAAGATGGAATGAAGCAGTGATGTTCCTTGTGCGCATTTGTACAATTCTACACCTGCTGTGTTTACATGTATTAAAATATTACACCAAAGCTAAAACACCATGAAGAGAGGAATTTGTTTCACAACCACTTGCCTTGAGGCAAAACTGTCACTAGAGGCACTTTTTGCCTCCTTTCCATGCTCTGTGCTTCCTGTCTCCACTTTTTTAACAGGCAGTTCAACAGGAGCTGTGATGGGCCCCAGGAAGAAGAACAAGGCTGAAATTTTGGGTCTGTGCAGAGCACATCCCCTCTGCTCCTACTCTCTCAAGGAAAAAGAGGTGCTGGCAGTAGTGTGACCAGGCAGATCTGATGCTGTGGGATGGTGGCCCCCCGCTCTGCTGTGTTGTGCTCGAGTGTAATATTGTTACGAAGTAAAAAAGTGAGAGTAATTGTAGTTAAATGCACTGGTGGCAGATGGGGCAGGGCCACTGCCTGTTGCGTTTGGTATTGGGGCTATGGATTTTGCCCAGTTCTCCAACCTTCCTCCTTCACCAGCACTAGTCGCCTTGCAGTTTATGAATTGATTGATGTCTTGGTTGAGTAAGTGGAGGTAGGCAATGTCTCTTTCGTAGACGATACGGGTGGTCGCAGCGCAGACATGCTGTGGTGTATCTTCTGGGAAGTCTTGATCAGACACGCTTGCGTAGGTGTGCTGGAGAAGTGGTGTCTTCAGGGGTGCAACAGCCTCCATGCCAAAGGAGTGAATGCTGAATGCCCCAGAGATACCCCGAAGGCTCTGGTGGGAGTACACATGAGAATGTCCCACCTGCATCATCTGGGCAGACAAGACAATGCTTTGGGACATCATCTTTGATAGGCCGTGGAATTGCAAGTACAACTTTTTATTTTTAGTCTTCAAGATGCAACCTGCCCTCCTTCGTCTCCCAGCTGATCTCCTGGGATGTATTTGAGTGGTGAGCCGCCTGTGTTGATAACTTAATATATATAAGTAGCTGAGCAGGCTTAAAACCAGGATCTGAAACACAGAATGAATTTTCTGTGCTTTCCTTGGCTCCAGTAAGGACACTAACTCACCAATTCATTTGTTTTGAGAGACTAATAAAAGCAGCAGATGGGTTAAGACTGATCACTAGAGGCATATGCTATACATATGCTTGAATACAACTCAAATCCTTAGCAATTGCCCCCTTGTGTTATAAACAGGTATATCATAAAAAGAACTTTTTGCACATAAAAAAGCGTTTGGTAAATTTAAAAATTAACTGGTGTAGTCTCTATGTTCCAGATTAAATAAATACATTGAGGTGTCAATTGAAAAGCTTTATCCTCTTTACAAATCAGAAAAATTGGAGTGCATAAGCTTGAATAATAATAAGATAAAAAATATTCCTAAGGAGCTACATTTTCTGCAAAGGCTCCCTGAACTTCATCGGTCTTGCAAATATTTTGTCATGATATCTGAAGAGATTAGATACATGAAGTTGAAGATGCTGTGTTTGTCCGGAAACAAAAACCTTCCAGATGTGAGCAATCCTGTTTTGTTTTTTTGTTTTTTTGTTTTTTTTTTTTTAATTTCTGAAGAATTGCACAGTCTTACAAAAACACTGGAGTGAGGCATCTTGAAATTATTACGTACGTCATGAAGATGCACTTTTAATGATTTCCTTCTGGAAGGTGTTTGAATACTCTTTCTAGGAAGCTAAGGATGTAGAGATTTTAAACTAATAATTGTTCCTTATATACATATGTCTCCTGTAAAACTCAAAATATGAATAAAACCTCAGCAGTATAAACAGCCAATAGGTTGTTGTTCAATCCTAGTAAGCCTCCACTGACTTGGGAAAGAGCGCGGGACAAAAATGGTGAAGATGAAGAACCAAAAGATTTGATGAAGAACCTTTTTTCTCTTAGCTGTATGCAGAACGTTGGAGCACAAAAAGCCAGAAGCAGAATAGGGGAAGTTGGTGCTAAGTGGGGATACCTGAATGAAATGCACAAAAATATCTGGGCTAAGAACAGCGGGGCGAGAGAGAATACAAACCTGAGGGCAGGAATAGCTGTAGGAGTAGCCAAGCAGAGAGATGGCAAACTAAGGCAGTAGCCTGCTTTCCAGAAACAAAACATGGATTTCGTGTGACTCTTATGCTAAAAATAGCTTCTGAAAGGGGGAAGAAAAGAAGGTAAGTATTTGCTGCTTTTTCTAGCTCATGATTTACTTAATATTATGAAAAATGTCAATACACACCTTTGTGCAGCTCTTACTACTTGTGTGTGTCTTTACACCTCGTCCTTTTGAAGAATTGCACCGTATAACCAGCAGCCTCAAATGTTCGGGGTTTGCGGAGCTCCCCGAAAGAGAAAGCTGTTTTGTAGCTTCACTGGCAGCCTTCACTGCACCTTCTTCACTGCTTGGTAGAACTGCAGATTTCTTAAATGGATTTTAAAACCTTGAATTCATTTCAGGCTCTGATATATTTATCAGTATTTGAGATACTGTGGTCTACGTCGCTGATTTAGTTGCAGTATTTGCTGTCTGCTTGATCTGCTTCTCGAGTGTGTTACCCATCTGCTTCTGAACATTTTATCACAGTTTTTGCAGACAGCTGCAGACTGGGAGTCAACATGGAGATCTTTGAGAAAACTTACATGGGACAAGAAGCTGGAGAATGTAATGAGAGAAGGCTTTAAATCCAACTTGAAAAACTGTGCTGTTCAGTAAAAACAACGATGAAAAGATTCTTAAGGAAAATCACCCTGCTGATATTCCAAAACTTTACGTTTTAGTTTTTATGTTTTAATTGTGACAATCAAGTAAAAGTTTTGTTTGTTTGTTTTTAATAGAGAAGAAGCTGGATGTCACACCTCTGATAACAGAATCTGCAAAACCTGAGTATGCTATTTCTAAAAGAACGGCGGCTTTTCCCAACATAAGCGATATTCGCCCTCTAGTGCTAGGACGCGTTACAAAAATCACGATGAGAGCCTTTTTCTAGTTAGACCATTTTGAGCTTCTAACATTTCTCGTGAAACATCCTTCACGTGTGTATAGGAGTAGAGCTGTTCAGTTTTTTTAATTTAAAAAAGTGCCTTTAATGATGGGGGTCTCGAGGAGGGACAGGAAGGACACAGATTGCTTTTCTGAATTAGGTAATAATTGAACATTTGGACACTATGTGGGCGTACTGGGAAAACTGTATTTACAATCGGTATACCAATATATCTTCTACATTGTAGGATATACGCTGACTTGTCCCACATGATAGCCCCTTCGGAAAAAAAACTTCTTAGCTACAGAGTTTTGGCACTGGAGCTGGAAGTCTGTGGGCTGTTGCAGATCTAGGACATCACTGGAAATAGAATGAAATGTGGAACAGCTTGCATGACTGGAGCGATGCTTTGGATGGATACAGGCCCTTTAGGGAGCACAGGATGGGCAGGTGAGGAGAGGTTTAGCTTAGTGCTCGGCTGTGGGGCAGGTGACAGGTCTGTTCATAGCTTGTGGGTCAGGATCAGAGGGGTGGCCTATATGGGGCACGCTGTGGCAGGTGCCTGCTACACACCAGCCAACATATTTTTACTTATTTTACTAATAGTGTGGTTTTTGCACAGTTTGAGTTCCCTGGCTTACTCCAGAACCTTAATCTAAAAATAAGATAAAGCAGGCTAAATTTGAAAACTATTGCTTAATAAATAAATTTGATTATGAACTCTCCATTAAATCCTGTGTATGAAACTCAGTATCTTTTCCCTGCAAGATTTATTTACATATTTTAAGAAGAATACACAAGATAGCCTATTTCTCCGACGAGTGAAACCAGGTCTCTCTGTAGAGGGTTTCCTGTATTCTGGCTTACCTCACACAATGTATGGTACATACCACAGTGGTGCACATAACATCAAAGCTTGTCAGATGCACAAATTAAGATATTAACTTCAGAGTGGGCTTTCCAAAACTCTTAACAAATGTTACATGATTTAAGAGTCTTGAAATAGTCTTTATTAATTTCAACCACATTGATATGCAATGTTTTCCAGATCAGAACACTTATAAAAGATAATTTCAAAGACTGTAATCAAATATGCATTTTACTAAGGGGAAAAAATCCAACCCTGTACTGTGCACCCTAAGAAGAGGTGAGAACTGCTGATTACTTTTGTAATAGAAGCTAAGTAAACAGGCTGAGAAGAGAACAAACAGGATATCCGGTAAATATGGAAGCTTAATTTTTTTAGCAGAATTTCTCATGCATAATTACTTAGGCATAAGATGCATCTATAAAATATATTTTGTGGGCTAAAAGCTATTTTAGCTAATTAAAGCCATCACCTTAAGTAGGAAGGTATAATTAGGATATAATACTAAATAGAAAAACAATTCCTGAAGTTTCTATAATCAGATTTTAAAAGAAATGTAGCAAAGATCTTTAAAGCCATTTGGCCATCTGTCAGAACTTATTCTTTTTTTCTCACAAAGCCCTGACACAAGATCTTTGATTTCATTTACACCAATAGGTCTAAAAAAAATCTGTAACTGACAACACTACATTAGAAATGATGCAAAACACACCTTTAGAATGATGAAAAAATGAACCTCCATACAGTTGTCTACACATGTCTCTGGTCTACTCGTGGATGCATTCCTACTAATCAGGTGAGGGAACATGATCAGAAAAAATAGCACAGTAGTACACCAATAAAAAAGATAATCTGAAGTTTCTTAAAATGCTCTGTATTACTGAAGAATTCTTTTAAATAGTTGGGTTTGAATGACTTTAGTTATAGCAAACAGTCTTCGGAGGATCAACCTCTTCTTTCAAAATTATATTGATGGGTTGTTTCTAAAGCAGTCCATTATTCTTACAGTGTAATTCCCTTAACCTAAGGTCCTGCCTTTATTTCAAGAGAAAAGTTTGCAACAGTTAATAACTGAGCAGTTTTGCTGCATCAGTTTACATCAACTATTTTACAAATTAAAAAGATATTTAAGGATAAAGAAATAAAGACAGATGCTCCATGCAGTATGCCAAGTTAAAGCTCAACTTTCTTTGCAAAAATTTAGGAGCACATAGTCCCCTCGTGCTTCTAATAAATCTCATCTTTTAATCAGACAGCTAATCCTCATTTGCTCTACTAGATTAATCTTGCCACTTGAGTGACTGGGGAGCTAGAAATTGTCAAACTCAGCCCACTTAAGACCCGAAAGACGATCAGAATTTCTGAGATTAACACATAAAAATGTCTTCTACTTGACTGATTTTAGATGTACTTTAATTTTGTTATCACTGAGTTTCAGTGCGAATCACTGCTCAGTAGTGAAACACTTCTTGCTTCCAATTTTTCAAATGAAAGTTGATATTATTTAGTAAAGCACTGTACAAATTAATTACATATTGTCAAGAATAAAACTGTCAGTAAATCTTAATTGAAAAGCCTTAAAAATTATAGAAGCAACTTCACTTCTAATTTTGCATATAGTACATCTCACAAATACTTCCTTTTGAAATACAGAAGCCTGGGAATAGATAGCCTATAACTATACCAAGTAACTCAAATTGTATTTTGAAACTATGATCCTGCATGTCACTCATCTGCCCATGGACATATAAAAAGTTATAGACATATTATGTATATATATTCCACATATTTGGTGGTACTTTATTTTTCAGGTTTTTTTCTAAAGTAAAACAATAGTTAAGCAAATTTCTGGAGTCAGTGCTGAACTGGCACACAAAGAACATGACATTCTGTTCATTCAATTAATGGCTTCAAGGATAGTTTAATCAAGTGTTTGAAGGACTGTACACCAAGATTAGAGATATGTATTAAATATCCTTTGCTTTTTATCTCTTAAGTGTAATAACCTGTGTTTTAAATAGCATAAAACAAAACGCAAGGTGGTGGAATGTGGGGTTGGAATGTGGGTCTTGACGTTGGGCAAAAAATTCTTGGCAAGGTTACCAGTGGCCTCAATAACACACATTATTATAAAACTGACCAAGTACCTTCCAACAGCTGGTTTGCAAAATGTCAAATTTTAATTACACTTTTCTAAAATGCAATGCAAAACAGATGAGTAAATATGAAGCAAGATTTTCATAGAATGTTTTAGTTTTGAAGGGATCTCCAGACTGATTTCCAGATCAGAGTGGCACTAACTTTCAGATACATCAGATTATTCTGTCTTTTGCTTTATGAGCACTGTCCTTCTGTGTGTGAAAAAAAGGGAGGAAAGCCTACAGAGAACGCTGTAGACATGGACAGAAGATAAACGCTTGTTCTGTGTGTTTGCTTCAGGCTGCAAGTCCCTTGTTCCTATGGCTGGGCTGGTCAAAGGAACCACACTTCTCAGAAATTCTTTAGCTGAGGATTTCCTCAGTTTGAGCTGAGTTTTTCAGCTTCTTCAGGTTTAGCATCCTAGGTCATAGCGAGGGAGACATTTGTTTGGGATTTTCTGCTCACTTTGTCTTTGATGACAGACCAGAACAGCTTTAAAGGTATTTCTGGTTATTCAGCTTATTTGCGATGCCGGTGCATTGTATTCAATTGGATTAACTCACCTGATGTTTATTCCTTTAGACGAGTCTTCCATTCCATTTTTATCCTTAGCTGTGCATTTCTCATATGAGCTATCGTACTGAGGGCTTTTCAGATAAATCATCTTCTTGGCAAATAGTTCAGCATTGCAGTGCCAGATCGTAGCCTCTTCCTGCTGGGGCTGGGAACTGTTGAAGTTGTTACTGAAGAACTTCACCCATTTGACCTCAGTCCTTGCTTGAGACTCCTGGAGCTCTCACCTGTATGCCATGGCAATTGTGAACATGTCCCGTACAAAGATATCTCTTACTACGTTGGGGCAGGTGGTGAGCAACGTACCCTTCATTTTTCACTTGAATTTCAGTTTGTTATTTTTCGTTTGTATTTCCAATGATCTTTTTTTATGATTGCACCTCCCTCCAATTTAGCAGCCGCTGCACATCTCATTAAGGCATTTTCTACTTCTTGCACCTCATTAAATGAAGGTTATATAAGACTGAACTGGACAGCAGTAATGGACTTTGTCACGCAGCATTAGCTATCTCACTCAGCAGATGCCTCGTCCTTTTGTAATTCATCCTGAGTCTGTCTACATCACAGAGCACTGGTCCCAACAAGTATGGAGTGTTTCTGGCAGACTTTGTTATGTGGCATCAAATACTTCATTAGCTGGACATAAGCTACATCAGAAATCAGAAACTACACAGAAATCACTCTTTTCATATGCATTTCACCTCTTTTGAAAGGCTTTTTCCATCTCAGAGTAGGTAATGAGTTTTCTGCCCATGCAGTTCTTGCTGCCTCTGCTGTGACTGCCAGCAAGAGTCCCAACCGTATGATGGTTTTTGGGTTTTTTTTCAAAATCTGGACTTCATCCATGAGTATCTGGATTCCAGCCAGGGAGCTAATGTCAAATAGTTTGTAGTAACAGCTCTTGATTATTACTCATAGAGTACATAATGAAAAGAGTGACTTGGAAATGGAAGGTCCTAAATTCCACTGCCATCTCCCTCAGCCATCCAGTCCTCAAGACACACTTTTATATATGTTTACCTTCTGTAGCGCTGATAATCTTAGCTTGTCCCTAGATCCTCTTAAAGCTACGGAGTTCTGGGAGTAAACGATTTGTGTGTTGGATAATGAACTTTCAACCCCATATTAAATGATGTAATGCAGAGATTGAAGTGGATATGCGTCATTCCAAATGTGTGTGACTTAAAGGGTCCCATTATGGAAAAATAAATGCAGCTTCATAGCCATAATTACTTTAGCTGACATGTTTAGCTGAGCAGCAATAAAACATACATCATCTTAATACGTATTGTTAATCTTGCCAATGATTTATACCATGCAAGCTAAAATTACCTCACCAGGTTAGATAGAATGAAGTCAGTGAAAAGCAGCTAAGCTTGATAATTAAGCTAGACAAAGTGGAAAGTAGGTTTTTTTACTGCTTAATACATGTTCTTGTGATTTATTTAAGTACTAAAAAACAACATGAAATTCCTTTCTTTTAGCTATGATTGGTCCTGCTGTGGATGTGTTCAAACAAAGCAGATATTTCAGATATTTCATAACAGTAAATACACAGTAATTTATTTCATTTGAAGAGCTGCGTTGGAATGTGCTAAGATTTTCAGTTAGGAAATACCTGCAGCCTTGAAATTCTTCTGATAACTCTTGGAAGCAAAGCAACAAATGAGCACTTCACTGTTTGTTGGGAGTTTTTAAAATATGTTTCTGTCTGTAGTGCTTGGGAGAGGGCATTTTTGTTTAGGCTTTTTTCTTGCTGTCTTGTCTCATCCGAGGGAAGTCAGTGTGGTGGTGACAGGAACTGGGAATCTTTTTAATAACAGAAAAATCAAGTTGTGTATTCATCTATCTTTTCCATTTGAAGATAATTATTATTTAGATGAAATGTGCAGCATTGATACTTATCAGGATGTTCTCAAGCACTTTGGTGTAAAATGAGATAATTATATTTCATCAGCCAACAATATGTTTCTTTTCCATTTGGCCTTCGGGGCAGTTTTTGTAGCAGCATTGTGCAAGATGGGCTTGTCAGTTTGTAAAATTATTTTAAGCATTCTGTAATGGAAATCAGATGAGCAATTTCATTTTAAAAAAATAGCAGCAGTAATTCAAACCTAACATTTGGAGGAAAAGAAAATCCATATGTTTTTAAAGTTTTTTGTCGTCGTTTTTTGACATTCTGTAACAACCTGGAGCAATACCTTAGTCCAAGATTTCAAACGGAACACAGTTGGCTTTTTAGTCATGGCTACACAGTCACTTCAGGGCACTAACACTTAGGTTCTGTATGCCAGTGAATATGGGAAAAGACAAATGTCTTCAAAACAAAGGCCTGATTTGATAACCTATTTGCAGTTACTCTTAGTTTTTGTTTATGACTGAGTTGTAAAGGGTGTGGTCTTATGCAAACCTGGTTTTTATGAGGTGGTGTGAATGAATGTTTGCTCTTTCAATGCTATCAGTTGGACACAGGTGCATCTTTGTGCTCATTATACAGGCCACCGATTTGCTATGGTAGATGAGGGCATAGAGGTTAAGTGGTTTGTCTGTAATGTGATGAATCATACAACAGGAAAGAGCATTGGGTTACGTGTGGATGCGGGATGAAAAATTGAGATGGAATTGTTAATCTCTAGGAGGTATTTGGATGTGCAATACTGAGAAACAGGAAAACCTGAACATACACTATTCAGCATGAGCATACATTTCTTTGGAAGTAAGTGGATTTTCAAGTGTCTGGAGTATTTGGATTTTGAATCTCTGTTTTTTGTCTGGTTCTGGATGATCCTAGATAAAGCAATTTGCAGTATTTTTAATTGGAGGACTTAATATTTGGTTGGTTTCTTATACAGTTTTCTAATCTGCAGTTGCCTTACCCTGTTTTATAATTTATAAGTTTAGAAAGGATTTTCAAGATGTTAAATGTGAACGTATTTTGGATCCCAATGCAGGTATTGAAATGAGGGTTGAAGATGGTCAACACCTTGGGAAACCAAATCTCTTAAGAGCCATTTGAAAGTGGAACTGCAACAATAAGAGCTGGATTTCACAACAGCTTAAACAACTTCCCATGTTGCTTCTGCTCCCATTTCTGTAGCCACAGATAACATTACAAAAAAAGAAACTTGAGGATAACTTTACGGCATCTCTATAGTGCTTACTTCATTATTAGCAGCAAGTCATCCATTTCATGGAGCCAGAGAATCAGAGAATCTTCTCGGTCGGAAGGGATCTCCTGCGATCATCCAGCGTAACCCCCCGCTTTGGCAACTGAAATCTCTTGGAATGTTAGCTATGGATAGAAATGGAGTTAGGTTTTTTAAAATGTTAAACTGAATGTTGGGTAGGGAATAATGTTAGCAGTGTGTTGAATTTTGAAGTCAGGAGTTACTAATCTGCTGGATGCATCACACACCTGGACCTTGACAGGGGAAAGCAGGGCAGAAGGCTGCTGCAGCTCACCGCTAGGAGTCAGGGTGGTCTTCCTCTGTTGCTGCTCTGACTGTCTGTCTGTCTGTCCTGTCTTTTCAACCTTAGGCTCTTCAGGATCGAAACTGCCTCTAGTTACACGGGTAGTCAGCCCCTGGCTGTGAAGCCAGGTGGCACAGGCTGGCTGGTGTCTGTGATGCTTTTCCCGGCAGCCTGTCGGATGCCATGTGGCACAGCAGTTGCTTTGGGTCACTGCTGGACCCCGTGTGGTGTGCCCGTGGCTCTGAGAAACACCCATTATTCTTTGTGTACTCCTCTCATTTTAAAATTTCTGAAACAAACTGAGGGCACTTTGTCCCGCTCACCAGGGCAATGTTTTTATAGAATGGAAGTGAAGGTACGTATGCTCATTTTAGAGTGCAGCATGAGGGGTTTTAGGGGTTTGCAAGGATGGAAAAACTTCTAGGATATAGTATTGAAGGACTGGGTATGCAGAAAAAGACAGAACTGATGTAACCTTATCCATGCTGCCTTTTGGCCATGGTGTTCCTGGAGCGAACCCTCGTTTGAACTTTGCTCAGTTACTTGGAGCAGCCATGATCCAGGGAGTGAGTGAAAAAATGCAGTGTGGACACTGCATAAGTCTAATGCATAAGTTCATTTTCTGGCCCTCAGTTATTTATTGGTGTGGATGTTTCCCATGAAGTCTAATCCCAGTTAGTACTGTACTGCCATACAAATAATAAATTCATTCCTTCTTCCTAAATTAAAAATAATCTAAGTTGCTTTTGTGGTCTCGGAAAACTTCTGTTTTCTGCAGCAGTATTACTGTCCTTGCTCAGTATTGCACATGACACAGAAGAGAACAGTGATCCCTGTCCTAAGGATATTTATATTTAAATATTAGTCTTGAAGACAAAATCTGAGTTTAAATTGTGCTTTCGGAAGCCTTTGTGCCTTGTAAACAGTTTGAAAAAACTAACACTAATTACAGGATGTTTGAGAGAATAAGGATTCAGCAGTATTTGGGGGACAAATTTGTGGAAAGTGATTTTGAAATACAGGTGTTAATGCTTTTCTTCAAAAAGTATGTACAATATCTATTATTTTCAGAAGAAAATGAAAATAAGGAGAAATGTACACCTGCTACCTATAGGGATGGTGCTGTGCTCCTACCCGATGTGGTCACGGACTGTTGCTGTTGCTGTGCCGTAGAGCAAGCAAAGAATGCACTCAGTAGATCCATCAGATTGCTCTCTTTGGTATTGTTTACAATAATTGTTAATTAGTTTCCTAGGATAGTACCTCATTTGTGGTCAAAATAAACTGTACACCAGATGGAGAGAAAATTAATTCTGAAGTAGCAATCTATCCATATATGTAATTATTCCTTGTAACTCTGTAATGGTGCTGGTATGGGCTGTTTAAACTCCAGAAACACATAGATCAAACAGATGATGTTGCTTAAATATTATTCAGGGTTTTAGTGGGTAAACTATGAACAACTGCTATATGATTGCTTTTCGACTGGCTTCTTCCATGTATTTTAACGTGATACTCTGATCAACATTTTCTGTTTAGAGACTTTGAGTTCAAATTTGAAAGTTGCAGAAAACGTTTGGATGTAGATAAAGTGTTACTTCTAATAGGTTTCAGCATTTCATTATAAGTCCTACTTTTCTTAAGTTTTGAAATTGGATTTTAAAATTTGTTGTACAGACGACTCAGTATATATACAGATATGTTCTTAAAAATGAAGAAAAAAGATCAGGTTTGAAATGTTTGGAGATTTTTGGGTTTTTCTGGAACAACTTTAAACTTTATATTACTTTATCTTTAGAAATTCTATATTTATACTCTGCTTTTTTTTTTTTTTTCTTACTATGGATCATTTCAAGTGGAAGCAAGATTATTGTTACTTTCTTTTATGCTAAGAACCTGATTATTTGTGTCATTTCTCCCCAGTTGTTTGTTACTTCTCACCCTTTTGAAATCTTCATGCCGATACAAAGACAAAGCTGATTCAGGAACATATTCCTAAAGGTAAGTACATATTCCTAAAACTAAGTCAGTCATTTCGGTGGGATTCTCAGTGTGCCTGAATTTAAGGATGTGCTTAGTAAGCTTCTCCAAGTGGTCCAAAGTGATTTTGAAATAATTCTATTAAATTTGCTACTCCTACAGTAGATACTTGCAAGGCTTAAGAATAAGTAAATAAAAGTTCCGTAAACAGGTGCAAATTTTTTTCTATAGGTTTTTCTGTTTAGAATAAAGGATAGCTGGGGTGCAAATGTTTCCAGAGAGTTTTGGCTCAGCAATGGAGCCAACAGATACTTTTGGCATGATCTTTTCACTTTGAACAATAAGAATGATTGAGAGAGGATGAACTTCTTTTATATGGCTGTGCAATCTGTGAGGGATATCTTGGTAACGCTCCAAATATTCTGATACCTTCCTGAATCTGAACATTTCTGCAAGGGGGTGTTTAAAAGCACTGAATTATTTTCTGATTTTGAGGTAGAATAAAAATGTAAACATGGCATACTAAATTCATATCCTTATAACATTAAGAGGTTGTTAAGAAGGCTATAGGAGGTGCCCAAAGGTGTGGAAACGAGAAAACCAAAGTTGGTCAGGGGACCTTAGTTGTGGTTGCCCTTTAAGGTCTTTAGAAAGCAACATTTTATGTGCAATCAGATTATTCTTCCAAAATCAAGAAGATCAGAGTCAGACTACTTTCACAGCTTCCCAATCTAAGATATAACATTAGGCATGATATAAAAGCCAATTATTTCAAAAATTTAAACAGACCCTATGCAGATTTTATTTTTTACATTCAACCGATTTATGTAATGTATATATCACTTTTCCTTTGGGTAGGGCATAAATCATAATCTGTTTATGACAAGGAGAAATATATGTTACTGAAGTTTACACAAGTGCTGTCACAGAGCAGATGTCCATGAGGGCACTTGCACAAACTTTGTCTGTATGTAGGAAGACATCAGCACATATAGATTTACTGTTTAGAAACTTTGGGAGTTTTTTTGTAGAAAAAAACTTTGTAGAACTTTTAAATTCCCTGTAATTGGTATACAAAAGGTAATTCCTGTCTGGTACAGTTTTATTGTTAAATGTAGATATTTTAATTCACACTGAAATGTTTGTCCCATTTTCTTCTTCAAAAGCAGCTTCGTTACAGCATCAAGTTTCACAGTGTTTCCTGTATGGTGTTGTCCTGACATTGTTTCAAGTTGTTGGCTCTTTTAATAACACGCTTTACAAATAAACAGACAAATGCAAAAAAGACAACATCAAAATGGTAGATATTAATTATAGATGGAGATAAAATAACTCTTTGATGGCAGACAGGGCCCTCATTTATCAGACACAGGGGTCTAAATGGCTGGAGGCAGCAAAAGGTAAAAGAAGAAATGGAAAATGAAGCCTTGGCATGGCAAAGTGGGTACCAGCTCTAACAGCTGCCCAAACCTTTGGGTTCCCAGTGTAGGTTCCCTTCGCTTCTTTTTAGTTCTTTACAGTCTGTAAAGGAAGGTCACCAGACATCTCACTGCTCTCCCTTCTCATGAACTTCTCTGTAACATTTCCTCCTGCCCTTCATGAGTGGCCAGAGGGCACCTGAAAGGCAACAGAGGAGCATGGAGCACGCACAAAGATCTTCTGCCCGTGGAGACTGAAATGGTAGTTGGAAGTGACAAACCGATGTCAGTACCTGTAGGTGAAATTAGCCTTGTTTCTCAACCAAAATGTGTAAGTAAGCACACCAAATTTCTTTGAAGTCTGAAAAGGCACTTTGAATTAATTTGTTTCTCTCTCTTGTTCTGGATATGAGATTTTCTGTAAAAATAGTCCCAAGATGTGTTTTAAAGCAATATTTTTTTTTTTAAATTATTGTATCTTGGAGAAAGCTTCCCCTCTTTCTAGTGAAATCCTATTACAAGTCCAGCTTTGGCAAAATTAACTCAAAGTAATTATAATTTGAAACAGCAAAACGATGCTATATATGCCTTATTTTATGTACTGTTCTGCCTAACTTCTAACTTACAAATATTGCAAATTTCTGAACGACAAGGAAAGATTCACCTGAGGGAAGTGATTCTAAACTGGGAACATGCAAAACTGATCTGTGAGAGGCAAAAAAATCAGTAAATAATTGCATCAGCTCATCTGAGCACATTGGGACATATTTTAACAGGGTGGAAGAGAAATGTCTGTATGGAGTATGACAGCCAGAGCGTTCAAATCCTGTGTAAGAGCAAAATGAATTGTAAACCAGTGGGAGAGAAGGCAAAATCAAGAGCTAAAAAAATCTAAATTTCAAAAGTGGCAATAGAAAAGGAACTATGAGGGAAAAAGGCAAAACAAAGTGGTTTGCATCACTTGTGAAAGTAAGGAACTAAACAAAAGCAACTGCTAAGCACCTGAATCAGCAAACTATCTGGCCATATGCTCAAGTGCATTTTTATTTAACAAAGCACTCCACAGTCAATTAAGCAATCACTGGGGTCAGGAGAAACCTTTCCACAAGTGCTATGAGAATTAGTTTAATCCCCTAGACTATTTTTTTTTAAATTCATAAGATGCAGGTTTTGTGTTTCCATGGTTTATGGGATTACAGAAAATGAGGCTACGAAAATGATAAAAAAAGATTTTTAAAGTTTATATGTAGAGTTTTAAATGTGCATACACTGAAAAGCACAGTCTTCATAATTACTTTCCAAAATATATTTGAAAAAATTCATAAACAAATTCATTTCTGTTTTGGCAATACATTTTAAAAATACAGGTTTAAAGCATTTGGGAGAGAGCACTGACATGGAATGGTTTCAGTTGTCTGTGCTCCCTCACTGTGAGAAGGGAGGGGTGACGATTTTGTAAGAATTGGAGCTGCCTAGGGCAGATATTGATTATTCTGGAAAACATCTGAAGTTCTGCAACAGTTGCCCAGTAGCTGCGCTGTGTTTCTCTTGCCCTGGCAAGCAGATTTCAAACAAACTTTTCAAACGTCTTAAAAGCGTGATTTAATTAAAGCATGCACAATTCAGCCATGATAATGAATTAACCACTTTCAGTGGACCGTGGCCAAAGGTCTTCTCCTTCCTCCCCACTTCCTCAAGCAGGACTGAACGCTGTCTGCCGCAGCCATGCCAAGCACATTGTCCCATCTTTGTCAGCTGTTCTCCCCCCTCCAGTTGGTGCCATTTTCATATTTCTGGGAAGCACAAGACATACTGTGCTGTGCAATGTAGATAATTTCCCCAGGATCCCTCTACTCTGCCCTGGCTGCCCCACTACTCTGCTCTGGTGAGACCTCACCTGGAGCACTGCATCCAGCTCTGGAGCCCTCAGCACAAGAAGGACATGGAACTGTTGGAGCAGGTCCAGTGGAGGGCCACAAAAATGATCCGAGGGCTGGAGCACCTCTCCTATGAGGACAGGCTGAGAAAGTTGGGCTTGTTCAGCCTGGAGAAGAGAAGGCTGCAGGGAGACCTGATTGCGGCCTTTCAGTACTTCAAGGGGGCCTATAGGAAAGATGGGGACAATCTTTTTAGTAGGGCCAGCTGTGCCAGGACAAGGGGTAATGGTTTTAAACTAAACCAGGGTAGATTTAGACTAGATATAAGGAAGAAATTTATTACAATGAGGGTGATGAAACACTGGAACAGATTGCCCAGAGAGGTAGTGGAGACCCTATCCCTGGAAACATTCAAGACCAGGTTGGACGGGGCTCTGAGCAACCTGATCTGGTTAAAGATGTCCCTGCTCACTGCAAGGGGTGTTGGGCTAGCTGACCTCTAGGGGTCCCTTCCAACCCAAAACATTCTATGATTCTATGATTCTATGACCCTGGGAAAGGGATCATGTTTGAAAGCCATAACGCCCTTACTGAGACTACCTGAGACTACCTAATTTACTACTGTCGAATGATAAATTGTCTGCTCTGTGTAACAACCAATACTTAACAAAGCAGAAAAATGACAGCCTTTTCTTCATCAATGAGATCATTAGTGAACACATAAGAAAAGAACAGGAGCGTATCTTAATTAGCATGTGAAGCAGAGGTATAAACACAGAATGCATTGCTCAAGATCACCTAGAATAGATTTTTTCTGAAGTAATTATAGACCAGTATACAACTGGGGTAAAAATGTCCAAAATGATAGAGTCCAGGCTGTGCAATTCTGATGGAATTACTTTCTTACATAATCAGTGGTATAAAATGTACACAGTTGCAGAAAATGTGCAAGTAGCTGCATTTGGTTGGGTTCTCATCTCAATTATTCCATATTTTTTATGCAAATTAAAATCGTCTGCGGCTTGGGAATCAGGGAATATACATCTGTGTAGTGGGAACTTTGAGTGAAAAACATGGACTCGTCTGGATGGCATCTTTGAATGAGCAATCTCTTTTTATAATGTATTTTCATGGATTCTTAAGGACCTGGCATGCACGTCACCATGTTCTGAGTTACTGTAAACAGATTGGGTTGGTTTTGTTCCTGACACTTTGGAAGAAAGTGCTGGAGAAGTAGCAACAAGGTTCCTGATTTCAAAGCAGTTGGCAAGTATACCGGGGGATTTAGTCTGACTTATTTCTAAACTGTTGGAATGTGAAAATAATTTTTTTTTTTTTATATGCTGTGGAAGCATGTATGGGGTATTTTAAAATACTTTCTTTCAAACTTCAGTATTCTGTGTGTGTCTAGTTCACTAAGTCCCAAGTAAGGCTGAGACTTTTTATTGAAGCAAGCAAGATAGTTCAGTACAACTGACTGTTGTGGGAGTTTTCAGAGGATATTATTCTTTTTAGTAGTAAAGTTGTTTAGAAAAATAATGTTCTTATGCCTCTATATATCTTTCAGGCTTATTTCTGGAACCGCTAAAAGGTGATGTTACAATTCAGATCATTATTAGCACAGAAGTTTTTGTCTTCTAACCTCTTAGCCACTAGGATAACATTGTGTACAATACACTGGATTTTTATGAGTTCTTGCTGATAGTTATTAAGTCGGTCTGGCAAACCATTTGGGAGAGGGAAAGCATTTAAGCCTTTTGAGGCTCATGTTTGAAAAGTAACCCCTTTTTTACTTAGCATGTACTGTGCATTCTTATGTGAATGTTTTTGTAAAGTACACAGGCTACAAGGTAGTAGCTTCATAAGATATATTTTCAGATATTTAAAATTAAAATGAGGAAATACAGTATTATGTGAATTTGTTAATGCTTTTAGATTGGGGTTTTCAGGAATTTTTTTAGCTGTCCCATTGGCTTCATGGAATTCTCTTGGCTGTGCCTCTGGAATTCAATTTGTTTGCCGTCTCTGAGGGCAGCAAGATGCTGGCTATTTAATTACTAAATTTTAATTATTGCATTTCATAGGCTTTCCTTTTTGAATGACTGTATTTTCTGTCATATGCTGTAAAATCTATCACCACTGTAATTTATATTTTGGCAGCTTACAGATCTGGATTGATATGCTGCCATATAAATACACTCTTAACTTAGTTTCCTCAGTGAGGTGATTAAGTATCCATTTCAGCTGGATGAAACGAAGCCAATGGGTAAAGTGTATGGACACCTGAAAATCGCAGGGTTTTGTAACTTGCACTCGCACTGAGTGATGAATCTCTGTAAAATACTTAGCAGCAGCACAGTGCATAGAAACAGTGGGTAGGAACAAGGCATTTAGAGGCTTTCACACAGAGAAAAAAAGAGTATGGTAAGATTACTATGGGATGCAAAAGAAAGGATTTTTTATTTTTATGGCTTTCTTTTTCGTCACATATTGCTACTGCTCCACTAAAGTGAAGTTTGTTGCTCTTACCTTTAATATACTTTTTCTGTCTGAAGCCTTGGAATCAACTTATGTTGTCTATTGGTAAAAAGGACAGTTACCATTTTGATTAGCTTAATGCGTGGTCATTTTTTCTAATAACACTGCCTTATTTTTGGAGCTCACTTGAACGTAAAGTTAACCGGAGCAAGGGACTCTTGTGTCTGAGGAAGAAGTAAAGGAAGGTAATGGAGAAAATAGAACCAGCTTGTGGTCAGAGCTGTCTAGTAGAAGGACAAGAGGCTATGCTCACAGGCAGTAGCAAGGGATATTTTGACTGAATACACAGGGGTGAAAAAAATGCAGTGAGGGGAGGTAAGCACAAGAATAGTTTGTCCACAGGGCTTGTGGAATCTTCATCCTTGGAGATTTGCAAAACACTCCTGAGTAATGTCCTGGACAACTTGATCTGGCTTTGAAGTTATCCCTTCTTTGATGAAGTGTTTGGATGGGATGACCTTCAGTGGTCCTTCCCCTCTTAAATTATTCTATGATTCTAAGGATATCTGGGGATAAAATTCTTCAGGAATGCTTGTTTCATGATAGTTGTTCCCAGATAATTCTCTCATTAGACAAACGGTTATCAGCAAGTACCTAAATGTTCTGTGATTAACGAGAACATTATATTAATTCAAGTAAAAACCAACTTGATGTATGAACCCTTTGGTGGCTTGGGAACAGTGGGTTGCACTTTTTGAACATAGTTACATTTCAGAGCTGTCTGCTGTTTGTCTAATTTGCAAGGCAGTTGCACCTGAGTTGCAGGAAAAATGCAGCCCTATCATGGGAGGTCAGGTTTGGTCTTCCCAGCTGCATCAGCGCCTGAGTGTCCCGCAGCCCTTGGTGGGCCAGGTCTCAGCACTGTTGTTTACAGATTAGGTCTCAGACATGAGGATGGATACTTCTTCAAGGTGTGTTTTAAATGCTTATTACCCACTGATTTGAAATGAAGGATATTTGGAGTGAGCAGAGGTTTTGAACCTCGTTCTCTGGCGGTCGAGGCTAGAATCAAAACTGGTAAAGAGCTGCTTCTGCAGTGCAGGTGCTCCACAGGCTGCTGAGCACCCACCAACCCGTAAGGTATGCAAGCGAAGGGAGTCACCTGAGCTTGGATCTGTTGGTTTCCAAAACTAAAATGGTCTCCTTTCATTGCATGACTTGTAGGCTGGTTTGTGCAATCAATACTCAGAGAGTCTGGTTTATGCACCCCGCCTTAATATTTGGATAAGCAAAAAATACGAAAAAACTGATGCTTGTGATTTAGATGTTTTTTCAACATGCATTTTTGATGTTGAGACCTTAAACAGCATCCATCTTGGACAGATGAGTCTGTGTCAAGGCTAATGGTTACCACAAAATATTTCTATGTTTAATGTCAGTGTATGTATCTATATATTTATGTATTTTGGCTATGAAGATGTGTTCTCAAGTGTACAAGTTCATAAATCTCAGCTTCCAGCCCATTCTGTGACATTTAACCCTAGTTTAAAGAGAAAAAAATCAACCTTTTTTTACTAATTTGAATGTAAGCTGACCTTCAAACAGCCGCTAGAAGCAATCTTAAAAGAAAATGAAAAAAAGGTATTTTCTTTACAGATGTTTTCCCTAAGAGATGGACACTGATAGGTTTCTCATGCTCATTTTAGCTGTGCTAAGGTAGTCTAATATCACTTCCCAATAATTTTAACATTTTTTTTATTCATTAGCAACTGTGTGGCAACTTATTAGTAGGCAGCTGTAAGTATCACAACAGGAATGGAGTTTAAGAGGATGGTTGCATTAGCAGATTTTTTTTTGTCTGTTCTGCACTTGTATTTCTCATTTCATTAGATGAGCTGAGGGCAGACTGTACCTGAGCATTAGAAGCTCCCACAGTTCAGCACCTTGCTAATCTATCAGCCGACCTCCTCTCTTGAATTTCTCACCAGTAAATACATTTGAAATGTAGCGAATAAAGCTTTTACTGCTGCTACAGATCTGTGATTTTTAACATACTGGGTTATTAAACTATGTAGTTAACATTACCCAGTTCAAAACCTGTCATGTCATGAGGCAGCAGCAGATCTCGACAGTGCTCTTGGACCCTGCAATAACCGAAGAAAAATACCAAGCGAAGCCACTCGATGTCAGTGTTGCTTCACTGAGTTTTGTGCAGCACAGCATCATCAACGGTGCTGAAAACCCCATTTACAGAGAAGATCTTAAAAGTTGAGCCCAACCGGTTTGAGTCAGGGTCTGACTTCTGTGTTGCCTGGATTCTCCCCTTTATTTTGTGATAATTCCGATTACTCTGTGGCAAGGGAGGTATTAGTGTGAAGCCATCGTGGCTCCTAAGCGTCCTGTATGATGAACGGATGGACACTTTGCTTAATCTGTTTTGCAGAGGGCAAGGATCATGTCTTTTTCCATTTAGGTCCACATTTAAGTATTTGATGACTGAAATGAGCAGTACTTTTAAAGTTAGGTATTACTGAAACTAAATGCACTGCAACCAACTTTGGAAGGTGTATTGGGAATCTTCGGAGTTTGTGAGTTATGTTTGGTTTTGATGCACCAAAATTTCAGAGGGGGAAGTTCCTTCAATTTCAGTAGTGAGTAATTTGCATACTTAAACATATGGAGCTTCTGTGGCCTAGTTTAATATTTTGTAATGCATGTGACTTTTTTTTTTTTTTAGAAATTCTCAACATTCAGGAATGCTTTGTTGGAGGTGTGGATTTTTATCACTGTTTTTGTGTTGTTCCATTTTTTGTCACCTTCTTATCATTCCAGTAGCTTGTATAATATTCTCATGTGTTGTGTTTTGCAATGTGTGGACTGCACAGATTGGTCTGTTTGTAGTAGTGCCTAGTTCAATCTTTTATCCAGCTGTGTTTTGTCAAACATACTTGGAATTTTTCATATGATTTCTTTTGGAATTTTAGCCGTCTTTCCTAAAGGCACAATTTTTGTGTGAACAAGGCTTTTGCCTACCTCTATTTTTATCAAGTCTTTCATCTCAAATCCTCTGAATTCTTTAGCCATTTTCATCTGCGTTTGGCAGAAAGATAGCAGTATCAAAACTGAGTTCATAGAAACCATTGGTCAGGATAGAGGACAAGGATGAAGGGAAATTTGTTACACCACTGAAGAAAAGGTGAGGAGAGCTCAGTCATTATATATTGAGTTGGGCAGCGGCCAGCCAGCCAGGAAGATGCATGTAGCTTTCCCTTGCCCAGTGAGGGTAGATGGGAGAACATGAGGAGGCAACTTGGATGAACAGGATGTTCTTGGGGAAAAAATTATATAAATCAGCAAGCAAGTTTGCTGACGACACCAAGCTGAGTAGTGCAGTTGACATGCCTGAGGGAAGGGATGTCATGCAGGAGGACCTCAACAAGCTAGAGAGGTGGGCCCGTGTGAATCTCATGAAGTTTGACAAGGCTGAGTGCAAGGTCCTGCACATGGGTCAGGGCAATCCCAAACGTTGATACAGGCTGGGTGATGAGTGGATTGAGAGCAGCCCTGCGGAGAAGGAATTGGGGTACTGGTGGGTGAAAAACTGAATAGGAACAGGCAGTGTGCCTTGCAGCCCAGAAAGCCAACCGTACCCTGGGCTGCATCAAAAGCAGTGTGGACAGCAGATTGAGGGAGGTGGTTCTGCCCCTCTATTCCACTCTGGTGAGACCTCACCTGGAGCACTGCATCAAGCTCTGGGGTCCTCAGCACAGGAAAGACATGGAACTGTTGGAGTGAGTCCAGAGGAGGGCCACAAAAATGATGAGAGGGCTGGAGCACCTCTCCTACGAGGACAAGCTGAGAGAGTTGGGCTTGTTCAGACTGGAGAAGAGAACACTGCTGGAAGACTTTATTGCGGCCTTTCAGTACTTAAAGGAGGCCTGCAGGAAAGATAGGGAGGGACTCATTATCAGGGAGTTTTGTGATAGGGTGAGGAATAATGATTTTAAACTGAAAGAGAGTAGATTTAGATTAGATATAAGGAAGAAATTCTTTACTGTTAGGGTGGTGAAACACTGGAATGAGTTGCCCAGAGAAGATGTGGATGCCCCATCCCTGGAAGTGTTCAAGGCCAGGTTGGACGGGGCTTTGAGGAACCTGTTCTAGTGGAAGGTATCCCCACCTATGGCAGGACAGTTGGAACTAGGTGAGCTTTAAGGTCCCTTCCAAGCCAAACCATTCTGTGATTCTATGAATACAAGTTTAGTTAGTCCAAATAGTTTTAATATTGAATGTTAGCAAATTTTTAATAAGTGATCTGTCTTCCTGAGAAAAATGACAAAGAGCAAGTCACATTATGTCCATCATGGCATCTATGTCTGCCTAAGGTACAAATAACTTCATACAACTGTTATTGTGAGCATATGTAAACATAATTATTGTTCTTGAAATTTCCTGTCGATTTATATGAACACTAAAAGGAGTTCTTGTTCAAGAGTCCAGTGATTTCCTGCAAAAGCTGCTTCCATATGAAGTGGGGATTAGGATTTCTGTCTCAGAGTTTGCCAGAAAGCTTTCTTACTGGGGTCTAGGTTGGAGTAAGGTATTAGATTTGATTTTTATTTTTTTGTTTATCCTTTGAGGCCAGAGCCAGAGAATCAAACCTCCTAACTCCATGCATCCACCCTGTATGCAAATATCCAATGTATGCAAATGTTAGAGGAGTTGATGAAAATATAGACTGTCCCCACAGAGATTACCTCATTTTTCAGTGAACCTGTTTGAAACCAAGTTTGAAAAGCCCACCAGATCTGATCGATGATGCAATAATGCTTTCCTTTCATGTACTGTCTGTATTCTAAATTTTAACTTATGGTTGTTATCTTTTTAGCATTGTACACATGTACACTATTAGAGTCATACTATTGGGTATTTTCCAGAAAAAAAACAAAAAAGCTTTATTTATACAAGCTCATCAAAAGACCTAACTGTAAATGGTCTAACTTTACGGCTGTGTATGTGTGAATACACTGACTTAAATGCATAAAAGCAGAGGTTCCTCACACTTATCCTTTGTTGTTCCAGAAAACTAAATTTTACACACCTGTTTGAGGAGAGGGGAGGGTCTGGCAGTCCTGGTAGCTCATGTACATTGTGATACGGTTTGAAGTATGACAAGCCTAGATTTGGAGGGTTTGTGGATTGCTGATTAGTAGGTTAATGAAAGCCACCTGATGGGAAAATATTTAAGCATCATGTTTGTGATACAGTATGTGTTTCAGTTAGGAAATTAATGTGATTTAGGAAAGTGGTTTTTGATGTTTCTTTAAGATTCAGATGTTGAACTACTGTGTAGTGAGATGTAGGTTTGCTGTTACGCATACCTGTGAGTCTGTTTTCCCTTAAAATTTTTGATCTGTTTGTCTGGGGGGTTGCTTTGTGTCATTGTTAACTGAGTACATTAATTTCAAAGTTACAACAAGGAACAATGTTTTTCAAGAATAGCAATGATGTTTATTGACTCCAGATTTAATGATGATGCAATTTTTTTGTTCATCAAAGTAATTGTTGTAGTAAAACAAAATTTCTGCACAAATTCCACATCAGCATAGACATCCCAAAGACTTTGCGTGTGCAGTTCTGTCTGTGTCTAACTAGCAGGGCTTCTTTTCAAGTATTAGTTGTAAGATGTTTGCACTCATGGATGCACACACTCATAGAGAGAAACCATCCCTTGTTATTGGTGATGGACAAAAGTCTGTTGATATGGCTAATCCTAGGAGTTCAGATACTAATCTGGGATTGATGAAAACTGTTTAAATTTACTGACTCTGCAAATATGAGGTGGGAAAATCTCAATTACAGCCTTTTTCAAACAGCTTCTAGTGAACCATGATTTAAAAAAAGAAAAAAAATTGGGATTGGTCTCTATTACACAAGTACCTGAATTTGGGTACATTTATACATATATTTCTATGTGTAGAAATGTATTTCAATTTTTTTCCTGCCAGTAACTGCTATTAAAATGAGAGGTACTGAACATTTTATTGAAACTAAGCAGACCCTGACAGCTGAGTAACTCTCACTGTAGCTCGAAGCATTCCTGTCCACTTCTGACCATTGAACGTAGGGAAAGGCCTGGGTTGTAAAACACCTGGCAGCCATAAAAGCCTTGATTCTGAAGTCCTTAAACTTCACCTTCAAGCTAAAAACAGGGACACACACATGAAAAACCCCCTCAAAACATAAAAGAAAAAAAAAAAGAAAAAGGGAATTGATGCTTAGAGATTTATTGCAGTGAACAGAAGGTAACCATGTCTTGTTTTTTTCTTCTGTTCTTTAAAAGGTGTACATGGTTAAAGGATGGGCAGGGAAGAGAGTAAGTATGCCTGGAATAGTTAAAAGTGAAGGTCTGTCTGAGGTAATCTTTTCCTGCTCTATCTTTTTTGATTTTTTCCCTTTGCCCTTCGAAGGGACACAACAGTGGACACCACCTGAATATCACTCACTAGAATAAACTGCGAGGCATTTGCCCTTGTGCTTTTCTCCCTATTGCATTTGGAAACAAAGTCTCTTTTTTCTAAAGTTGTTTTGAGAGGACAATGATTCAGCTTTGTTCATCTTAATCTAAACAATAAAATGTAAATTAATTTATAAAACTGAAATTGAAATATTTAAAAAATGTATTTATTTTTATTGCCTACTGCAGCATAGTGATTGGGAAGACACTTCACCCACATGATGGATCTTACACTTTAGCTTAGATTTCTTTGCCATCCAGAGATACAAAGAACTTGGAGGAATGCCACTGTGTCCTTTCTCCATATCAGTTAAGGCATTTCAATTTATTGACATTTTAAACCTCTTCCATGCTCTTATCACTTTGTATCTGAGCACTTTGTACCATGCACAAGATGCATGAAGTTCTTACAAGAGCAAAAGTATCTTGGTGAACTGTCTTCACTGACAGCCTTTGCTGGGTGGACTACTTAGAACAGAAAGGGGTAGCTTTGGAGAAGAAGGATCGTCACAAGCATTTTCGGCTCTTCCCACATGGAGCTGGTTGCTTGCAGTCCTTCACTGTGCTTTGAGCTTGCTATACTTTAGTCTGAGACTTCGGCCTTAAGAAAGGATCTGTATATGTTTTCCTATTGCTACACAATGTTCTCTATTTTATACATAAATAAGCTTTTTACTATCATTTAGAAGACAAAACACTGACGGAGTAAAGCAGGTTTGTTAGCACCAGGGTTGCTGAGGACTTCATGCACTCTGACCACAGCCAGAAAATCTCCCCCCAGCAGAGCCAGGGCTGCTCTCCTGGGCTTGGCAGGGAGATGCCTGCTCCGCTGGGCACTTCCCACTCCTATTAGCATAGCCCAGCCTATATCGTACACACACCCAGTAATACCTCATTTTGCCACTGGACTGAGGCCAAAAGCACAAGCATTACAGGGAATATAAAGCGGGATGTTACTGGAAAGAATCACAAACTAATGTGAGACTAGACCAAATTTTTGCAAAGAGCAGAAAATGTGATCTTTGCTATAAATGGTTCTTGCATTTCATGTAGCTGTTTATATGATTGAGGCGTTTAATAACTGTTTTTATTGAGTATAGTTAGAGAGCAGCTGCAGAAATCTTAAGTGCTTCTGTTAATTTTTTTTTCTCTGTAGTTTTGAAACTGCAGAATCTCAGAAGAAAACCGGAGACTGACACGGCTCAGGGTGTTTCCTCAACCATTTGCTCTTCTGAACTGCTTTTGGAGGGTGGGAGTGATGACAGGGGCAAAAAGGCAAAGAAGTGCAGTGTGGAGAAAGATCCAGGCTGTTCGCTTTGAAGATGTCAAGGTCTGGTGTATGAGGAGGCTGCCCATCTTGAAATGGGTGCCCGTCTACAACTGGAAGGAAAATTTGGTTCCTGATACGGTTTCTGGGATGATGCTAGCCATCCAACAGGTGACTCAAGGTACAGTTAACTCATTTCAGATTCATACTTTGAAATCTGGTCATGCTGAAATGGTCTGGTCTTCTTTTTCTTTTTTTCTTTTTTTCATTTTTTTTTCTTTCTTCTTTAATTTTATCTTAAAGTTTTGGTTAAAACAAAGACATGCTTATATATCTAATGTTTATTTAATCTAAATAAAAATACAAGGAAAAAAAATGTATAGTCTTAACTCTTATGTGAGTATAGTGGATATGCAAATGTGGATAGAAATGCCTTGTGTTATTGTAGCTTATTTCTGTGAGCTGGAACTTTACTATATATCCCATTCCTTTGACATTTTTTCAAAGACTTAATATAGAAGATGAGAGCAGTAATTCTATTCACACAGCTTACGGTTGTATACAATGTTTTATCGGTTAAAGGGCCACCTTTTCCCCTGTTTCATATGGAAAAGAAAATATATCTACGTGATAATTACATTGTAAGAGATGCTGTCCTGGAAGAGCATTGGCATTATACTATTACCTGTGGAAGCCGAGAGCACAGCAGGAAAAATTAACAACTTTCTGAGACATTACCCACTGAGAGGATCTGCGTGCATCTGCAGCTTGCATACTGCAGCTTCTCTATTGATTTAATGGTGTATTACATTACCTACCACACCTCTTTTCAAGCAGCAATACAAAGTAGGGGTGGAGCTAGACTCCATCTGGCAACATAAAAAAAGAAAAAGAAAAAGGAAAAAATCCCCAAACCAAACGCCTGCACAATAACCTGCAGAAACCTGAAGTCCCAGTAATCCGGGTTTGAAAAGTGATTGCTACTGGGAAATGAACACTTTTGTTGGTTTTTGATGTGTCTTTGATAATGTCACCTTCTTCTGGTGATATTTTATATTTGTCTCAGGCAAATCACAGCTCCTTATCTGTTTCAGGTGAACTTTAACTCCTTCCCTTATGTAAGCTCTATATATTTTTTCTTAACAATTTCCCATATTAGTTATACTTAACTATCAATCATGTTGTTAAATTATAAGCACTCCTTCAGCTGAATTAAGCTGGAGCTGGAAACCACCGATTTGTGTATTTGTGCTTGTAAAGTAATTAGGAACATCTGCATTGGCATGATTTAACTTTAAGAACCTTAATACAGTAACACTGCTAAGTATCTAATTTCACCGGTATGTACATATACAGCAATTGTAATTAAAATGTTGCTAATTAATAGCCAATAATAAATATGTTGAAATTCATGAAAAATATTAAGTTAAACAGCAGTTCTGCACTGCTGGTATTTTTAGCCAGGATTTTAGTGTTTGAGTCTTTTACAAGAAGTAATTTAGTGTAACAGATGAATTTAAGAAGATCTACTGAAGACAGAAAATATTGGGTTTGTTTTTCAAGACTATTTTTAAGTACTGTAGAAATAATTTTATCTTTCTTTTAGGCTGTTTGAAAACAAACACATCGAAACTCTTCCCTCCTGCTGACCTGTTTTTCCTTTCTCTCTCCTCACTGCTTCTCAAGATTTCAGAATGGTTTTAGGGGATGGAAAAGGAGAAGAGTTAGATACCAAAACATTTTATCATGTTGTGGTGCTTTACCTTGAACACAACGTATTTATTTAGACCCTGCTTTTCCTAGTGTTGTAAGCCTTCCGGTTACCAGGCCTATCCTTTAATACTTCCACAAAGAGGGTTATACAAGAAAATAAAAAATCCCATTTGTTATATAGAACAAAGGGAAAAGACCCCAGATTTTGAGAGGTCTTACTATGTCTGTTTACTTCCACTCACAAAATAAAACAAGAAGTTTTGTAACAAAATGAAAGGCAGAAATTCTAAAAATGGTAGGAAAAAATTAGTAACCAGTGATGACTGACATGCAGAGCACAGTGTCATTCGGTGTTGCAGCAAGATAGAATAGAATCATAGAATAGTTTAGGTTGGAAAAGACCTTTAAGATCATCATGCCCAACCTTTAACCTAACCCTGACATCCCACCACTAAACCATGTCCCTAAGCACCTCGTCTACCTGTCTTTTAAATACCTCCAGGGATGGGGACTCGACCACTTCCCTGGGCAGCCCGTTCCAATGCTTGACAACCCTTTTGGTGAAGACATTTTTTCTAATGTCCAATCTAAACCTGCCCTGGCACAACTTCAGACCATTTCCTCTTGTCCTATCGCTCGTTACCTGGGAGAAGAGGCCGACCCCCACCTCACTACAGCCTCCTGTCAGGCAGTTGTAGAGGGCGATCAGGTCTCCCCTCAGCCTCCTCTTCTCCAGACTAAACAACCCCAGTTCCCTCAGACGCTCCTCATCAGACTTGTGCTCCAGACTGACCCCTCACTAGTTTTGTGGCTTTCCTCTGGACATGTTCTAGCAATGCAACATCTTTCTTGTAGTGAAGGGCCCAAAACTGAACACAGTATTCGAGGTGTGGCCTCACCAACACCGAGTACAGGGGCACGACCACTTCCCTTCTTCTGCTGGCCACACTATTCCTGATACAAGCCAGGATGCCATTGGCCTTCTTGGCCACCTGGGCACACTGCTGGCTCATATTCAGCTGGCTGTCAACCAGTACCCCCAGGTCCTTTTCTGCCAGGCAGCTCTCCAGCCACTCATCCCCAAGCCTGTAATGTTGTATGGGGTGTTTAGGTAAAGTGTAACATGTTCAAGTAAATTCAAATATATGGAAATAAACTTGCATTACGGAAGTAAATGGAAAAATCTGGAATTGTATTAGTATATAACAGTTTTCTGAGTGATGAAAGCTGCATACTCCAGCATAGAGAGCAGTCCAGTAGCTTGAGAATAATTAAGAAAGACCTTCCAACTGAGCTGTGTTTTTCACAATTGCCACCTGTGGGATTTCTTACTCATCTGACATTGGCCATATTCAGACTATTCAGGTTGGCAACCTGTGTTCTAACTTCTAATCTAAATTTTAGATGATATAGCTGGCTTTCCTTTGAAAAGGAAGGAAGGAAAGAGGAAAGTCACTGTCCTTAGTGTGTCCTAGTGAGTGCAACAAAGATAATGCTCATAACTGTTTCTTGCAGAATTTTCAGAAATTGTTTCTGGAGAATTCCTATGCAATAATAGGTTTTGGTGTCTGCTTTACAAGTGAGAAAATCAAAAGAGCAAATTAATAGAAATATCAGCAATCAATTTATTCAGATAATGTTTGCTCCCCAAAAGTCTTTTATAAAGGTATAGGATAGTTCAGAATAGCTTTTCTTATGCCATCTTTTATTTTGGCTAAAGTTTTAAAGAGCTACTGCCATTCACCTTCTGATCCTTAGGGTCTAAATTATTAATTTCTAGGTGTGACTTAAGCCTTCAAACTCCTGTAAGATACCTTCAAGTCAGCTACTTGAAAGTTGAAACACTTGAGCTCATATATCAGTTTAGGTTTAAATGTCTTCCTCATGACAAACATAAACTAGAAACTATGTCCTATGGTGACCGACTCTAGGGATGATGTACAAGAAAGGCATGGTACCTGAGTATTTAATTGTCTTTACTTCCACATACAGTGTGGAAGAAATGGATCTTCAGAAGGTAAGCTGTTACCTTGCCTGACACTGAGCTAAGGTAAAACCATATGCCTCTGTGCCTAAGGTGTTATCTGTACTCTCTCACAATGTTATCCAACAAAGATATAATAATTGTCAAAGAATCTGTAAGAAATTCTGTAATAATTTCTGCAGAGAGTGAATCTTCTGATGCTACTTTTCAAATGCTTTTGAAACCTGTTTAAAACATGCCCAAGTCAAATTTGACCATTCAGAGGGAATCCATTGATCAACAGCATTCACTACAATGAATGGATCCAGTACTGGGGTGGGGGAGAGGAGACCAAGGAGTGATGGGAGATGAGAAGGAAAGGCATGGGATTATCATGGTGTGGTGCTTGGCGTTTGTGATAAAAGAGTCATTGCTGAAACCAAGCAGTCATTCTCCAAGTGTTCCTATAGTTTTTTCACTGTCTGCTAAAAATACCAAGTTAATCTTAATTCATGAGTCCCCAAATTCACTCCTGAACTCTTCTGTCCTATTTACTTATTGAGACGATACTTGTATGGTCTCTGTTTATGTCCTCTAATTCTAGAGTCCTTCAGCTAGTTCCACAGAAGAGGGAGAAAAAAGTGTCAAAGATAATTGTTTCCTGCAAATTTTATGAAAATAGCTGGTGGAAACAGACACTACAAGGTCTAAAAAGAGATAATAGAAACTCATACCTTGTTAAGCATTAGATGATCTGTGTAGCAGGGAAAAAAACCCAAAAGGCCCTTTCAAACACACTGTCAGAAAAATTCACTTGGAGCTTGCAGTGTCTCAGACTGCAAAGTCAGACAGCCACAAGTCAAAACCAGTAAAAGAAACTAGGCTTCATTAGTTCCAGCTATTATTTAATATTAGATCCAACTATCATTTAATAATACAGAGCTCACCGTCTTATTTTTCAGACATAGAATCCTTATTCTTACTCTGATACCTAAGGTTGAACAATAACCTTTGAATCTAAAATGAACTTTGTCATCCAGTCTTGAAGTTTGCCATATACTTTCACAGACAGTTAAGAAATTTGAGCTTTCATGTTTTGGTAATCACTACCTAATTTGTCTGTGTTTCTCAAAAATTTGTTATTGATAGGCTACAGCAAGATGTCTCTAAATTGACAAATCCATAATTTGCTTCTTGGACTAGCAAGATTTTTCTTTCTTTTTCATTCTGTGCTCCTCACTTGTACAAACAAATTCAATTGCTAGTTCCATATAGATGTCTCATAAGTACCTAATCTGGTTTTTTTTTTCCCTCCAAATTGAAATTGTGTTAATAAAAAAAAGGTTATTCAGTGTAGGCATCTTGTTCTCAGCAAGCCGCCCTTGTGTTCCTTACCAGTCAACGGAGATCTAGTTGATAAGAGTTCGTGAAATTTATGGTGTTGAATCTGCTTGTGGGAGGTGGTGAATGACTGCCTTTACATAACTTTTTTTTGTCTTTTTCTTTTGTTCACTTATCAAATAGTCTTTATCTTGACCAATGAGTTTTCTCGGTTTTGCTTTTCTGATTCTCTCCCCCATTCTTTGACGGGGAGTGAGGGAGTGGCTGGGTGGGTGCTTAGCTGCTGGCCAGGATCAACCCACCATGGGCATCATTCATCTGGCTAAACCTAATCATCTACTTTGTTAAGGTTGATTGATTATATTGGTAAGATTTCCATTGAGTGTAACAGGGTACTGGCTCAGGTGTAGACACTGATGATGTAGACATCAAAATTTAGGTGAGATGTCTCAGCCATTATATCTGTGGCATTGTGGGTAATAAATGGTTCATGTTCAACATGGTTAAAGGCAAGGCTTACTGTTTTCTTTCCTGTAACTCATCCATTGACCTGTCACAATACTTGTGGCTTTTTCATGTGACCACCTACTTGTACAAGAAGCATACTTTGATCAAGCTGTGTCTGGATTTTTCTGTTTCCTTGCATGATAATAGTAAGATGCATTATGATGTAGTCTTTCCATGTAGCTAAAACTCATAAAGCTGTCACTGTGTTTTTTTCTGTAGCCTTCTGAACATGTTCTATAGCCCCTTCATATCTCTTCAGAATGCAGCTGCTTAGCTCATTTTCACAGTTTGTGGTAACTTTTTATTGCACCAAGCAAATTATTCATCAAGGACTTTCATAGGTCATCTCTCCTGGCATCATTTATTCATTGCCAAGCTGTTGATCCATCTCTTGTTAATCCATTTTGCTAGCCTTCTTCATCCAGTCTTGTCTTTTCAAACAAATAGCTTTGTGCCTTCTCTCAGGATTTAAATTATGCCATGTAGGTTGGTTGGTACATCACAGCTCAGTATTTGCTTTTGGATTGTTATTTAGAAAGTGTTTCTTTGTGGTTTGCTTTTTGGAGGTGGTTTTTATGTGTTTTTTTCTGGGCAGAACTATGCATACTGTCCACAAAGACTGGCATCTAGAAGCAATGTAGGTAATGCTGCCACCCGTCAGTAAACATTTCTGACTGTCATGGACTGTAAAAAAAGTAAATCCAAGTTTGTCTGAAAAAGTCTATGCAAATATACTCTCTGTTGTGTCACTGAGTTCATCACCAGAGAAATTATCTCCAAAGTTAATCTGCTTGAATATGTATATTAGTGTACATAATTTATTTGCATACATCAGTTCTCTGTATAGTTAGGGGGCACAAAGGTATCTGCAGTATTTTGGTTAGGACATTACATAATGTGAAAATTAAGTACTCTGCTTAACACCTGAGGTTGCTTTACTTTTTCTGGATGTAAATTCCTAATGTAGGTGCCTAATTTCAGACAATGTCAACCCTTCCACCCAAGCTTCTTCCAAGATATCACTTGAGGTTTTGATAATTATAACCCTCTTCTGCAAGCCATGAATGACCAGAGAGACTCCTGCTTAGGCAAATACATGACTTTAATTTCTGTTTTGTCATTCACTGGGTGATGATAATACTTGCACTGTCCGGTATTAGAAAAGTATATGGGGAGGGAAATTAGAAAGACAAAAGTGCTTTTGCTTGAAACACAGAAATGACTCATGCAGTACTGTATTGACAGTTTATGGTGCAAAGAATACAAGTTTCAATTCTTTGCTAATAATATGAATGTCCAACACCACAACTGAGTTAGACCCTTCCAAAACCATCCAAACCCACAAATGTTTTTTCAGCCTGAGCAAAAAAGAGTACAAAACAAAGATATGGTATTTTCTGCTGAAGTATTTGGTCTCAACTGAAGCCTCAGTACAAAATTAGTATTTTGTCTTAGTTTTCCTGAAGGACGATGACTTTGCCCATGCGGGAAATTGTCAAGCACATGGATATGTAACTGAGATTAAACACAGAAAGTGAAACACACTCAGATCAAGGGCTGAGATGGGTAATTGTCATCTCAGAATTCTGAAAGAATAGATAAGTGACATCGCAGATTCAGTAACAAGTACCTTTGATGATTCTGTCAAATTTGGAATGGTATTCTATGGTTTGATCATAGTGAGTATAGTGTTGTATCCAAGTTACAAGTCTGCATTGCAGATGAGGGACTGGACCAGATGCAAACACTAAAGGTGTATTTCCCTTTAATAATAATAAAATAATATTTGCACGTCTAGCAACAAGATACCAGAGCGATTGATTCTGCTACCCAATTCTTCAGCAAGGCTCTAGGACAGCTAGTGGGTTTTGCTTCAGATTTATATATGCATTCTAAAGACAACTCTGCTGATGCTCTCAGTTAAGGCTAGTTTTAATGATCTGCTGGAAAATAATTAGCCTATTTGAAAAAAAATGGGTTGTTAGGTGGGTTAGGAGCTGCAAAGAAGCTAAAGACTACAGGTAGTGCTGACTGTTGATCCATTATCTGAAATGTAATGTGTAGTTTTGGTTGCCTCTGTTCATGGAAGATGATTTCAAACTTCGGTAGGAGTTTCTTCTCCTAGGATAGGAGAAGGATCAGAAAAACAAGGATTATATTTGGGAGAAAACTTAAATCGCTTGGACAGGTTAATTAAAACCTGAGAAGGTTTTTCCTTCTTTCTTTCCTATCAGGAAAGGCATTTAAAGTAAAAGACAGTTGTGGTACATGAACAAATGAGTAAGAAGTAACATGAATACATTTAGACTTAAAATTGGAAGTAGTTCTAAAAATATTCCATTAAAATATTGAGATAAGATGATGTATTTCCTTATCACATAAGTCCATTCATAGATGTACTATATTACATATTTGCCTGTCATAAGAGAGAACAGAACACACAGCACAGGGGGTTCCTTCACAAGTTTATTTTTCCTTTCAATATCTGCTGCAGCTCAAAAAACCTGGGAAGTTTTGAACTGAGGTTTATCTGTTAAGATAAGTTAAGACAAATGTGTGGGGTTTTTAAAACAAAAATGCTGTCACTGTATTTCTGGATTCAATCTTTATCTTGCTAAGGTTCTGGTATTTGGCTGGATTCATAAACATTATGCAGTTTGTTTTGAAATAAACATCCGTCCATATGCTATACTGCATACATTCAAAAGTTGCCCATGTGGAAGCATGAGCCTATAAGACTTGGACATTCAGATTTATCATATTTGGGACTATGGCAGTGTTTGTAATTTATTTTTTAAATATATTTTTTGTAGTCAGCTAGCACATGGATATACTTCATATAGAATTTATATGTAGTGTTATACATTTGCTGCCTTTCCTATGACATATCATGAACAAGAAATGCTTTGGCTCAAGTGATTTTGGTGTGCTGGTTTTTTTGGGGGGTGGAGGGCCCTCGAGACATATTTCCTCTAAAAGTGAAATATGTAGATGGCATCTGATGAAATCAGTATTGTTATTCCTGCCAACTTCTTTTTTCATTCTGCAAACTGAATAATAACTCACTGAGGATTGGTGTGTTTTGTATGTTTTAATTAAAGTTAATTTAATCTTGAGCTGGATTTATTGCTGAACAACTAATTCCTTAACACTGGCTGGAGACCTTGCCATTAAAAAAATGAACTATACTGCCTTCATGCATTCCAGAACTGGTGCCCAGTGTTTTGGAAGGCATGATGCCAAAAACTTACATTTTTTTTTAACTTTTCATGGAGGAACCCCAGCTGTGTCTTCTTGAGGGTGATGGTTGCTGGGATTTTTTTTTCAGGCTCTTACCATAAATGTAGACATAAATATACTCTGAGCAGACTAACTGGAGCTAATAATTTTATTGAGGGGTAGAGCTGTCTTGTAAATATACATCTGGCATGCAAATAGCATGTGTAGATGAAATTGAATAAGCACAATTGGAAGCAGAGCCAGAAAAATCTCCTAGAGAATGCATTGGAGAATCCATGTAGTTCATAAATGATTTGTGGAAGAGAGTGTTCAGCTGAACTCTGTTATAGTTCTCCCATACAGAGAACAATGATGTAAGCTGATCATGAAATGTAACATTTTAGTAAGTAAATGTAGAGCAATGTTTCATATTTATACAATTTTCCAGCAGAGGAGCAAGGCACTGATGCTGCTGTGCATGCAATATTTCATTTCTACTGTCTACTAAAATTCTTCCAAGTTACACGTGCTAATAGAGACCTGTCTGACAGACTACTAGAAAGGTGAGTTCAGCTACTGAATGAATCCTTTGGAGGCTAATGTCTAGGTACACTTGCCCGAGCATGACCAGTTGAGCTGCGCAGATGTCCGATCCCTGCGCCTGGGGGGTGCCTGAGCACCATGGACAGAGACTGACGAACCCAGGATGTGTTGGGTCCCTGAAGGAAGAAGAAATTGCTTCACCAATGTTCTTCCAGGTCAGAGAGATCAGGAAAACTCTTGGTGCTGAGATCCTTAGCTAGCAATTGTAAAAACGGATGCCCTTTTTATGGATTTCAAAAATTCCAGTTTGTCTTGATTAAGGCCTGTCATCAGTCATGATTGGTCTTTGTTTCTCCACAGTGTTGACGCTTCTCAAAAGACTACCTCATAGTTACCTGCTTGTCAGAAACTTCTTATGGGTTTCATTCTCTGTTGATTCTTACTGAGATGCAGAGGAATTTCCCTATAATCCACTTTCAAAATGCCTCTTCAGTTTTACTTTGGAGATGGCCAGATTCTTCAGGTATTATGGCTACCCAGTGTATAATACTTCATAGAATTCTCTATTAGATATTGTGTCAAATCTGTCTTAAAGAGGTCTAAACATTTAATCTCTGATTATCTCCCAGTATTCATAGAGGTTTTTTCCAGGAAATTCATTAAAATAAAATTTCTTTTTCTGTCTGTTTTGGGGTATATCCACGCTTTTTTATGTACGGAAGGGTCAAGTTATCTCAAATAGAGAATTCATAAATGGGTCATGCAGTCCACTTGTTTTTTCTACCACAGTACTTGCACATTCTTGCTTTTGAACATCAAGATACAAGTGTCAGTATCTGGAAATTTGCAAAGAGGCAGAATAGAACAGTGCTTTCTCATACATACCTTTGGGGTAATTGTCATATGGTACACTGGGAGAGCTGCATGCCAGATACTTTATGACTAATACAGCTGAGATGCTGATTTCTCACCAGACTGAAGGAGACAGTTGCATGGTATGAGACTGCAATGAGGCATCCTTCAAAAAAGAAGAGAATGGTTGCTAATTCAACATTGTGTGATCTCTGAAAAATGTATGCATTTATGCACAAGTTTGCATAATCTGCCCTCCCGTCTTGCTTTTACATTCTTCATTTGCCTCGGGCTTTGAATGACAGAAGAACTAAGGAATGATTTTAAGCTCTTTGTACTTTGTCTTTAAATAAGTCGGACAGAAGGTACAATCCACATGTGTAGCCCCAGCAAATGGTGCCATTAGGAAACAGAGATCTTGCAAGCATGAGGTGCATGCGTGCACCGTTGAGAGAGAACCAATACTGAGCTTTCCAGGTTTTGGAGGTAAAGGACATTATTTCCAAAGGATCATCTTGTGTTAGTAGCTCTTAACAAGACAGTGTCAAAGAATATTCCAGAACTGTAGGTTTGTATAGGAAAATTGTTATGAAATACAGTATAAACAATATTTTCTGTGGTCGTTTTATTTTTTTCTTCAGTAAAAGTTAGCTATCCTGGAGTTAGAAATTAAAGTCTGTGGGTGTCTGATTTGTTGGTTCCCCAAAAGGGGTTGATAGGAGACTCATCGAATAAGTGTTAATTCTACATTTTTGGGCATCTACAAGAAATAACTTTATTGCTACATAATTCACCTTTGTGATCAAAGGGAGAAATTGTCTTTTTCTGAAGCATCAGAGAGTGACCAGAACTGCAGATAGAATTTTGAGTGGGATAAGATATATTAGTGTCATTTTTGGGTTTCCTAAACTTGGCGTTTGACCATCTTAATATAGTCACATCTAAGAATAAAAAGTTACAGTAACAAAAATTTATTTGAATACATATACTACCAACAAAACTTTGAAATTTATAGCTTTTCAGAGTAAATAATAAATGATAAAGATTTTGAAATGCCTCAGATCAATTATAGACTTACTACATTTCCCATTTCTTCATTGAAATTTCTGGTTTGGGTATCATATTTCCAAAAGACATGGTATAGCTTTCCTCAGAACATATGCATGTATCATAAGCTTATTTCCAGATGCAGAAAATTGTTTAACTGGTTGACCATACCCTGATGATTCATAGCTCTTGCTATGGAAAATATTTTTTTTATTGCTGTAGCTTTTGCACTGGCCTCATTAGCAGAAACCATCAACTTAACAAACAGAGACCTACCTCTTGTGGTAGGACATGGCCTTGTTTCTATTTGTATCAAGCTTGTTATTTTGTAGTTATCTGTATTTGGCATTTATCAAGAGTGGTGCAACAACTTTTGCTTTTCAGCGTGGCATGCCAGAGGCTTGCTATGCCTCTGGTGCTGGTCAGAGAGCATGGTTTTCAAGGAAATCGTGTCGCACAACGTTATCTTATGATAAGGAGGTAGTTAAAACAAAGAACCACAATATTAATGTACTGTATCCGAATTTACTGTTCATGCTTTGTTTGTATTTCTTTCCATGGAATTTATGTTCTTATTTGAAAACCTTAATGTCACTGCCATGGAGGTTTCTCCTTATTACCAGTGAAGATTATGTGGGATCCTTATTTTATGATCTATTTGTTTTGAGTATTATTACTGTTTGGAATTTTTTAAAAAATTGAAATAATGTTTTCTGTCTTTTGACTAGTTCTTGAGCATATGGAATACATTGTAGCACAGTTTAATATGAAAATTAATGAAGTGAGCTGAAGTATACTACTGATTATATCTTTGAAGTATTTGAACCTTTGAACGCTGTATGCCTAATCAGAAAGCCTGAAGTCTTTACTAATTCTGTTTTATAATGCCCCAATTGCACAAGATTGACATGCTTCAGTCATGGGAACAAAAAGCTAATAAACTGAGCCAGGACTAGAGTCAAAGGCTGGTAATTTTAGCTCTATCCTGACTGCCATGACCTCAACATGAAAAGAATGAGACACCGCTTCTAGAAACTTAATACAAAAAGACCATGAAAGGGAAAATACAAGGGCCAGATTTATGTTAGATTATCTGCCTGTAAACAAGAGATATTTCTCAGTGGCAAGTCTGTGAGTAAAGCAAAATTCCTGTTGGATGCTGGGGGTTTGCTGGGCAAGGTAACCCCTTTTCCATGGTTTAACAGGACTCATGCCAGTTTTCTGTTGGCCAGCTCTTCTGGCCATAAGGGTTCATTCAGGTTGTGCCTTTCCCTTCTCCTCAGCCCTGTTCAGAGAGCTGAACTGAGATGTTGACACAGTTTCTGCATGCGCGATCTAGGACTGGGCTGAGCTTCTTGCACTCTGTCCACAGCATGTACAGTTTGTGCTGGATCAAACACAGTCTGCTCATAACTGTCAAATGTTTCAGATTCAGGTGGTCTTAGAAAACATAAAAACAAAGTAAGCACAGGTAGAGAAGAGACAATTGGCTTTTACAGCCAGATGGTGACAGAATGTTTTGTGGTAGCTGAACCCTTGTTTTCCTTGCAAATATTGAGAGGAAATAACAATGTACACTGTTTTTAATTGTGGATTAACTGGAAATACTGAATAGTAAAAGAGCAAGTAGTCCCTTTTCTGGAAATATTTTAGCTTAGCCTGGGTGTATTTCAGTTTTGTTTTGTACAACTTCTAAGCTAACCTGCTCTTGAACTGAGTGATAAAGTTACTTAGGAAAACTTATTAAAAGTGAACCATATAGATTTTATAAGGAAAACATCAAGGTCCAAAACTAACACAGGTGAAGCACAAACTTAAAAATGATATAAACATAATCTGTTTTTTGCAAAATGAACTTAATATTTCAAAATATATCTTTCAAAATTGTTAACCTTTCCTAGTGAAGAGGGATTTTTGTGCTTCCCTTGTAATAAGTGGTGGAGTCCAAACATTTGAAAAAAAAATTGCAATGAGGAGAGCATGCACAGGGACTCACCAAGGTGAGTTCTCTGTGCATTGTGTAGCTGTTCTGCAGTGTGTAAATAGGATTTTTTGGAAATAGGAATATTTTCAGATGAAAATGTTCTGCATTTGTAATTCTCTGTATTTGTAATTCTTAAGTATCTCAAATATACAGAACTTTGAAGATCATCATGTCTTCCCAATAGTACTTGTAAAGTACATACCTGGCTCAGCATTCAGTACTGAACCTTGCGTATTTCCCCTATGCTTGTCCACACAGAGAGGTCACTTCACTTCAATTATGTTATAATTAAAGTATGGCTGAAGTTATACTGATTTTTCTCATTCTTTTACTTTTTGGAGAGTAAAATAAATTAGCATTGCTTAATGCTTTTTTGCAAGACTGGAATACCTGAGAGCGGTATTTTACTAGTGAATTAATTACAAAGTTTTTGTTTGTTTTCAGCTTAGTTTGTAAAATTATTATAATGGAAGAGCTTTTCAGTTGAACAAACCTTAAAAATACCTTTCTCCTTTTCTTTATTTTTTTCCCCATGCTCACTTTTTTTTGGCTAGGGTCATACAGTTCTCTCCTGTGCTGTTTTTATTCTCCTTCTGTGTTGCTCTTGGGTCAGAATGTTCTTTGACACCTATTGATCATGTGAACACAGATGTAGAACTATAATTTCAAAGACCTTCCTGGTGCATGATAATGGTGTGCTCTTTGTTACAGACTCAAATGTAAATTCAAGAAGAGAGCTCTTGAATAAAAATGTTTGGAATTGCCACTGAAAGCCTATAAGCAAAGACACTCTTTGGCACTCTCCGTATTATTAAAACCCTGTACACCAATGTTTCAGGCAAAAAAATTCTCTCTGGAGCAGTCAGGAAAGTTTGGTGAGAACAATTAGTCCTACACGTCTAATTTCCTTTGGAGATTTCAAATGTACACAGAAGGCAACTCCATTTCATAGATCTGAATCACCTCTGCCACAGACCATGCATGGTCCTTCTCCCAGTACACACTCATCACTAGCTTAGACTGGTCACTCAGGTGGAAGGTGGACTTCAGAAAGGCACCTTCTGTGTTACACAAGACAGGATTCTGTCTTCCCTACCACACAACAAGGTATTCACCAGGATTTACAGAACAACTCTGCCAGGCAATTTCTCCTACTCTTAGTTTATAGGAGAAAAAACTGAAATAGAGACTGCTGGTCTGC
>NW_009259600.1:943403-958901 GCF_000687185.1 Egretta garzetta
TGCTGACTTGTAAGAAGTCAATGCAGACTTGGGTATCTGAAGTTGAACAGCAACCAAAGCTCTGCTTTGCAGGAATGTCTCTGTTAAAAGATGATTTCTTGGCATATTTAAGACTTTCTAAGAATAAGATGGATACCGTCCTCTGTAGCTAAACAATGAAGGTAACTCGCCAGTCTGTAAAATTAAATCCTAACCAATTCAGTTCATTCTCCATCTTGACATGAAAGTCAAATACTTTCCGTTTCTGGATCAACAGCTTTACATAACAAAAAAAAAAAGTTGATATCTAAAGAATTAAAAACCCAAGGCACTTAAAGACAATGAAGTCTGGAATATTTTTTTGTTTAAGAAATTAGAAGGAAGCAGACTGAAGGGGCTCCATCCAAACCAAAATTATAGGTTTTGAACTGTTTGTAAGAAATAACCGTCTGACTGCCTGGAGCCCTGGCAGTCTCAAACTCGTGTCTGTAAGTATAGGGGTGAAGCGGTGCTGCTTCCTTATGTGAGAATTGTCTATTCAAAAAATGTTTGGAACCACTGGTGGAGGCAACCTGGAAACATGGTAGGCTGGTGCCATAGATTGTGTCCGTGACCCATTTGTTTCTGCTGGTGACCAAGACTCTGAAGAAAGCGTGAGGAGTTTGATGACAGACAAAAGATGAAAAACCTTCCACAGGTCTTCCTGATCCTCACTGTACAGTAGTTGGCTTATGCTTTAGGTTTTTGTAAATGAAGGTGGTTTTTTTCCTGCTCTTAATAAAATTGTAGACATTTCCTTATAAAAAAAAATGAATGCAGAACAGTTTTATCATCATAAAGTGAAGTAATTCCATTTAATTTTCTATAGGGCTGGCTTTTGCAGTTCTGTCTTCAGTCCATCCAGTTTTTGGTTTATATGGCTCTTTCTTCCCTGTCATTATTTATGCCATATTTGGAATGGGACATCATGTTGCGACAGGTAAGTGTCTATTTGCTAAAAGTATTTTCAGAAATAAGGAATTGGAAACTGAACTCTTTTTTTTGTGGTTATAAGATCAATGGAAGGAAAATTATCTAAGACTAAACAGAAATAAGATGGCTATGTACTTCTTTTTACAACTATTTTTTGCCAGTTTAAGTACTTTAAAGGGCCTCATTAAGAATATTGGAGTTACTCCTGCCATTATAATTTAATATTGCATTGACACTTCCTTTGTAAATGTAGTTTACTAAGGGCTTTTGTATTTTAACACTACTTTAGAAATCTGCTTCAGGCTAAGATTTTAACAAAGGGCTCAGCCAACAAGATATATGCAAGCAGCAATGAAAAAGGCTTGACTGCTTCTTAAACCATAGAAAACACACATCACCTCTCACCTGTCTAAAACATAAGCTCTGAATTTCTCAGAAAAAAGTTTTCAGTGCCTATTACCTGCTATTGTATTAAAGCTAGAGATTGTCCCAATGAGCTCAGCACAACTCCTGTCCACTTGCAGAGTAATTAGGTAGGCAGCGAAAGCTGCTGTCTGGCTGCTGTGCTAGTAGTTCTGAGTTACTTGTTTATCCTCAGCAGAGCCAACAGCAGCTGCAAGAGTTGAATGACTTTAGTGTCCTACTAGGTTGGCAAATGGTCTCTTTCTGACTCCAGAGAACCCAAGTTCTAGACTAAAGTTGGAAATAGTACTCATGAGATTGAACCACAAGTTCTTTGTTGTGCAGAAGCGGGCACTTGGTGGCCTCTGAAGTTTGCTGGAATGATGAGGCAGGCCCAGTAGGAAAGCACGGCAGGACTGGGTAAAGGGAAGCAGCCTCTGTGGTCATCAGAAGATTTAAGCAGGGAGGAGGTATGTTGTCCTTGTGGAGGAGAAAAACTCCTGAAAAGAGGAAAGATGGTCCTGGGTAATCACACACAAAATAATGAACTCTGCAGAATCTGATTGCTTGAGCGTATGCACTGACAAATGTTTTAGTAAGAAGTTAGCCACATGTTTTAAGCACGGCTTTTGTTCAAAAATATTCAGTTAAATTATTAAAAATTGCTGAACAGGTATAAATTGTCTTACAGCAAAAAGAAAGCTGAAAGTTTGTTTTCCCTAAAGGCACAGAAAGTATTTGAGCCTTTTGATGGCTGAGAAGGATCCGTGGATGCTGTTAGTGACTTGATGCTGTAAGGAGTGATGGCATGTACTCAGCTCATGTAGGAATGAGAAGCTTTCAAAAAAAACCCTGAAAATTTAGAATTTGGAAAATAGTTTTGACACTTGAGTAGGGAGAAATTAGTATACTTTTAAAAACTTTTTTTTCATTAAATATATTAAAACATGAACCTATATTAAAATGGATAATTTAGCAGTGTATTGTCAGCAGTTTATTGATGAAAGATTATTAGGAAGTCAAGAATCCATCACATGATCATATTTAGGAAATTAAATAAATAAGTGTCTGGCTGACATAAATTCTAGAATGAAAACACATGATAAAATGGGTAAGTACAAGTAGCTAAGTCTGATGTTTCATCCTTGGGAAGGAATACTGTTCAGAGAATGATTTGCTGAGTCCCACAGCTCAGCAATTCCTACACAGTCCCTAATGTGGAAGCTTGTTCCTTTCACAGGTGTTTATTCCAGAATTTAATCTTAAGAAAAAAAGGAAACAAAACTGTTCTCTTGCTTTCGTGAAGATTTTTTTGAATAAATGTATGTGACATATGCTGTTGATCCTTTCAGTAGAAATGCCTCATGCGCTCATCCCACCAGCCTTCGTATAGGCGTTATGGTGTGCAGGCTGAACTGGAGCTATGTTACCTGCCTCAGATCCCCAGATGCTCCTTAATTCCTCGAGTACATTGGTGACAATCTCTTCTCTTACCAGCATTTTCTTTAAGATCAATGGGGCTCTCTATATGTACACAGGCTATAAAAGTTTGTTAGTGAAGTTAGTTATATTAATACAAAAAGGAAAATTTATCAATGGCCAAGTTCTGTCATTTACTCACTTGAAATGTCTCTTCTGTGACACAGCTGATCTAATCTGAAAGATTACTCACCCAAGCAACAAACCTCTACACCTTTTTTTTTAATCGCTTTTGATATCATTGGTCTTGAAGGATCCTCTGAGGCAGCTCCATCTGTCATAATACTCCACACAGACCTTTGATTTCAGATAGAATTTTATGTAAACTGTTTTCAAATCCAATTTTATGGGGAAAAAAAAAGTAAAAAGGAGGGAACAGGTTCAAAAGAAAAAGGGGCAATTTGAAAAGCAAGATATCTATAAGTGTACTGAATGTTGCTTGAAAAAACTGTATTTTAGGCCCAGGTAAAATGTGTATCATGATCCAAAAAAAGAAAACGTGATCCAAAAAGCCCTTTGTGGCTCAACAGGGAAATTAAGGGAGCTGACACAGAGAAGCATTGGTACTTGAAAAATGGAAAGCTTGACTAAATGAGGTGAGCAAGCAAGCCATGAAATGTGGTAGTTCAAACATATGCAGGAAGCTTAGAAGGCTAAAAGAAGGTATTTGAAGAGTTCCATGGAGGGGATGATCAAAGTGGTAGTTGAAGATTCTTTAAATACGTCAAAATCAGGAAGCTGGGAAAGAAACTGGTGGAACACCTTTCTGACAAGGCCACAGGACAGTCAAGCTACCAGTGTAATTTTGTCGGTCAGTAAGGCTCTGGAGGGAACCCTGGGAATGGCAGATCTGTCTTGCACCCCTATTATTATAGATTATAATAAAAAATAAGATAACTGAAAGATATGTATAATCAGAATCTGTTAATGTGAGTATGATCAGAAGAGTTAATGTGACTCCTGTAAAGGAAAATCCTACCTCGCTAACCTTGTAGAGCACTGTATGAGTAGCAGTAAGCACATGAAAAAAAGGAAATACTTTGAATAAGATATCAGAATGGTCAAAGAGCTACTGATAAATTTCCAGACCAAATGCTTCTAAAGAAACTAAGCTGCCCTTGTGATAAAAGAAAAGTTCTTTCATTAATTATCAGCAGGTTAAAGGATAAGAAGCAAAAGGTAGGACTTAGTGGTCATTTTTTCAGGGTGAAGGTGTCCCTGGTAGGTTCTCAAGGAATTCATGCTAGGAGGTTTACTCTATGAAGGCCAAGGTAAAGGTAGATCTGTGTTCTCCAGGTACTGCAACAGTAGAATTAAAGACACCTCAATGAAACTGGTGAGAGATCACTTTAGAAGACTTTTAAAGTATAGATTAAAGAAAATACTGCAGCAGATGGTGAACTTCTGGAACCTGCTCCCAGAGGACATTGTGGAGGCAGAAAATGCAAGCAGGTTCAAACAGAGATTAGACAAATTCATGAATGCTAGTCCATAAATGAAATCTAAAAGATCTAAAAGAATGTGCTTCCCTAACACAAGAGATATGGATACGGGGGGATTATGAGGGGAATGGCCTGCAGAAAGTGGCCAGGCTTGTGTGCTTTCCCTGAGTAACACTTCCAGTTGCCACAGTTGGAGACAGAATACTGTGCAAGATGGACCATTAACATAGTAGGGCATTTCTTATGCTCTTAGAGCTCTGCATGATGTGTTTGTGCTTTTTAATATTGAATTATTATCCTCAGTTATCTGTCTGTCATTGAACTTGCTTTACCTCTCTGAGCAAATACATGTTTCTCTCATAATCTGCCTCCATTTATCAGAATGCAGATTGCTGAGTTTTCAAACATACACATCTGCTAACTATAATGGACTAAGTACTATGTATACAGTGTGAATTAATTGACCTAGAAATTTGAATCATGAACATTTGGGATCCTCAGACAAAAAGCTGTTTCATCACACGCAGAGTGAGTTAAAAGCATTTCTGATAACTTGAAATCATTGTGAATTGTGTTTGAACCTCTTTTGTTAATGAATGTGCTCACAAAAAAATTGACACAACTCACTTGTACAAATGGTATTTTACATGAAGAAATGAGTGTTACATAAAAAGATTGTCTTAAAAATATTTCTCAGAATGACAGAAATGCACAAAATGACACTTTCACTTGTAATGTCCAAGTTTTAAAAAGAGACCATGAGTCACGAGTACAGACAGATATAGAATTATTGGTGACTAATGTGTGGCTTTTTTATAGGAACTTTTGCTTTAACTTCCTTAATATCTGCCAACGCAGTTGAGCGTCTTGTTCCTTCAGTCAGCACTAATTTCACTACAAACAATAATTCAGGAGTTTTGGGCCTGTCGGAGTTTGAAATGCAGAGGATTGGAGTTGCAGCAGCAGTCTCATTTCTAGGAGGAATCATTCAGGTCAGTGGTGAATAGATATTCTGTATGTTACTGATGCATTGCATTTGTGACAGCTATGACGTTTGTAAATACATTTTTTTTTCCACTTCTCTGAGAAAAACTGACCATGGGTCTGGTCCAATGTTCATGAATGATGAACTTAGTGTTTTAAGAATTTGATGCTCTTTTCTTGAGATGTAGTAATTGTCTGTATACATGCTCCTAGGGTGTTGCAATATGAAGTAAAACCATATTCAGTCAGCTCTAATATAATATTCAGTTGCTGTTGGTGCTCCCTTTCCTTCTCCTTCAGAGACAAAACATGAATCAGCTCTGGGTAAGCATTGACATATTCCTGAGGTTTTCTATTGCTCTTGGCTTGAAAAGAAATACTATACAATATTCAATAATTAAAACCAGTAGGGAAAACATCTTTATATTCTCTTCAGAGTTCACACACCCATCGTTAAAGTGAAATAAATTAGCAAAGCAGATGTCTTGAAATGATTCTCCAAAGCTTATTCAAATTATCAGAAGTCTTTTAAATTTTTTCTCTTTTCCTATTCTGACCGCAAGCTCTGAGTTCCTTTATCCATTGCCAGTTTCTTAGGTCTTCAAAGAAGGCTTCCCTCTTTCCTTGTAAATGTTAAAATGGAAGACATGTTCCAGCACTTGACATTGCAACACCTCCTAGATACCTGGCCTCCTGAAAGAAACTTGGACCCCTGCGCTTGGTGCTCTGGATCTCTCTACCATGAAGAGGATAGAAAAGGAGCCCAGAATGGGATCTCCAGTGCCCCGCATGCTTAGCAGGAACTGGAGCATATGCTTGTGTTAGGCGGTAGGAAATATCAAGGAGCATGATAATTTCTGTTGCTTTTTTTTTCATTTTTTTATTGGTTACATAATTATGACATGGGGTAGCAGCATGAAGGAAACCCTACAGAGAATGTACAGAGTAGAGCTGATGCTGAGCTGTGCCTGGCTGCTGCACATGCTGTCCCGTTCCACCCAAGTGCACAACACAACACTGCATCATGTGCGGGGTGCTGGTAGCAGCAGAGGCCTTTGAGCGGACTCAGAGCTCTTAGAATCATAGAATCACTTTGGTTGGAAAAGACCTTTAAGATCATCATGTCGAACCTTTAACCTAACCCTGACATCCCATCACTAAACCATGTCCTAAGCACCTCATCTATCCTTCTTTTAAATACCTCCAGGGATGGGGACTCGACTACTTCCCTGGGCAGCCCATTCCAGAGCCTGACAACCCTTTCGGTGAAGAAGTTTTTCCTAATGTCTGACCTAAACCTGCCCTGGCGCAACTTCAAACTATTCCCCCTCGTCCTATCGTCCATTACCAGGGAGAAAAGGCCGACCCCCACCTCGCTACAGCCTCCTTTCAGGCAGTTGTAGAGGGAGATAAGGTCTCCCCTCAGCCTCCTCTGCTCCAGCCTAAACAACCCCAGTTCCCTCAGCTGCTCCTCGTAAGACTTGTGCTCCAGACCCCTCACCAGCTTTGTGGCTCTCCTCTAGACATGTTCCAGCAGTGCAACGTCTTTCCTGTAGTGAAGGGCCCAAACCTGAACACAGTATTCGAGGTGCAGCCTCACCAGTACCAAGAACAGGGGAAGGATGACTTCCCTACTCCTGCTAGCCACACTATTCCTGATACAAGCCAGGATGCCATTGGCCTTCTTGGCCACCTGGGCACACTGCTGGATCATGTTCAGCTGGCTGTCAACCAGTACCCCCAGGTCCTTTTCTGCCAGGCAGCTCTCCAGCCACTCATCCCCAAGCCTGTAGCGCTGCATGGGGTTGTTGTGACCCAAGTGCAGGACCTGGCACTTGGCCTTGTTGAACCTCATACAGTTCCCCACACTCTTCATGTGGGAGTGCTGTGTTCACAGCCCGACAATCTCCTACATCGTCCCTGGAGAGAGCAAAATGTCTCAAGCAGGAGGTTGGTGCCTGCAGTTGATCCACCTTCAAAATCTGATGCAGAAATTTTTTGCTTAGCTGCTGCAGAACCCCATTAGGTGTGTAAACCCTATAGACCTCTTACTCTTTCAGTTCTGCATTTTCATATGCCTTCAACTGCACCAGCTGGCTTATCTCAGCCTATGTCCTGTTTAAGCCTGATTGGAATGAGAAGAACTAGAAAATCCTCTGCCTGCATCTTCAAAGCAGGTCTGATAGGGAACTGTGCCATGTACATGGGCTCCTCTCCCAGGTCAGTAATGTCACTTGCGTTAGAGTCATACTAATACAGCCAGTGCTTGTAGTGCTGCCACTAGTACTTCATGCGAGTTTAATGGTTAGAGACCAGATTAAAATGCTTGTTTCCTAGAGGAGTGCCTTGAAGCTACTGATAAGCAATATGCAAGTGGAAGTCTGGATCAAGGCTGTGATTAAAGTTTGCCATCATCCCAGGTGCTGGTAAGTGTGGGAATCCATGTTTCTCATCATGATTCCAGTCTCCTGGCTAACAGTTGCTGCAATTCCCAGATAAGGTGACAGGGCACATCTTGCTGGTAATGGAAAGCTAAGTCAGTGACCTGCTTCTACTTATCAGATTAAGCTAGAAATTAATGAATACCCTGGAATAGATGAGGTACTCTGGGATGAGAAGAATAATGTGATGCATTTTGAGGCAACAGTTTTCCATTGAATACATCCTGAAACACAAAAAGAAGTGGAATTGTCAGTGTAGCGGGTGGTTGGGATGGTACTTCTCTGGGAAGGGAGCAGACCTGGGTTATGGTGTCTACTGTAAGACTGTTTCTTTATACTGAAAAAAGTCAAAATGCAGTGCTCTAACCAGCCACTAATTACACAAAAATGACTGATGTCATGGCTATTCCATACCTTGGGCAGCTTGCACCCAAAGGATGAAATGTCCCGCTCCAAAACAGCTGGTTCCTTATTAGAAATAGAAGGTAAAGACCTGAACCTCCTTGGCCAGAAAAGCAATTTGATACTATTTTTCCAGTAGCCTGGCTAAGTACTCTAATCAGCAAATAATGTTAAAGAAGAAAAAGGGAAAAGACATACAAAACAGTGAGTCACGGAGGGAAGGCAAAGGGAAGAGGTGTATTTTTGAGATGAACTGCTCTTGGCTGCTTTGTGTTTTGTGAAGACCACAAATGTGCACCTGTTGTGAGGCAAGCTCTGAGCAGGCATGGTGTATCTCAGTGCCATCTAGACATGAAATAAATTAAAACTGGTTTCTCATCATCAGACAGGAATAGGTGGAGCTTGTAAGATCTGAAATTTGGGGCTTAACTGCCTATATTTTTTTAAAGTAATAAATTTCAGGTTCCTAAACTGCTTTTTAAATCTAATGTTTGAGGGAATGTTCATAAAACAGGGAAGATATTTGGTTATCTTAAGAGGCATTCTGATGAAGATAACGTAGTATTAAAATAGAAAATAAGTAACCGTAAAATAAAAAGCTGTAATTATGAAAAATATTTAATAGAATGGATTCACAGAGGCCATTTCATTTTTAAAAGCAGAATGGAAGGTATAATGATTCTTTTATGTTTGTGTAACTGCTACTCTATAAAGATAAACAGGTCATGGAAAGCTAATCAAGTTAATGGAATTATTCCCTGATATTAAATACCTCAGAGGTATTGATGGGGAGAGGAAACGATGGAACATAACAGATGCCTGTGGAAGAATTTTGTAATTAGAATTGGATGATGCCTTTATAGCATAAAAAAAATTCTCAAAAAAACCTCTTTTGGGTAAGATTTCTTTTACCTATTAGTATGTTATATGTGCAAGATGCCTGCATAAGTATATGTACCTATAAAAAACCTCAACATACTAAACTGAAACTCAACATTAAATTTGCTGAATAAATAGAGGAAAGCTGCTTGCAGTTCAAAGTGAAAAAAGAAATTATCCTAGAAAAAAAGCTTTATTCTCTTAAATACCACGGTGCTACAGACTTCAGTTGCACTACTCTTCTATAAAGGTGAAATAGCTGGGTATTGTATTCCAGTCGTCTACATTTTTACTGGTAAGTTTTTCAGCTACTGTACTTAAAAAACTTAAATATCATTAGTTGCTGATGTACAGTATTGGAAACAAAAAATGTTTCTGGTTAGCAGGAGAACAAGTTTACATTGTCTCTTATCAGTTTGCTTAATAATGAAGAGAGCATTTGAATATGAAGTATATTTTTGTAAAGCTAATATTCTTGTCCAAAGCTCTGTTTCCCTGTGGGGAAAATTATGCTCCACTATTCTATGTTCTATGTAGTTTTTCATGAGGTACAAACATGGGTCTTTATTATACAGTGATAATCAGGAAGAGAGTTCATTTTTCTTTCACAGTGGAAATAACTTCTTGCAGGCTCATACTCTGTATCTTGAAAAGTACAACTAGGCTGGCTGGGAGTCCTGGTTCCCACAATTACAGTACAGCATGCTATGTGTTAGTCCAGAAAGACCACAGAAAGAAGTCTTTCTCAGGTCCTGGAGTGAGGAAAGCTCACTCCAAACACCATCAGAAGCTAGAAAACACTCTCAAGCCACCCACTATGAGCTTAAAAGCTGCAATTCAGTTTAATATGAGGAAGAACTTCTTTACTTTGAGGGTGACAGAGCACTGGAACAGGCTGCCCAGGGGGGTTGTGGAGTTTCCTTCTTTGGAGATGTTCAAAACCCATCTGGATGATGTCCTGTGCAACCGGTTCTAGGTGAACCTGCTGTAGCATGGGGGTTGGACTAGACGATCTCCTGAGGTGCCTTCCAACCCTTGCCATTCTGTAATTCAAAAGACCAAAATCTTACCAATTATCATTTCCATTGAAACTGGCTGAGTTTTAAATTGACAACTCAGTCAGCTGAACTGTCCATGTCTGACTGTTGTCTCCAGGCAGTCCATAGACGTCTCCATTTTTGCAACCTCTGATTTTGAGATAACCATTACAACATACTAAATGAGAGGCTCACAGTCTGTACCATGTCCTTCAAAGAGATATTCCTCATGGCTGGCCTCGTCAAATGATTGGAAAGAGTACCACCACTTTTTGTATGGTTTAACAGTGAAAAAAAGCCACACCATCCAGAAAGTGGAGTTTTGAGGGGTTTAAAATTCATTTTCCAAAAGTGAATTCATGCAGCAGGTAACATGATATCAGCCTTTCAAGTCTGAGATTAGTGATTTCCAAAGAGCCATTAAGTGATAAAAATTTTTACTGTCCATAAAGTTAGATTGACTACTCAGCGAGAGTGGAATTTTAACAATAATAAACTGAGCACGTTGTCATGGGAAGAAAGTATTGGAAGTGGACAAGAACCAAAAGGGCTTGAATTAATGAACATAGAGGGCTTTGCTTTTTGCAATTACTCCTTTCTCTTCTGCTGGCTAAATCCCCATTCTCTTCTACTTCTCAGAGTAAAATTATGGAGTAGTAAAGACAGCTGCAAGAAAAGGTTCCCTTTGCATTATCTTTCTTCCATTCTGAACTTTAGTGTTCATTTTTTTTAGAAATCCCACCTTCCACCACTTCTATCTAATCACTTGGTTTTATAATTTGTTTCCATGATCTTTTCTCCTTTACCGCACTTTGCTCCTTTACTGCTTTCCCTCACTTTCTCCTGTGGTGTTTTTTTTCCTTTCTCTGACAGCTCCTGATTTCATTCACATTAATTTAATCAAGAATGTATACCTGGTGAAATCAAAATTAATCTCAAGAAAGTTAGTTACTTCTTAATGAGCCTTTTGTCATGGTGTAATGTACTGAAAAAGCAGCACAAAGAAACTAGAGCCACGTGTCTTTCAAACCATTTTTGTTACTGCAATCATTCTCTCTCTGAAATATTCCTTCATCCCCCAAGAACTAAATTTTGAAAAATGAAAAATTCTGGAGACAATCCTAAAATACGTGAAAATTTTGTTCCTTTTAAGTTTAAGAAAAGCCCAATATTCGTACAAATAATGAAAAGAGAAACGTATTATTTCCTTTTGGCAATTTTTTTTTTTTTTTCTGTTCTGTCAGTTTTTTTCACTTTACTGTCAGTTTTGCCTGTAGTTTATCTGTATCAAGAAGGAACAAAAATAATACAAGATATCTGAAAATAAGATGGGAAACTCACAAAAAATGAGCATCATGAACACAGCGAAGGTAAAGTAGATTATTAGAAATTTCTTTAAGAATATTGAACGTTCTAGATTTTGGTTATTGCTTAGTTGGTGAAAGATTTTATGACATAATGCAGTACAATGCAATTGTGTGCTGTCAGCTCAGCTTAGTTTCAAATGGTGTTTATCCAAAAAGCAGCCAAGCTATGCGCCTGTTGCCCAGCACGGGGAGTTGATCTGGGCCTCTATGAATGCTAAAAATTTAAAGTATATCTGTCAAGAAAACTCACATGCAACTAGATTTGGGAGGCTTGTTTCAACACAACGTTTTGCCCCTTCTTGATCTAAGTAGTCTCTGTACCTTACTCGTGTTGCAAGGACAGCAGGAGTTTCCCATAGCAGCTTACATGGAAAATTGCACCCTCCTCCCCAGACGTTTTCTGTTCTGGTTGCTTCATTGTTAGATCTTCACTGTGGAAGATATATGGATGTACGCTACATTTATTTAACTATAATGCAAATAAAGAACAGGATGTACATGCTGATGAAGCATTGCCTTTGTTTCTGGGAGTCCCAAGCTACCTTCTGCAATAAGAGATGAGGGACCAAGCATAGGCTGCTGCTTGTTTAACTGAGTGGCTACAGAAATTGTCTACCTGAAACCATACTCATGGTCTGGATTTGTATTATGTATGGATTATGTATTTTACATAACCCATGGTTGTAAACAAACAATAAAATATATGTTTGAAATGTGACCTTTTAGCTACTACCTTTGAAGCATCCCCCTAAAATGCTGAAGATTTAAAGCAAAAAAATTGAAGTAAAAAAAAAAGTAAATATGAGAGTGATGCTTAGTTTGCTAAGTTCTTCAATCATGACACCATTTCCCTGAAATTCACCCTAATAACTTTCTCTGAAATGGTAATATTAACTCATATTTCTCTGTGATATTATGTAGTTCACAGAGTTGTCTCTGTGGTTTTGATTCCACAGCTAAATAAACATTCATCTCATTCTCTGGAAACTAAGCGATTGCACAGTTAGAAATTTCACATCCATACAATAAAAATTGATCTTAGAAAACAAACAAAAATTCACTGGGGAAGGGAGAATTTCATTCTTATTGAAGTTTGCTACTGTGAACAATGTTTTAAATATATGAATAGGCACACTAGTAGAACAAACAGCTAAACAAAATATCTGAAGTTAGCAATTATTGGTTTTAGGCCTGACAAACTAAATTATTACTCACTGAGGATCTAACAGTAATTATCATTATTGGGGTCCAATCTTGAATGGCAATAAATGTTCTGATTGTTCGTAGTACAGAGCCGTCCGCATGCTATTAGTGGGAAATAGAAAAAAAAATCTCAGATTTAATATCTCAGATGGAGGAGGAAATTGCTCACTAGAGGTTTTTGTGGTAAATTAAAAGGCACTCACTTTGGTATTTTTGTTTCTTTTGCACTATTATACTTGTAGCTCACTGCATACAGGTGGGATTTATGGTGAAAAAATTTATGGTGTTCAGGCATAAAGAATCAATATATTTGGAAATTATTCTTTTAGTTTCAGAACAAAACAAAATAAAGCAAAGGAGACTGTCATATATTCCAAAAGGATAATATTTAGTATGGTAAACACAAAATAATCCTCTTAGAAAGTGTTGTAACAAACAACTCTGAGCCAAGGGCATATAACTTCTCAGGCAGAAGATTATAGAAGTAAGAAACTGCTTTTTTTATGTATCTGCAGAACTCATTGAAAGGGGAGATAATTTAAATGTAACAATATCTTAATATGGATCAGAAAAGGATTAAGTGTTATGATAAGCATAGTAGCATCTTTACATATGTAACAATCTTGTTCAAAGAATTAGGAGACCTCACCTGGAGTACTGCGTCCAGCTCTGGAGCCCTCAGCACAAGAAGGACATGGAACTGTTGGAACGGGTCCAGAGGAGGGCTACAAAAATGATGCGAGGGCTGGAGCACCTCTCCTATGAGGACAGGCTGAGAGAGTTGGGCTTGTTCAGTCTGGAGAAAAGGAGGCTACGGGGAGACCTGATTGCGGCCTTCCAGTACCTAAAGGGGGCCTATAGGAAAGATGGGGAACGTCTTTTTCATAGGGCCAGCTGTGTTAGGACAAGGGGAAATGGTTTTAAACTAGAACAGGGTAGGTTCAGGCTAGAGGTAAGGAAGAAATTTTTTACAATGAGGGTGGTAAAACACTGGAACAGGTTGCCCAGAGAGGTAGTGGAGGCCCCATCCCTGGGAACATTCAAGGCCAGGTTGGATGGGGCTCTGAGCAATCTGATCTAGTTAGCAGTGTCCCTGCTCACTGCAGGGGGGTTGGACTAGATGACCACTAGTGGTCCCTTCCAACCCGAAACATTCTATGATTCATTCTATTCTATGAAATCTCATTCTTCAGAGGAAAAGACTGATTGTAGTCTGGGATAAGGGGGGGAAACACAGTAGTACAGAGTAGTGCTTTGGGTATTTGTCCTATATTCCTATGAAGTATCTACAATAGTTGTAGATTCAGCTGTGGTCCAGATTCCTGGATTAGAGAGGAATATTATTCTTTCATTATGTGTCTATACTCTGAAATAACTTCTGTAAAAGTTGCAACAAAACTGAAATAATCTTCAAGGTCAAATATAGCTGAGCCGAAGTCTATGCTTTTTTTTCTAGCAGAGAAATCCAGTTTCTATATGGGGTTGTGTGTATGAAACTGGATGTTGAATTTTTCTTCCTATTTCAAATTTTCTGACTGTATACACATATTCTGCTTTAAGTTAGTTGAAGTATTTCTCAAATGCACAGGAAGTAGATTTTAAAGGTCTTTAAAATAGTTTACTATTACTATAAGTTTATAAAGTTTGTTCATACAGAACACATAACTATATAAACATCCCTGTTTCTCTGTAAAGAAAGAAGTATTTTTATATCCTCTGTCATCTGAAGCAACTTCTGTTGCTCCTTTACCTGAATACCTGCAAAACCAGAAGCCTCAACATATGAAGCAGATGTAACAAGAGGTAGCGGACTGGCGATACTTGATGTATTTGATATTATGATATTGTAGCATGTGAGCACCAAATACCCTGGTACATTGGGGTCAGTGGGATATCAGGAAGCTAAGAGTCTGCCAGAGGAGCAAAGAAGTTGTGTGGCTGCATGGGAAGGGAAATTTGATGGTGCAGCAGCCTGGGGCAGGGCAGGGCTCCCTGGGATGACGGAGCTCTCACCATGAGACTCATCTCTCTGTATTTTTAGCACCTAATAAATTTGATAGCTGTTGAAACTGCTAACATTGGGAATCCTGATATCGACATGTTGGCAATCAGTAAGCTGGCCCAAGACACGGCTCTTTGCCTATTCAGGCTGAATAGCAGCGGAGGAGGAATGAGTCTTAGCACCACCCTCTCCTTTTGAGTGGTTTTACTTCATGTTGCTGTGTTGACTTGATGTTTTTATAGCGTTTATTGTGCTCACATATTTGAGCGGGGGGAGAATACTAAGCATTGCATGAAGGCAATTTCTCTGACTCTGCTTTTGTTAATAAACTAATGCTAGAGTCTGGTAAACTAGTGATGCCAGTATGATAATGCAGGTAAACCCACAGAGCTTCAACGGGTTCCATTTTCAGCTATAGTTGTCCTTCAGAAGACTTTTGCTTTTTCTCTTTATCTCATTTATTTTATAGTTTATTAAAAGGACCCTGGCTCATAGTCCTCTCACCAGGAAGCTGCATTTTATTATAATTGCTGATACTTACACCTTTGCCTTTTAGGTAGCGATGTTTATGCTGCAGTTGGGCAGTGCCACTTTCTTGTTAACAGAACCAGTGATAAGCGCGATGACAACAGGAGCAGCTACACACGTTGTGACTTCACAAGTGAAGTATCTGCTGGGAATGAAAATGCCGTATATATCGGGACCGCTGGGATTTTTTCATGTGAGTTCAGTAAAAGAGATGGATTATTCCATTGCTAACATTTTCTTAAATAATTATGCTATTTGGCTATATTAAGTCTAAGAAATTCGTTATGCATGCGTGTGAATGAACAGAACATGTAATACCAAAACTTTCATCTTCCTAGGCCTGTTTGTAAGAACTGATCGGGAAAACTTGATGAAGAATTA
>NW_009259600.1:958941-965777 GCF_000687185.1 Egretta garzetta
ATATGTGTATTGCAGCATCAATATTTCCATTTATTACCCTGAACAATTACACACTTGTACAGGGAGGGTTAACTCTTTCTGGATCAGTGTGTGGCAGGAATACATCCAAATATCATTCTAAACATATTTTATTTGTATTTTGGTGAATGAAACCTGACCGTCATTGTCATAAAAGGAAAATGACCCATGATTTGTGGATCTCCTATGCAAAAATTACCCTAGATATGTTACTTGTGCTTTGCCATAAACACAGCAAGTATGCAGCTTTAAGGTAATTTTTATAAAAAGCACACAGCCTTTCATACAGTATCATGGTTACTCCCTTTGGAAAGTAGATATTGTTGGCTGAAACCTTAAAGGGTGAAGTTGTATAGTCTTACTGCATAAAAGAGATGAGAACACGTTCTTTACAGCAGCTTATTCCAGGAAACCCTGAGTTTAGGTGCTGTGAGCATAATCTCTTGGCAGAAGCATTAGTAGTCTTAAAATGGTATCTACCAAAATGATATTGTGCTCATATTAAAAAGTTTATTTACTTGCTGAGGTGATATTGCACTGATAACAATAAACAAATTGATTACCAGGTGACGCGAGGCTTCATCTAGTTAGCCACTAAATTAGGACATCTTATTTAAAAGCACTGACTGTATTTTCTTGAACTGCTCTGCTCTTTACTTTTTCCTATTATTTTGGGAAATTTGTCAATGTGAACTCTGTGAAAAGAAGATGTTGCCTTTTAGAATGTTATTTCATAGTATTTTATAAATGTAATAATATTTCACATGGATAATCCATTGGTAAGTTTTTATACAGGAGCAATTATTAATGAGAATTAGGGGCATGTAATAAACTAAAAGCATCATAGCAATTTTTATGAGTAGTCAGCAGGCCTGTGAGACTATTAGAAATTATCATACATTAAAATATTTTTTAATTCTTTAAAAACCTTTTCTAAATGCTTCTTAATGTGGCTAGCCTCTTTTTCATGGCGTTTCCATGGAGACTATACTTACATATAGGAACATTGTCATCTTGTAGTGATGACTGGTGTCAAGTACCACAGCCAAGACATAATCAAAACATACATTATGAGCAATAATAAAGAACAGCAGTGATACAAAGAAATGTTTCCACGTTGGTGTGCTGATGATATCATAAGTGAGGTCATTCCAGTACTTTGAAAGAAATCTATTCCCTTATCCCTTGTATTTTTTAATGTATCTGAAACATGTTCTTTGCCCTTCGCTTTACTTTTGAAATCAAACCCCTTTGAATGTTTTCCAAAGGAAAATTTTCCTGATTTTTTTTAAGGTTCTGAATTGCTCTGTAGACTTGTGCAAAAACAAATGAACAAACAAACCCCCCTCAGTACAACTTAAAAGAATAATAAAAAAGTGTCCATATTTAGAAGGGACAACTTTACCATACAAGTATTTTGAAAGGTTTCTGGTATCTGTTCAGACCTATGGGTTGCTTTAAGAAGGTGGAATATCTCAGTCAGAAGCACCAGATTTAGATTTTGACAAACTTTTTTTCTGTGGTGTTAGTTTTATATGAAAATGATACTAATTAGATATATGTTAATGTGCACATGTAACTGGAGAGTGAAAGGAAAATTTGGCATGTCTCTCCGGACATGTTCTTTACTTCAGATTCTCGAAACACGAAGACTGGTATTTTTGCTTGCATTTTTTTTCTTTCTCCACTCCAAAACACCTCCCACTCACAAAGCCAATTGCTTTGCCTCAGGCAGTCTTTGGGTTGGCAAAGCAAGAATAAGAATGTTTAATAAAGTGTGATAGGAGAGTTGAAAGTAAAGCAAGCCAGTGAAATGGATTCTTTATAGCAAGTGAGATCATGATTAAACAAGTAAAAATGAGCTTTGTATATGGAGAACAAATCTACTACACTGGAGTTGAGCCTATGGGATTTTTGTGTTTACACATAGTTTTGGTAATTTATTAAATTTCATTTTCCCTGTACATGGTTTGTAACACTGCAATAAAGCTGCACATTGCAGCATCAATCCGTATTTTACCAAAGGTAAAGGCAAGGTGAAGGCGAAGAAGAAAAACAGTGAGGGAAGACTGCATGTGAGTTCTAATTTTTACAAGGCACAAGAAAAGTGTCGTCAAATTTTACTTAGGATCTGAAAGCAGAAAAAAAGCATCTAAATTTGCCCTTTATCCAGGTGTAGGTATATTTATCCTTTCATGAGTTTCTGAGAAAATGCAGCACTCCAAAATGAACGCCTGCAATGTAACAAACCTACTTTGCAAAGTGGGGTTTTTTGTGGTTGTGTTGCAAGTTTGTTGCAAAATCCTTGTTGTTGTGCTGCAATTACCTGAAAAAACCTTTATGTTCCCACTACCAGTCCTTTTTCTTCCAGTTTGTTCCAAATATAGTTCACAATAGTTGCCTGTACTTTTTTTCCCACAGTGTGTTACATTTGTCTTACAAACATCAGAATGAAACATCTTTGAAAATGCAGTGAGGTCATTTACTGTTAATCTGTATTAAACTGTGTTTTAACTATCATGTTCCTTCAATTCTTTTGTTTGCTTCAGCATCTATACCCATTTTAGAACTAATCTTTTTGGGTTTTCAGGTATTCATTAAAACAAAGAACTCAGAGGATTTCATTATTACATCAGAATGCACATTCTGTCTAGAATATAAACCATTACAATGTTCATTATTAACCTATGAAAATATGTGGAAATATAGTGGAACTCAAAACTATTAATTTCCCATGAGAATAGGGACATTCAGTGTCTGTATGTATATGTGTGCAAAGTTGGAATATTGCTTTTTTCACCTATGTGCAAATTTACATCAACTGCCAAAATCATAGAATCATAGAATGCTTTGGCTTGGAAGGGACCTTTAGAGGTCAGCTAGCCCAACATCCCTTGCAGTGAGCAGGGACATCTTTAACCAGATCAGGTTGCTCAGAGCCCCATCCAACCTGGCCTTGAATATTTCCAGGGATGGGGCCTTCACCACCTCTCTGGGCAACCCGTTTCAGTGTTTTACCACCCTCATTGTAATAAATTTCTTCCTTGTATCCAGTCTAAATCTGCCCTCCTTTAGTTTAAAACCATTATCCCTTGTCCTGGCACAGCTGGCCCTACTAAAAAGATTTTCCCCATCTGGGCCCCCTTGAGTTCCTGAAAGGCCGCAATCAGGTCTCCCCACAGCCTTCTCTTCTCCAGGCTGAACAAGCCCAACTCCCTCAGCCTGTCCTCGTAGGAGAGGTGCTCCAGCCCTTGCATTATTTTTGTGGCCCTCCTCTGGACCTGCTCCAAGAGTTCCATGTCCTTCTTGTGCTGAGGGCTCCAGAGCTGGATGCAGTGCTCCAGGTGGGGTCTCACCAGAGCAGAGCAGAGGGGCAGAAACTCCCTCCCTCGACCTGTTGGCCACGTTTCTCTTGACGCAGCCGAGGGTACGGTTGGCCTTCTGGGCTGTAAGCGCATGTTGCCGGCTCATGTCCAGCTTTTCACCCATCAGTACCCCCAAGTCCTTCTCGGCAGGGCTTGCTCTCGATCCCTTCTTCCCCCAGCCTGTATTGATACTGGGGGTTTCCCCAACCCAGGTGGAGGACCTTGCACTTAGGCCCACCTATCCAACTTGTCCAGGTCTCTTTGGATGACATCCTGTCTGTCTGGTGTGTCCACTGCACCACTCAGCTTGATCTTGCTGTCTATGTAATTGATGAAAATATTAAATAGCACTGGTCCCAGTGTGGACCCCTGAGGGACACCACTTGTCGCCAGTCTCCATTTGGACATTGAGCCATTGACCACTACCTTCTGGATGTGACCATACACAAAACTAACAGTAAAAATAAAAACCCAAGAGGATAACAGCTCAATTAATACATTATTTCTGTATTTTTAAATGTTGTCAATTATATAATGACACAAAAAATTGCGTCATACACAGCAAGATTAAACTAAATTGTGCTACAGAATTTCTAAATTATTTCACTAAGTGCATCATCAAAACATAAAATACTGAATTCATAATGATGTTTCTGATGAAAACATTTATAAATATTTCTTGTGAATCAGATGAGCTTGAGATTTGGGTACTTACATTTAGGAATTACACTTTCACCTCAGATTAAGTGCAGTAACTGACTGGACAGTGTAATGTGTGAATTGTATGGCATACAGAGATAGCTATAGTATATGTTAACGACGTTCATGTTAAGAGCCACATGTTCTTTTTTTCTGAAGGGCCTGTGAGTGGTTTGTGAAATGGTGTCCTGGCTTTCCCGGCTATACCATGAAATGGGTGTTTTTAGGTTTTCAGAGAATGGTTACCCAGGAACAGACTCGTCAGTGGAATCTCTTCAGTCTGATGTAGTAATTGATTTAATATTTATGTGTTACTGCCAGAATTGTTTCAGTGTACTACTGACACTTTGGGGATAGGGCTGTTGGTGCTACTGAACTCGTAAGAGCTAGGAAGCATTGGTAATCCCAATCGATCCCAGTCATTTATTGGCTGATGTACACTACACACTGAAGGGTAAGATGTGATGAGATACACCACTGAATACTCTAGGCAGTTCATATAAAGTGTTTGTTGCAAAGTCTGAAAAGGCTATTACAAAGGTCTACCAGATTTGGCTATATATTTTAAAAATTAAACTGATGCTTCTTTTTTAGTCAATTTGTAAAGAAAGACAGAAATTCTAAAAGCTTATGTGTATGTCTTTGTAATCCTTCATTAAAATTATATTCATTCACCCAACCATATGTATCACTTTGTCTAGGAAAATTAAACTCAACTCCGTAAACACAGATAACTAATGCTGACATTTCAATAGACACCATTCATTTCAAAATAAGCCCACATTTCTTTGACTTCAACAATTAGGAATCAATCCATTTCTTCCCTCCTCTTACTTCTTCACCTTAGGTCTAGCTCAGCCTTTGGTGGGTTTGTGGGCACAGTTTGCAATACGGTTTTCCAGATTGCCTCCTTTTGTCCTAATTAATCACAGCTTCTGCTTGGGCACTGAGCCAAGTCCTGTGCTGTCTTGAAAACACATTCTCAGAAAATTACGGGTACACAGCCTAGTCCCAAGCCACTCAAGACACAATCCACATTATCTGATTACGGTGGGGTAATATGTGGTTAAAAACTGTGGTTTCATTGCCATTCTTCAGATTTATGACACATATATATCATATGATTTAACAAGTTGATTTTAAAATGTTTTCCTGAGCTCTGAGAAACATTTGTGCTGAGTTACACTGTGCGTCCTTAATCAAAAGTCCAAGGAGTAAATTTCAAAGGACTGGACTAAATTTTCCTCTTTTTGTGGAAAATGATGTTTTGTCTTTTTTTTCTGCAATCATATTTAGAGGTTTCTAAATTGTTTTTCCCTACCCCTTACAGACAATATTCTTAGAAAGAGTGAGAGAGGAAAAACCAGGAAGTTATTTGTAATTTACTCATTCTTCAAAATGAGCATCATTTCTTCAAGGAGTGACAGAATCAGAATAGTGGAAAAAAATTGTGTCATCATATTGACCACCTTTCTGCTAGAACAGGGTTCTTTCCTAAGATAATTTTTCTAGTACTTTTTCCTGCCCAATATAAATATACGTATCTAAGCTCAAACCTGTCAAACCTTATCAGCATTATACATGTATTTGAGAATTGGTTCTCTGAGGCAGAAAATTATTAATCTTTATTTTGATAAAACTATAAGTGTCACTTTTCATTTATTTTAGTGGTTATCTTAGCTGTTACCAGAGAAAACACCTTTTTATATTTATATCTTCATATATATATAAAATTATTTCAAGCCCCAGTTGCTTGATTTTATTATCCTTAATATTGTGGTTTAAAAAGGAGTTACTTGTGATGCAGTCTAAATCTACACCCTAGATTTTAACTTCTGTTCTCTATATGGTTTACATTTCAGGCTACACAATAATTCCCAGAATATAAATGCAGAATTCAAGGGACTGAACCTACCTTGTTTTTCTCCCCTGCAGCTTTAGTAAGCATGTGTATTATATCCATTTGCATGCCTCTCTGTTCCTCCAGGCAATAGCCTATTGCTTTTATTCATGAGGCCTGAAAATAACTTGTGATAGGGATCTGATTATTTATTTGTTTACTGGGACACAAGTTCCCTCTAACTTTCTCCAGCCCTTCTAACCATTCCAGTAAACTTGTGAATTTTTTGTTTACTATCTGTTATGATACTGACTTATGCCTCAAATTCAGAGCAGAACTGAAATTACAGTTCACTGATAACTGTGTGTCATCTGTGCTGGTGTGAAGGCAACTGCAATCTTCTGAGCCTGTTACTCACAACATTGTATTCTTCGTCAGAGATCCCTGTTACTCATCACCATTGGTCATTCTATTCCTATTCCCTATTTCTATTCCACATGTTTCTTACATTCAATGCCATATTTCCTTTCTTCATCATAGACCCAACCATATTGTTCTAACCACAGTTTATAGCATGTTGCACCACACCTTAACCTTTGAAAAGCTGAGGGCCTCTCATTTGCAGCTTCATAGCTCTGCTCCAGTCTCCCCTTTCTCTTTTAAGACTGCAGTCTGCCTCTCACGTGCAGTGATGTGTCCATTCCCCAACACCGCAGAGCCCTCTGCGGCAGGACTTTGAACCTTGTGGTCCAGCGTGCCCTACCCCTGGCACCCAGGCACCTGCATTTCCAACACCTCTCCAGGGAGTGTGGCCCCTGGAAAGCAATGCCACTGCTGTGTGGATCACCCCTTCTCCCCTGCTCTCTTTTTACCTCTTTCTTTGCAGCTTTTAACTTATAGGTTTATGGTAGGGA
>NW_009259600.1:965828-990656 GCF_000687185.1 Egretta garzetta
AGAAACAGGGCTTAGTAGATGATAATATTAGTAACTTAACTACTCCGTAACTTACATACGCAAAGCTTGACAACTAATCAGTAAGTGCAGCATCTGGATCCGATCAAAGCAAGCGCCATGGAGCACTGTTTGTGTAATGGGCTTGAGTGTGCCCTGCTGAAACTACACAGTTACTCTGGAAAAGTATTTGGATGGATCCCCTCATGCCCTGAAGAGGATGATCTTCTGGGAAGATTCCTGTTGCTTCTCTTTTCATCCAGCCACTACTGCATTTTTCTTTCCCTTTTCATTCTTTCTCTCTCTCCTTCTCTGTCCCCCTCCTGTCTTGTCTTTTAAAATTTTTCCTCAGAAGTAAATTTTACTATTAGAGTTGATGGATGTTATGAGCTATGGACACTGAAAATAAATCTTTGTGAGTGTAAGCTTCTCTCAACATTTTTGTGCAACACTTATTTATCTCACTGAATGTAACGAGACTGAATAAGAAAGAAATACATATCACATTTACTGGAGTTTTCTTGCTTGTTTCTAGTAATAGAAATTTGTGAATTCATATATACAAATATTCACTGCATTTTTTGAGTTTTCAAAAGTCCATAGTATTTTAATCAAAAGTAAATTGGTGATTTTCTTCCTTGCAAAATCTTAAGTGTAGGCCAGTTTGTCAGATGCCTCAGCTCCTGCAGCTCTCACAGATTATTTGAGATGTCTGAAGTTGTGTAGAATATGCCATAGCATGTGACCCAGAATGATGTATTTTTTGATCTGTGATTGTTATTTGCCATTCACTGTAGATTTATGCCTACATATTTGAGAATATCAGATCAGTTCAGTTGGAGGCTTTACTTCTCTCCTTGCTAAGCATTGTGGTGCTTGTTCTCGTTAAAGAACTGAATGAGAAATTTCAGAGAAACATTAAAGTTGTTCTTCCCATCGATCTAGTTTTGGTAAGTACAAAAGCAAGCATCAGACTTTTTGCTTTACGAAGCTTTCAGCGGTTCAACTAATGTGCTGAAGTTTACTGTATTGTCTATAGTTACCCACAGCCACACCTGTCACTTATTAAATGGATAGCTAATTTTCATGGCTGTATGTTAAATGTAAGAACAGGAAAGAGTTTGGCTAAATGATTATGAAAGAAGTGACATACGTTCCCAATTTGTATAATATTTTTCGTGTGTTTACTACTTTTTACATAATCACAAGAACATGGAGATAGAATGCTAAAGTGTAAGATGTTTGAAATAGAAAATGAAAAGTAATGGGCACATTGTAACTCCAGGCAAGTCTTGTGCTGGGTAGTTGTGGCTTAGATGTTGCTTGTTATTCATCTGCAACAAAGTTAAATACCTAAGCAATTGCTTTCTGTAATTTTAGTTAGAGTTTTCCTTTCACATGGCGTTCACAAAATTGAAGTTAGCTATTGTGTTGTAAATCCCTAGTTTAAGGATTAAGCTATAGTCAAACAACCAGCACCAGGACAGAAGATGCCTGTTTTTCTCTAGACTTCTAAAAGAAAATTTTAAAAAATGAAGGGCGGGTGCTTTTCAGAGTGGATCATCACAATCACTCTTTTTTTGCTGGAAAAAGTTATTTACAAAAGAATAATTTTTCTTGGACAAAATGCTGGAACAGAAGGTAGTGTGGTTCTGGTCCCTGCCCTAAGTTCTGTTTCTGTGTTGCCTTTTAAACACTGCTGGGTAACATGTACCAGCAGACTGAGGATCATGGACTGGAACCTGTGCCTGTTGCACTGGGGTTTATGTGTCCATCTCATAATAAGTACGGGAAGTGAGTTTGAACCCCCTCAGGGCCAAAATTTCCGCTCCCTCAGCAACATTTATACCTGCAGGAAAATAAATATAAGAGGCAGCCACATCTTCTGATGTGTTTTGTGCCCAAGTTGACACTGCCAGTCCAGATTAGATGTGCTCGGAGAACATCAGCTGAATCAGACCACTCAGGAGTGCCTAAATTATTAATTATTTTAATCTGCTCACATGAATGACAGTGGTCTGGAGCGTGTGTGGCACAGAGGCAGTTTGGACACTGATATTGGCAAGATTCCTGAGGTTTTACAGAGACTTGTGCAGATCCCTTTCATTAACATCGAACGTCCAAACTCTACCATAGTCCTTCTTCAGCCACCTCTTCTAAATTCATTATTGTGTCCAGATCTTAGTTTCTTTTGACTCTCTTCCACATTTGCAAAAATTTTCATAGTAGTACTTCCCTGTCTTACTGGATTGATCTAAGGATAAATGCATGAACACTGTTGTGTGCTTAGCTATGGCAATAATAGGGACTATGTAAGAAGCTAAAAGCAATAGAAACATAACATCTTTTTCTGTGTTGAATCAATAGATAATTGCTACATCCATTGCCTGCTACTATGCTGATATGGAATACGTCTATGGGCTAGAAGTTGTGGGACATATTCCTGAAGGGTAATGTGGTTTTTATTAGCTTGTGGCTTTTAAATATGTTTACTTCTGAGAACAGTCTCTGAAGAGGTCAAAGTAGTTTTCTGACATAAGAAATGGCAAAAATCTATTATGTTCATATCCAGCCTCCTCCAATACTCTCTCACAATTCAACCCCATGTTAACAAGGTATATCTGTATAGATATCATTGTAAAAATGCAGACTTTCTTGTATATTTTCTTAGCTTTTTCATTACTTTATGGAATAAAAATTAGGTACTAAGTACCTGATGATTGCTAATGGAAGTATGACAAGACAGAGCACTCTCTACAAGATCATTGCAACATGTTTTTTGAGGGTTGCCTTGGGTTATTGTAGCACAAATGACTTGCAATGGATAAGGCTTGTAGATTACTACTTCTTCAGTTCTTCTCCACTCACTTATATAGTAATTTTAGAAATTTCTGAGGAAATTGAGAGGATTTAGATATGCTTAATCTAGGAAAGGGAATCCTGACTACAGATAGTAATACATTTTTCTCTATGATCTTGAAGCGAAGGAAATAAAAATAGTCAGTATAATTAGCTGCAATGAGAAATTAGATTAATGTGAGAGAGAATGTTCAGACTCTGAGGGTTGGTAAGGAATAGCACAGCTGTTGTGTAATCTCCCTTTTGGAAATTGCAGTTTGTCATGGTTTAACCCCAGCTGGCAACTAAGTACCACACAGCCATTTGCTCACCCTCTCCTCCCACCCACAGTGGGATGGGGGAGAGAATCGGGGAAAAAAAAAAAGTAAAATCTGTGGGTTGAGATAAAGACAGTTTAATAGGACAGAAAAGGAAGAGAAAACAATAATAATGATAATAGAATATACAGAATATACAAAACAAGTGATGGACAATACGATTGCTCACCTGCTGCCTGCTGCCCAGCTTGTCCCCAAGTAATGGTTGCTACCCTGTGACCAACTGCCCCCAGTTTATATCCTGAGCATGATGCCATATGGTCTGGAATAGCCCTTTGGCCAGTTGGGGTCATCTGTCCTGGCTGTGCCCCCTCCCAGCTTCTTGTGCACCTGGCAGAGCAGGGGAAGCTGAAAAGTCCTTGACTTAGTGTAAGCACTACTTAGCAACAACCAAAACATCAGTGTGTTACCAACATTCTTCTCATCCTAAATCCAAAATGAAGCACTGTGCCAGTTACTAGGAGGAAAATTGACTCTATCCCAGCTGAAACCAGGACACGGTTTTTCCCTAAATTTCACAAAGTACAAGTCCAAGACAGCATGAGTACATGTATGGCAGCTTGCACTGAAGGAAATGAAATAAAAGAAGTCACTGAGAAAGAAAATTGGTTTTAAGTATTTAGGGCACGCTATTACATGTTATGTATCTGAGATTAAACAGGGCTAAGTGTGCCCTTTCAATATGTGCAGCTTTAATCAGGATCTCAATTTCTGTCTAACCTCACAGGAGAAGATTCCGTAATGTTGAAAACCACAAACAGAAGCCTGGGTCATTCCTATGTATTTTTAGGCACTTACTTACCTGAAATGCCTAACTGCCTTGTCAGTGGAGAGCATTAGAAACCTTCAGAGTGTGGCTTGGCTCTTAGGTGGTGTGATTTGTGCTCCAGAGAGACCAAAGTCTTTTCGTGGAGTACAGAGACAATCTCGGGTGGTTTGGTTCTTAACTGAGACATTTCATTGCAGTCCCCATTAGAAGGTCTCTGTTAGATGAAATAAATGTCCATACTGTCCATATAATGCAGGAATACTAAATTGTCTAAAAAGTTTAAACTTCACAGGAAAGCCAACTATAAAAAAGAAAAAAAACACAGTAGAGTTTATTTTATTGCGCATTACAAAATTAGGGAAAGGTTGCTGATTTTATCTGTCAGTGGTGGGGCTAATTTATAAAAGGATCCTTTAATATTTTCTCAAATTGAAGTTTACAAATGGAAAACTCCACTTGAAACTGTTTCACCTTCCTGTACAAATTCTCTCCTTAAGTTCCCCACAGATCTTATTAATTTAAAATAATGAAAAATGTCACCTTACAAGTATTAAAAAGTCAGCTGTGCATGCAAGATTGTTTCTCTTGAATTTTTGTGAATTGCAGGTACATCGAGGTTATGTTCCAGGCTTTGTCTTTATTTTTTATAGGTTACCATCACCAAAACCACCACCCATGAACGTCCTGCCTGAAGTAGTCACTGAAGCTTTTGGAGTAGCGCTGGTTGGTTATGTAGCATCACTAGCTCTTGCCAAAGCCTCTGCTAAAAAGTTTAAATACACTGTGGAAGATAACCAGGTACAGCTCTTTCTCCTTATTGTCAGTAAGCCTTGAAACTGCTTTACCATTCTGGAAATGTATTATAGATGAATGGCCAGTAGGAAAGGGTGAGTTCCATATGGCATCCCGAGGCCTTCCAGTGATTACTGTAAAACCCAAATCTAGTCCAAATTAGCTCTGCAGAATGCCCTAGTTGGTTGAGCTGCTTCTTTTGGGGAAACACATCCTCCAGGATAATCTCACAATACTGCATTTGGTGCAGCCAGTTTGGGTGTTAGTGCATTTTTCGTGTGTTCTAAGGTAAGACACCTTCTCCTCTGGCAGCTGATCTCTTAAAGACCAGCTCAGATGTTAAATCAGCTGTTGATTAAAAAACCAAAGTGGTTCTAAAAATAAACTAGGTACTTATAGCCCCAGGACATATCTGATGTTACAAAATGAAGCTTATGCAAAGTAGAAGTCTCACCTGAAGTAAAGGTTTATTTGTATAAAAGAAGCAGAGTGGGTTCAGACAGTGCTGCCAAATTTTCAGCCATAGGATCTTTCAGTACAGAATTCCATGCTACAGTGGCCAAGCTTAAGTAAGAGTGGGATGTTTACTTCTCAGCTACCCCACTGCTGGTCATGGCAGGTGGGTATCTCCAAGCCAGCTGGAAATGTGTGGAGACAGTTATTTGAGCACTGCATTTTAGATAACTGGCAATAGTGCTGTCTGATGAAAAAGTTGGCTCCATCTTTCTCCTAAGTGGTTTGGGATAAATGACATAAGGTTGAATGAAGAACAGTTGGTTTTGCAGCCAGAGGTCTATTTGAACACCCTATCTAGACAGGTCAGTCTTGCTACATCAGTGCATGTCTTTTACCACTCTTTCTGTCATTGGAAAATATGGTGGGAATGTTCTTGTCTACTCAGGTCTCTACATTTTTTTTCAGAATGAATACATTGTGCCATGAATGTCTGTTGATGCTTCAGAGCCATGTTTTCTAGGGAGCAGAGGGAATATGCTTGGAGCTTAAAACAAGTCAGGCTTCAGGGCAATATGCTGTATTGTCTCAAGAACACTGAATGGATCACAGCAACCTGTAGGTCTTTCTGCACCTTTGGAAAACATGTAGCTTACACAGCTTAATTACTGAGGTGTTGGAAACTATGTGTATGCCTGCATCAAATAATGGACCAAAAGAGCAAAGCCTCCATGAGAACAGAGGCTACAGTGGCAGTGTGGCAGTGTAGCTGTGTTGCATTCAGGAGTCAGGCATGGGACTCTGCATGGTGGCACATGGGTGTGCAAGGCTGCCCAGGGAGCTTTGGGCTGGTGCTGTCCACTGCCGTGAAGACAAACTTATGATTGATCAGGTGTTCCCCTGGCTGGATACAAAACTATCTGTGTCCTAAGCACTTCTAGCAGCATTGAGGTCTTTTCTTACACATCGCCCTCAGAAGATGAATGAGCTCCTCATAGTCTGGGAAAGAAGACTGATGCTGGGTAGCCAAGTTGGGGTGCTTTCTTAGAAAACGCTGTTCAGCTCAGGCTGCAGATACAAGGTGGTTTCCCCACTTTTTCTTCTATAAATCTTTGTTCAGACATGTCTCCATTTTGACTGTGAATAAACGCCAAATACATTTGTAATGAAAGACAGCATTCAGATAGTATTGCTACCATACTTCACTTTCACTAAAGCATGCTCTAAAAGAAAAAAAAAAATCAGTGGCTGTCTTTTTCCAGTAGAGTCATAAGCCAGAAACAACCTGGACGCTGTCCAGATCCCACTACTTGAGAATCTGGCCTGTTAAAAAGCAGATGTGGATCAAGATGTAAATATTTTGGCTGAATTTCCTGTTCAAAACTTAGCAATACCATTTATCCTGTGAACACAATGTGCCTCCTGCTTGTGATGAATCTAGTTCAGCAGCTCTATCATTCAAATTAGTTCTGAGTTGTGAGAAGATATATTATGTTGGGAGATCTTTTATCATGTACATATGTGATTTTTTTCCCTCAAAAATATGGCCATCCTTTGTCGTTGCTAACATTTAAATAGGGGACTCCTTTGTTGGCAAGAAGTTTTGAAATGACAGAACAATAGGAAAAAAACCCATATTCTATTTAACAACTTTGCAGGAATTTTTGGCTCATGGCCTCAGCAACGTGATTCCTTCATTTTTCTTTTGCATACCAAGTGCTGCAGCGATGGGACGGACGACACTTTTATACAGTACGGGCGCTAAAACACAGGTAATGGGTTAGAGTGAAGTATGGAGGAGAATTAAGGCTCTCAATCTGCTCACTGGAACTTGTACCAATTTATCCATTGTATTTCCTTATTCTCCCTTTTCCTCTGTCCAGGGAAATGACTGCCGTGTTATTTTTAACTATCAGCATGGAATTGCTCTGATCAGCAGCTGTCTTACTAGAAAAGCTAATGATCCCACTTATTCATTTTTACCTGCTTAATTCAATATAAACTCTAAAGTAAGGAGGGTAGCAGGTGTGTTTTCAGACTGCAGGAAACTACACAAAAGCCCTTTCAGTTTGCTGTGAATTTGTTAGCACTGTAGCAAAAGTGCCCTCTAATGGTGTTAAGTGGATTTAATGGTACAGGCTAAACTGAAGTTTTAGAGAAAAAAATCAGATTTAATTTAGTGCTTTTATCTGATTTGCAAAATAAAGTGACAGTGACCTTAAGAGCTGCTGCTAAAGAACCCAAGCAATATCCCAACTTCTGCCTTGTGACATGGTGTACTTGTCTGTCCTTCAGTATACACTGAGTCACAGAGATGACACTCAGATTTTTGAGGACTTTTTGGGCTAGTTCCTGCTGTTGGAAACCAACCCCAGAAGTTCTTATTGCAGTAGCTCAGAAAAGAGGGAACTTCATTTGATGAAAATTATGATTGTGACCCTGTAAGGCTGTTACTTGTCCAAACCTTGAACAAGTGAGGTAGCAAACTGCTCATCTGTGACCTTTGAGTATGGTGGCACCATGTGGGCCACCACAGCTGGGACACCCCTGGGGCAGACCCCTAAGCACTGTCTCTCCCTCCTTCCTCTGAAACTCAAAGGTCCATCAGTGGCATCCTGTCCTATAAATGTTATGTCCTTTGGAGTTTGTTGCTATTGTATTTTTATAACTGTTGCTCTTGCCTGTGTAAAGGACAATAATTACACGGAAAAAGGTAATGAGGTACAACTGGCTAAGTACAGTCTATAGGTGCTGTTTCTTCTTGACCATGTCCTGCAATTATTCCTCATGCAGATAACACAATACTAATAAATGATAAGGGGTTTATTTCAAAACTTTACATGTTAATTATTTGCTAATTAGCCTACTCAGTACTCTGAACTTAATTAATCATAATGAATAATTTATCCAATAATAATCTTTAAAAGCATTTATATGCAAATAATTTAGCTACCACTTTGCTGTTAGTTATTTCATCTGGATTCAATGTCATACCATGTGTCCTCATCCTCCCAGACATCCTCTTCTGTTACCTGGTCACGTATTGTCTGTACAATTTGCAGTTGTACTGCATCATGACTTTTCCAAGGAAGCTGCAGACCTATACCTGAAGACCTATAACCCGAAGGCATATAGGGTATCTGAGCACTTTGGCTCTGGTACCTGCAGGCAAAGGCCCTGACAGAAGGTTCTTCAATATTTGAAATGGAAAAAGAAACTAACATAGTTTGATTTTAAGGCAGAAAGTACATGGTAAAAATAACAAGTATCTGCTTGTTTTTATCCATTGGTTTCACAGTATAGTAGAGCCTTCATCCAAAAGTTAGAGTGTGGCCATGAGTTAGCACTACGAGAGTACTTTAATAAATGTAAAATTCTCTCTCCTGCCTTCTTTTTGGAAAGCAACTCATCCACTGAATCCTCTATTTTGGGGGGTCTCTAAGCAGAATGAAGAGATGAGAAGAATATCACTAATAAACGTTGGTCAGATGATAGGCAAGAAGAGTGAGGGGTTCCTTTGACTACATGGAGAGAAGTCAGTGTACTTTGGCATACGACATGCAAGAATTGCAAAAAGCCTTTCAGGGGCTCAGAGCAGCCCCTTTTCCTCCAACAGCTATACCTGGGATTCAGTGATGTCATTTATTCTTCAGTGATATCTCTTCCTGCGAGAAAACAGAAGTGAGAGACTGTATCATGGGCTAGAAGTGTCTTTCAAATAGAATCAACACTTTTTTTTTGCTTTTGGGGAAGGCAGAAAGAGGGAAAAATTCCTTGTGACTTTACCAGCAGATTTTGTGTCCCTTTTTCTGTAAACACTCTGTCTATACTTCTTGATGGTATTTTTAAGTACACCACGGCTTTAATTTTCTAGTGTTTTAACAACTTGTCTGGTTTTGTTTTTAACAACTTGTCTCCTAAAATGAAACCTAATTATTTTAGTAAAGAAACATATTATCAATATAAAAATAAAGTGAGCATCTGTCTACTTATCGTCAAAACCATTCTGTGAATCTGGACGATATCTTAATGAGACCAGAAGTACTCTACTTTGTGAGCACTCAGAGTGGAGTAGGAGACTGCAATTTTACTGTTGTTTTCCATCAGATTAATACCATATAATAATGTGAAGGAACATATAATTCTTAGACCATATATTTGTCTGGATTCATGTCACCTGCATTAATTATAATTTTTAATATGTTTATAAAAAAAATTGTTCCTATATTTTCTAAAGTAAAGTCCATTGATATTAATGTCAAATCATTGGTGGTTTCTGTTCTTAACACAATAGTTTCCTTTTAGTGTTGATCCCAGCAAAAGAAGTTAGAAATCTCTTGTGCAAAAATGACGACACAGTTCTCCATATATAATTTTTGCTCAGTGCTATGACAGATCTGTATTTTGGTGCAACATAGGGTGCATGGCTATAAATACGTTACAGAACGACAGTGAGTGCTGCAAAACTTCGGGGATGAGATATTGCACACGCACACTCCATCTAATAACTGAGGGTGTAAGTGATGCCATGGTGTGTGTCTGTGTGCTGGCAGCAGGGTCCAGCACAGATGTTGAGATCCCTTACTATGTTTTCACTGTAGCTGGCTGAAGGCAACACCAGAGATTAAAACTGAAATTCTATGCATCTGCAATCCATAGATACGTTAGTAGCTAACATCTTCAGCATCTCATTCTTGACTTTGTCTACAATATTTGAAAATTATCCTTTTCACACATTTTAATTTTTTTTTTTTTGTTAGACTGAATGGTCTGCTTTTCTTGTTTATTGGTTTAGGTGGCTTGCCTTATCTCTTGTGTATTAATTCTTGTGGTGATCTATGCAATTGGACCTATGCTGTACTGGCTGCCTATGGTACGGTACTTATCTTCTTTTTTAAAGATTATGTCAAACATTTTCTAATGACTTAATTTCTTTCAGGGAAAGATAGCACTACCTCTAAAACAACTGTATGTAATTTCAATGGAAAGAAGAATACTAAGGGCACAGCAAGTCTCAAAATCATAAAATACAGAGGTGACAACATAATACATAGAGATTTTATGCATATATATTTGCATATATAAGCTATCATATAAGAAAACATTTCTCTTTTACTTACTTTTGGCTCATAGTTTATGAACAGTATACAGCCAGATAGTTGTGGATTTGTAAATTGACAAAGTGTGGTAGAAATTAATGAAGAACCATGATTTTTCTCCAATTATGCTTTTCAAATAAATTTGACACAAATGATTGTAGATAGTAATCTAAGCTTAATTACAGAAAGATTATGAGATATTCTTATATCTCTGTCATGGAATACATCTTCTGTACTAAGACTCTGTAAAGCAATGGGGTGTGTTTTCACATAAGCTATATCTAGACTTTGCTATTACAAATTAATAGTTAATTTTAACTAGAGGCATGTCAAAGACGCAAAAGACAGCTCCAAAATTATCCGTAATTCTGCCATGTTTGTACATGAAATTGTAACTCATCTGTGCTTTAAATTTATTTTGTGCTATTGTTTACATATTGTCACATGAAGGTTCTCACTTTTCAAACACAGATCTTTTTATAGCTTATTTTCACCATGCAAAGTAAGGACACTTGAAGAGGGGTGCACAATATGTCCTTTTCCTTACTATACTTCTTTCCTCCCTTCATTTTTTATATGGATTATATGTAAATTTTGACTGGTTTCCTGCAGGCTTTTTTTCCCCATATTTTAAACAACTTTTTATATGTTGCTTTCTTGATATTTCATTTCTTTTCTACTATGCTTTTTCAGCCCTCCCCACCTATGCATTGCAAGTCCATCTCTTCATACTACGTCCTCTTTGGCTCCAGATGATTTCTTCATCCATCTCCTCCTCCTTTCCAATTTGGAGAAGAATAAATTATTTTGTTTTCCCCAAAGTCAATGAATTGTTTTGCTCTAGAGGCCTTCTCTAGGTGGTGAAGAAGGGAAATTAAAATTCTTCATTGTGTAGAAGTTGAGTGATGATTTGCTTCTGAGTCCCTCAGACTATGGGAGAATGTAGTTGGTCTGGTGACACATGGGGAAGTCCTGAAGTTTGTGTCACTTTGCTCACAATTTGATGGCCTATAGATTGCCTTCAGGAAAAAAACAAATGGGTTTGATGCTGTTACATTTGTGTCACAAGGACACCTGTGCTTATCCCATTTTTGAAACACCAACTTAGGGGGTTTTTTATAATATGATTATAAAATTGACTGCTAAATTGAAGAAAAAGCACTTGTTTTCACTACCAGTTCTGCAAATGGCTTTTGTTTTTTACTTCTTTGCAGTGTGTGCTGGCAAGCATTATTGTTGTGGGCTTGAAGGGGATGCTAATGCAGTTCCGTGACTTAAAAAAATATTGGAATGTGGATAAAATAGACTGGGTAAGTGAAACTTAATCTAAGGAGGTTTTCCTGAGACCCTTTAACAGATACCTGCTAAATAAACTTTAACAGTTCTGTGGCCCCAGAAGAGATAAGTGCAAACCATTATTATTAGGGTTTTTGTGTCCTATTGGCTTATTTTCTATCTCAGAATCATAAAATCATAGAATCATAGAATCATTTGGTTGGAAAAGACCTTTAAGATCATTGAGTCCAACCAAACCTGTCCACTACTAAATCAGGTCACTAAGCACCTCTTCCACCTGTCTTTTAAATACTTCCGGAGATGGGGAATTGACCACTTCCCTAGGCAGCCCGTTCCAGTGCCTGACAACCCTTTCTGTAAAGATGTTTTTCCTAATGTCCAATCTAAACCTCCCCTGGCACAACCTGAGGCCATTTTCTCTCATCCTATCATTTGTTATTTGGGAGAAGAGACCAACACCCACCTCACTGCAATCTCCTTTCAGGTAGTTGTAGAGGGCGATCAGGTCTCCCCTCAGCCTCCTCTTCTCCAGGCTAAACAACCCCAGTTCCCTCAGCTGCTCCTCGTAAGACTTGTGCTCCAGACCCCTCACCAGCTTCGTTGCCCTTCTTTGGGCACACTCCAGCACTGCAACGTCCTTTCTGTAGTGAGGGGCCCAAACCTGAACACGGTATTCGAGGTGTGGCCTCACCAGTGCCGAGTACAGGGGCATGATCACTTCTCTGCTCCTGCTGGCCACATTATTCCTGATACAAGCCAGGATCCTGTTGGCTCTCTTGGCCACCTGGGCACACTGCTGGCTCATATTCAGTCAGCTGTTGACCAGTACCTCTAGATCCCTCTCTGCCAGGCAGCTTTCCAGCCACTCATCCCCAAGCCTGTAGTGTTGCATGGGGTAAATAATAGCATCTGTAATGTCAATTGTATTAAAAAATGGAATTTCAGCAAATGATAAAGAATCAAACCTAATTTAATGCTAAGGATGTGTATACAGACTGTGTTAATCTGAGCAGATGTATGTCTAATTTTGTATGCCTTCTCTAACTGGTTAGCATGCTTTTGCTATTGCAGCATTAATGAAGAAATTCTGGTAACTTTGTCCTCTGGAGGTATGGAATGTCTGTACAGGACAAACAGAACTAGAAACACTAGAGATGCATAAGGACACATGTCCTAGGGTGTTGTAGGTAAATTGCCTTAACTCTTTCAGATTTTGCAAACAGAATATCTATTTTTTGATCATAATGAAAAATTCTGCAGTATGACAGGAGGAATACACCGGAAAGAGCAGAGAGATGGAAAGAAGACACATAGTACAAAATCTAGTTTAATGCAAAGTCTGAACAGTCTGACATACATTTGCACAGAATTCCTAGCAAATATTAAAGATGAGTCCATGTTTAGGAAGGCTCCTAGATTTCTCTTCTGTGGGAGTTTTTGAATGTATTAGCTAATTAAACCAAAATCTCTAACCACTTACATAAATACATATTGACATCCCATAAAGCTTTTGGAACTTCTGTTTATGCAGTTTCAGTTAACAAATATTCAGAAATGTATTTGGCCATATCCTCCTCTGTGGTGGGAGATATAGGTTACCGGAGGTAATACTGGACTTTGTTGAACTCAGCAGTGACTTAGTATTCTATAGCAGTGGTGGTAAGTCTAGACTGAATAAGACTTTTTTTTATAGAGTACTGGATTTCAGTACAGAAAGCAGAGCTGAATAAACAACATCAAGTTTGGCTGTGTGAGATTTTTCACATTTCGTCACAGAAGACTGAAGGGGTTTTTTTTATCATTCAGAAGAAAAGCTCTGTCTTTCATGAAATCTTATATTCCTCAAACAGCAAAATTCTGAAAATATTTTCTAGCACTTGTACTGTATTTGGTCTTTAGCTTAACCTAGATTTCCAGTACCCCAAGTGGTGGATGATGTGGATTAAGAATTTAATTGGGGACAGCAGACTTAAGAAAATCGGTAGTTATGGAAGAGATAGAGTTTCTCCATCAGTGCACTGAGGCAATAAGTAGTTAAGTTTTCCAGCAGGATATTCTGGAAGCTCGCTAGTCTTGATGTGTCTTCATAAAAAGACTAGCCCGACTGATTTTTGCTTTTGTGGTTTTGGCAGCAAAGGATGGGTGAGTAGTTACTACATCTCTGACATCTGTCATTATTTCTAAGAAAGATTATAGAGAAGGAGAGTTTTCTGGGTTTATCTTTTTGACTGGACATACCTGAACAATGGTTTATCTTCAAGTAGCTGCATCATCAGTCCTTAGCCTGACAGGGTAAATTATCTTGCTTTAAAAAGCATCATCTAAAGTAAGGCTATAAACGTTGATCTTACATTCTGCCTGGTCTAAGGAGCTCCACCAAGCCCAGTGATTTGAGTAACTACACTGGTGTTGATTTTGGCCTCAAAAAATTCACCCCAGCAATTGACAGCACATTGGAAATGAATCAGTTCCATTACCGAGGTTATCCAAAGTGTTTTGAAGACAGAAACTCTAAAAAAAACATTTGGAAAAAATTAGCAGCTGTTCTTTCTGGAACTGATTCTTTGAAGGGCGTATGTCATGTAGCTTAGAAGTCAGGTTTGTTATGCTCATAGGCCTCACCCTTTGTTACCTTGTTCCTTTGCACTTCTTTAAGCTTCTCATTGAACACAAACAGGATGGGTAATATTTATTTGTTGATTAGTTCTTTATAAAACACAGTCCTGTTAAATACAAAAGGTACAGCTTGAAAAGTACAATTCAGGAATTGAAGCTGATGGTCTTCATGGGTCCTTTCCAACTCATGACATTCTGTGAGTCTATGGAATCTCTCCTTTCAGCCACAGATTGCTTTTTCTTTCAGATTTAATGTTTAGGAGCAGCTGAGTTCAAAGGAGCAGCTAGGCTGACAGACCTGAGGAGCTAATACTAAATATTATCGGCTGAGTATTATTACGTATATTTGTTTCAGCTTTCTTTCAACTTGTTTTTTATCAGTCCTTGGGAATGTCACATTCAATTTCTTTCCAGTTAGACCCCCACTGCCCTTACTCCAAAGAGCCCTTTCCTGCCACTCAAAGCACTTGTATGGACTTCAGAGGTCTCTTGCTTCAGTAAAGGCCTTCTGTCAGTCCCTACACTTTCTTGGGTGACTTCAATAACTTCAGAGCAATAATTTCCCTACTCCACTATAGATGTTAAATACATAACTGTATGCATAACAGTATTCCTCCCTCTGCTGTCTTCATCTTTTGGCTGTTTCTAAGGTATTGATTGCTATGTTATCTGTGTTTTGTACATTAACCTGAGAATGATTTGTCTTGAATTTTTGCCTGGTTTTGGGGAACCACCAGGAAGTTGATCTGGAGTTCTGTAAGTGTATCCCACTTTTCAGGTCCTCAGATCAAAAGTTGATTTCCATACCCTTTCTGCAAGCCTAATTTCTTATACAGGCCTACTTCTTGACTAACTTCCCTTTTTTATTCTCTGGCTTGACAGTGCACTTTCCTAGTATCAACAAAAAGGCCAGTGAAGTCCTTGTTAACTCTTGTTTTTAAGGCTGAGCATCTCAGATGAGCTGCAGCTATTTGAACTAGGCAAAGACTAATGCCTGGTAATGGGCTGCTGAAGAAAAATGTTCTTATTGCTGTTAACAGTTGGACTTGAAAGTGGCAAAAGAAGGGGAAAAATTATTTCAGAAATGAAAAATGGCAATAGAATAAAGATTATTTTCATGAGTTAATTATATAACAAGGATTTAGGGTATTCAACAGAGAAATACCATGGCATTTAAAGAGAAAAATATGTTAAAAATTGTACAAATGACTTTTCCAAGAAACGACCACAACTGAGGCAAAGCTAAGTTGTAAGCCTGACTTGTAAATCAGAATGAATGGCAACAATTTATGGTAAAAATTACATGTTCCCGGCATGGTGCCATGATGGGAGAGGTAGTTATGGATGTATGAATCGTAAGTGTATGCACATACATTAATATATAAGGATGTAAAGAATGCTAGTAATTCAGAAATTAAAGCAGATCCAACAAGGAGCTTCTCACTTTTGACAAGTGTACTTCAAGATCTTGCCAGTGTGAGTTTCTAAGACACAGACCCACCACCCTGTCAATCTATTTTGTCAAAATAGGCTCGAGCAGGGGGCCCAGGGAGGGTCTTCCATGGAATTTTGGAGGTCATTGGTGAAATTTCATGTGGTTTTAGAAATTTTTAACATATTACCCTCAGGAGGGAGATGAACTTTTAGATTTGTTCAGGTATTCATCACATAGGCACCCTGATTCATGAAAGAGCACTGGGGGCTTTGCTGTATAAACAATTTTCCAAAGGGTAGGAAGCCATCTTTTCTGTGATAATAATTTTACACAAATGCTTCCAGATTATGACATCCTAGGGAGATTTTCTATCTTTCTCTCATTAGTGAACATGTTAGCCTGAGCTCTACTAATTTTGCTGTAGTTAGTCTCAGTGGGGTGGGAAGGAATTTACAAATGCTTCATCCATTGAAAGTGTGATTGCCATATAAATTCTTTTTAAAGAATAATATTTATATCAGTCCATCTGTCTCCAGGGCAGTCTGTGCAAACAAATGCCTTCTCAACCATTGTGACTTTTTTGTTGAACCTTAAGACAACCCATGAATTAAAAAAACGTCTATCAGATCAACATAACTTATTTCTACAAGTTCGATGCTACCCTACCTGAAAAGCTACTGACTCCAGGCCAATACAAAGCACTGCAAGGGTGATTGAAAGATGAGAATATGATTGGTTTGGCTCATCTTCTACACCAATGGCAGTCTCTGGTTACGGTTAAGATGTGAGATACTAGGCTGTCTAGTACTCAGCAGTATTTAAACATTTCTGGCTTTGATTCTTCCTATGTAGACTTCGTATTGGATTTTCATGCTTTCTGTTTTCTTCTGAGACAGACGAATTTTGCAGGTCTTGCAGTGGTGAGTTAGCTAGATGTGATGAGGCTCAGGTCTGCAGCTGAAGGGGATTGCTTGATCTCAAGGGTTCAGCCTTATCAGGATGGGCTAATTCTTGATCCCGCCTGAATTTCAGGTTTGTAGTACTTCTGTTAGCCCTTTCATGTCCAGTGAGCTCCTTCATAAATATATATTGGATTTGTAAATCTTGGAATTCCTTTCTCACTGATTAATCAGAACTCAATGTTTGTTGCTTGTATTCTTTGTAAATATACACACAACAATTTGTTTGTCATAAAATATAACTGGAGGTTGAACACTGTTTCAAAGAATGAACTACCTCTTAGAAGCTGTGCCATTGAAAAGAGTGCAAAACCTTTAGCAGTAGTTTAAAATTTTGAAGATGAGGGAGGAATACGTTTCTCAGTAGAGTCATGTAACACTCCGTCCTCTATGAAGCACAAATTAGTATGGTATGACTTACATTTTATAATTCATAAAATAACAGTTCTGAAACCTGCTCTAGCAAAATTCCTGTGGTGAGGCTGAAAGTATTCTATTGTCTCTGGCTTTCCTGAGCTAAGTGAAAACATCAGAAAGGATAATTTTAACACTGATTGTGCCATTGTAATGTGATCTTTTCCTCTGAAAACGTTAGCAAGAAGCACTGTAATTGTTGAAATGGGCACTTGTACAGATCAGTATATCCAGAGAGGTGAAAATATTTTCCATTCTTCTTTAACGCTTTTTATATAAAGATTAGGTGGCAGTCTTTGCTTAAGGCCCCTCAAGAAAAGAAATATGTGCTGACATTAGGTTGGTATAAGAAATCAAGTAATTTGTACTTTTTTTATTTTAATTCTAAAATCTGGATATCTCTCTGCCATACACATCATTGTGGTATAGAAATATGAGTGACCATTTCTGTCTAGAAAATAATCAAGAAAAAAATTTTGAATGTTAAAGATTGTCTTTTTTTAATATTTTAAGTTCCTCTTAAATGTTTTTTTTTAAATTGTATTTAAAATTGATCCAAAGTTTTATTAATTAATTTTTGATATTTTGGGAAGTCATTGATAAATATTGATATATTCGGAAGTAATCTGAAATCTCACCAGGCTGGATCGATGGGCTGAGGCCAACTGTATGAGGTTCAACAAGGCCAAGTGCCGGGTCCTGCACTTGGGTCACAACAACCCCATGCAGCGCTACAGGCTTGGGGCAGAGTGGCTGGAAAGCTGCCTGGCAGAAAAGGACCTGGGGATACTAGTTGACAGCTGGCTGTTGACTGAGGAAAAGACGGTGCCCTGCTGGAACATGTCTAGAGGAGAGCCACAAAGCTGGTGAGGGGTCTGGAGCACAAGTCTTACGGGGAGCAGCTGAGGGAACTGGGGTTGTTTAGCCTGGAGCAGAGGAGGCTGAGGGGAGACCTTATCTCCCTCTACAACTGCCTGAAAGGAGGCTGTAGTGAGGTGGGGGTCGGCCTCTTCTCCCAAGTTACAAGTGATAGGATGAGAAGAAATGGGCTCAAGTTGCACCAGGGGAGGTTTAGATTGGACATTAGGAAAAATGTCTTTACTGAAAGGGTTGTCAGACTCTGGAATGGGCTGCCCAGGGAAGTGGTCGAGTCCCCATCCCTGAAGGTATTTAAAAGACGGGTAGACGAGGTGTTTAGGGACATGATTTAGCGGTGGGATGGCAGTGCTAGGTTAACAGTTGGACGTGGTGATCTTAAAGGTCTTTTCAACCTAAGCCATTCTATGATTCTGTGGTTCTGTGTCATATGTGTTCTTCCATGGGGAGCCATTATTTTGATCGCTAATTCAGTCTTCAGTATTTGCCATTTAAAAAATCTGAATGTTCGCCTCTGTGAAACTATCTTAGTTTTAAAAAAATCTTTATTTCTGGTTCATGAAATGCACAGTTACAAGAATTTAAACTAATCGCCTCTTTCTGTTTTCCTCCTTAAAGAGCATATGGGTTAGTACCTATGTGTTTACAATATGCTTTGCTGCTAACGTGGGACTGTTGTATGGCGTTCTCTGCACTATAGTAATTGTGATTTTCCGCTTTCCCAGGTGAGAAACAAATTTGTTGAAATGTTCTTGTAGCACATCATTATGTCTTCTTTCTGGCACATTGCTTCACTGTTGGGATAGATGTACAGTACACTAAATTTAACAATGAAACTTCAGGTTTTTAGTTGCAGAAAATTAATAGATAAGAAAATTGAAAAGGAAAACTCACACCTGTGCATTTACTGTAGGCTAAGGGTCTCTAAAATGTTTCATCCTATGCATTATTTTGTGATTTCTCTTAGTAATACACATCTCTATAATTCATTAGGTGAAGGTAGCATAAGAGCAACAAAAAGATCAAGAATATTTTTTTTTTTCCATTAGATAGATATTTATTTGCTCCTTAAGGAGAAAGTATGTCTGGCAAGCCTGAGTAGCTAAGCGCCCTTTATAAACTCCTTCATATTATGTTGCACAGGAGTTGATAGCTGACATTTGCACTGGTAATATATATTGATGAAACATAACTGTACAACTATTCTCATGTATGATGAAAAGTACATTATAAATTCTATGTACAAATTAGAAAATCCAGGGCAAACAAACTAGAGCTAATACAATATTTTTAATATATATTACAATTGCTACTTTAGATCATGAGTAAAGGAAAATATCAGTTGATGTTCGTGATCATTTTGTGCTACAAAATTAATCCATAGCTCACCAGTCCTGCAAATGATTTGCTGCTTGCAGGCAGTTGTTTGCATGAACAGTGAATCCCACTGAAATGAAGTACAATATATACAGCTTGATTTCATGCTTGTTAAAATTAATGGTCTTAGCCATTTGTGCATAGCTCTGCTCTCATAGAATAAGTTGCAGAACCAGCGTGAAAATAGCTCAAAATTGCAAGGCAATTACAAATTATGGAAGATGGTTTCTGCTTGAATCCATCAGTACCTGTTTGGTAGCCTGCTTGAATAGAAAAACTGAAATTTTGGTAAATTCTGCTAGTAAAGGAAAAGGTAAGTTTTCGTGTTGTTTACACTCTGCACCTGGATGTCTGAGGTTCTGCCACAGCAGAAAGGGAGAGATATCTGACACAAAACAGTATGATTTTCTGTTGTCTGATCTAACAGAGCCCTCAGTCTGAGCCTGCACTAATTAAAGTAAGACAGACTCTTCCCAGTGATTTCTGTGGTCTTCAGTCAGGTTGCATATGATTGTCCATGCCATCTAAAGGCACCAAACAAGCCAACAGCCTGTAGCAGCTAACAAAACTGTACTGCATAGGTGAGGTTAGCAAGGGAACGTGCAGTAAGCCATCCAATCGTGGGCAAAAGTGTCGGCAAAAGTGAAGCAAGAAAAATACCACAGACGATTTATTGTGAAGTTTCTGTTCAGATGCCAGAGTACTGGACGTGGCACATGTTATGTATCAGAATGCCTTATGACCAGCAGCAGCTACAGCTTGATGTACGTAAACAGAAAAGAACAGCTGACTTTTGCAAGCCCCATTTAGCCAGCCCCTGCAAATCCTCCCTGCACATTGGTGCATCTATTAAATGTTTGTATTTGGGGATTATTTCCATTGCCCAGTTTTAGGCACAGAGCTCAGATGATAGCTAGTTACATAGTTGTCTTGTTCTGCACTTAAATGTGTTCCTGCAAATGATGTATCGAAGCAGAAGGTCCTACGCCCAGCTGCCTTTTCAAGGCAACTTTCTCTTTTCTCTGGCTGCATAGAGAGCATAGGGATACTGGCTTTTCCAGATAATTCCCCCACTTTGATAGCTAGAGTGCAATGTTCTGCTTCACCATACAAAGACACATAGAATCATAGAATCATAGAATGTTTAGGGTTGGAAGGGACCACCAGTGGTCATCTAGTCCAACCCCCCTGCAGTGAGCGACTTTAATCGACAGACACGTCGATTTTAATGTCAAAACATCCTTAGTTTTCATGACCCATACCTATTTGATATCTTTTTTTTTTCTCTTTCCTTACAATATGATTTTGCAGGTAAACAATACTAATTAAACCTCTGTACTTTTGAAGCTGCAGATTATCTATTAGCTACCTTGACTTGACAATAGCTCTCTGGCTAGCTACAAAACAGTAATGAAACTTAAAATTAAGATTTTATTTAACAGCAATTTCCATTATTCATATTTTCAAAGTTATATAATTTTAGAATGTACTTTTCCCCCTTTAACCGGGTCATTATCACAAAAAATGAGCTCTATATACACGAAAATATGTATAGATTGCATCATCACAACTTTAAACTTCTATGCTGTAGTTTTGGGGGGTGTCTCTTCCTGTTTCTGTTCAAGACTACTAATGGTTTGCCTTACAGATTTTCTCTGTGTATTGTTTACAGAGCAAAGACAATGAATTTGAAAAATCTGAAAGAAGTGGAATATAAATACAAACCAGAAGATACTTGTGTAAGTCAAATTATCCTTTTTTTTGTGTATGTTCCACTAATTCAGATTTGTTTATTTTCTCTAGTTGGTTATCAGATTGTAATCAGTGAGTGAAGGGAACATTTTTATGAAACGACCACTTGAAATCTAAAACCAGTATGTCATGGCAAATACAAAAGTAGTCTAGGCATTAGAAATTGGAATATTTTCCTGGTTTGCTGCTGGTCTGCAAATGAATTTAGGCAAGTCCTCTTAGATCTATCTATCTTAGTTTATTTGTTACTTTTAAGTTAGGAATTGCTCCTTGTAAAAGTTTCCTAATTCCTGTGTCTAAGGAAATCTCTGGGCAGCAAGGGTAAGGTCCATCTGAGGAGAAAATAGCTGTCTCTCTATTCTTATCAAATTTCCTCATTTCCTGAAAGTCCTTTGATATTCTCATCATCTGCAATCTCTTTACTGACCCCATTTCTGCCACCAGCCCCTTGTGATCAGACTGTCCCAGAAGTCACCATGTGTGGCTGGGGAAGGAGGGACAGCATCATGAAGTTGTCACAGATGACTTCACACACCTCACCACCCTGTACTCAAACAAGCGTACCCTCACATGAAAAATGGATGGAAGAATCTCTCCAAAAGACCATGCTTTTAAAATTTGGCTTCTTACAGATTTAAACCTACCAGTCAGTGATTTTACATTCTTTCAGTTATTTTCATTGCAATTATCATCAAAGTTGCTTGTGGTCAGGCCTATGGTAAGAAGAGAAGGGTAATGATCCAGAGAGGTGAACTCCCTCCTCCAAGCTGAAATGGTAGGTCAGCAGCCAAGAGAGAAGTAGAACCATGTGTCCTTTCAGGACGGAGTCCCGTCACTAGGACATCCTGCCTTCTCCACTGTAGCAGTTTCTACTCTGTCCCCTTTCCTTTCCTAATGCTTATGAAAGGTCTTATGTATCAATAAGCAACATGCTCAGCAGTTATTACCTCACAATTAAGAAGCTCTCCACTAAAGAATTTATTTTTTCTGGCAAATGTTTTTCATGAGAACTATCTTGGGCTCAAAATCTGAACTCGGCTCAGGGAGGTTTACTGTTTTGGCATGCTGAACAATGGTGGAATATGAAAGGTATGTGCGAACGGGGAGGACTCTGAAATGTGAATTAAAAACATGGTTGTTAAGGCTGGCCCAGCAGTCAATTATTATATCATTTTTCATTCTTAAGAAAAACGTTGGAGTCACTTTGTCAGAGATGGGTAACCAAAATCTGATTTGCCTGCTTTTTTCTGTATTGCTTCGTAAAATATTTTGTACAAATCCCTATGCATCTTTTTTTTTTTTTTTTTAAGCTAACAGCTCCCCTGTTTGGTTTTTTCCTTAATCATTAAGATTAATGCCAGTAACCAAGTAATAACAAATTAGTGCCTGCAGACAGTGGGAAAAATAACATTTTGTTAAGAAAGCAAATTGCTGAAGAGCTTATTACACAAAACTAAAAAGGAAAATATTTTTAAGATTTAGAAAAATGCCTTTAATTGAATTTAGAGTCATTGGGTTGCAGCAGGTATTTAGGGTAATTTTTAATGTACAAAGGTTAGACTGATCCAAGTTCCCCTGGTAAATAACAGCTTAGACATAAACAACAGGACTATTAAACATGAAAATATGTAAGCTTAATGATCTACCCTGCCATTAAGGTCTGTGGATTTATAGAGGTTATTTCATCAATAGGAGAAAAGACACTTTAATATGGAAAAAATCAAGAGGGTATTTAGAATCTTATGTGAAACATGTTGCATCACAGGCATTCCCCAAACTGAATACTTACCCGAGCATAGACAGGGCTGTGCAGAGTGCATGGGGCCCATATCCTTCTAAGTGACAGTGGGGGTAGGCCACCTGAGTTAACCTTCTTTCTTTCTGGGCAAAGATACAACAAAGAGGCAGTCCATTTTTCTCAGAACAATTCTTATTCAGAAAAGAGCTAGAACCAAACCAGAGCCAGGAATAAACGAGCCAAATTTGGCACAGTTGTCCTTATCCATCCTGGAAAAAAGATTGTACCTAAGTCTGCCATCTGCTTCATTTGGCCTTATGATTAGGGCCTTTCAAATTTTCCACCTTATATTTTTTGGAAGCTTACTAGCTTGCTGATCATCTTAGGCTTTGAACTTTACACAGCAGTCTTCCTTTTTCTTAGTTTTTATCTTCTGCTTTGCTGATTCTGGTATGGCACTAAAGTGCTCACTTGTCTCCAAACCAAGCTGTGTATAGCATCTTTTTTAAGGGAATCTGTGGGATGTCCGAGTATTTCTCCACTCAAGCGTATATTGCCCTCTGTTTTGTCCTTGTTTTAGAGTTTTCTTTCATATCATCTTAGCCATTTTAATTGACAGTTAGGCTTTGCCACTTGACTGACCGAGGTATGGTGGTGATGTGATATTTACCATAATCACATTCATAGGCAAATTGCTCAAAGCCCCTATATGTAGTCTGGGGTTCATTGCCTCGGTTTTGGATGTTTGAAATGTTTCCTGAATGTAGTTTGTATGACGGTCACTGTGGTGGTGTCTGAGAGATCATCTGGTTCCTAGAAGTCTGAACAGCAGTCTACAATAAGGAGGTAGTTTGTGTGGTTTGTGGCAAAAATTTCCATTCCTGTTTTTCTTGAAGGTCTGCTGGGAAAACTGTGTATCTTCAATGCAATCCCACACTTCTTTGAACTGTTTAAAAATGATCTATGTGTCAGCTCCACTTATTTGTGTTTGAATGTGACCTTGTTATATGTGTCTGACTTTTTTTTGTTAGGAAGAGTAGACTCTTTTTGAACCTATATTCACTTCCAAATTCTTGGGTTTTACTTCCTCTTACCCACTGTCACAAGTAGGTAATTTTTGAGAGCTGATACTCACATAAATCAGGTATTTTATTTCAGATATTCACTTCCAAATTCTTGGGTTTTACTTCCTCTTACCCACTGTCACAAGTAGGTAATTTTTGAGAGCTGATACTCACATAAATCAGGTATTTTATTTCAGTAGTAAATGGATATTTTCTGTATCCAGGCCCCTTCTTGCACTTAGTGGTAGGATACTTTATTGCATATAGCACTTTTGTGGACTGAAATCCTTTCGGAGATCTTCTTGAAATCAGATCTGTTGATCTTCCCTCACGGTCTGGCTGTTGTCCTGCTGAGGCGTTGTCAGCTGCAGTGCTTGTACACTAAAATCTCATCCTGTTTTCATTCTTCCAAAGTGAGACTGTTGAAGCTGACAGTGATATCATGTTTTGCATGTGAAAATAACTAGTGGAAATCATTGCTGTGCAATGTTCATGTTGTACATTCAAGGATCTTCTTTTCATCTCACTTGGAAGGAGAATACTCTGAACTTCCACGTGTAACCTAGAGATCCCCAGCTTCCATAAAAGACATACCTGAAAGGCAAATTAATCCTTTTTCTTTTTTCTTTTTGGCAGCTGGCTCTTATGAGCAGTGTTATTGGGGCTATTTATGCATCTCTAGTTGCACGCATGCCTGTCACATAGAAAATGCTACTGAAAATATTGGAAAATTTTACAGGCCACACATGATCCTTCTTATTCCTGTTTACAGCACTTGATGCATAAAACCTTATTACAGTTGTTTACCAGAACATATATAAAGAACTTTATAAATAGATGTAGTATCTTTTACTGAATCAAATAGTGCAACTGGAAAAAGTGGAATCATAGAATCATAGAATCATAGAATGTTTAGGGTTGGAAGGGACCACTAGTGGTCATCTAGTCCAACCCCCCTGCAGTGAGCAGGGACACTGCTAACTAGATCAGATTGCTCAGAGCCCCATCCAACCTG
>NW_009259600.1:991716-1003111 GCF_000687185.1 Egretta garzetta
ACGAACCTGGTCTTCTCCTACAGCAGGAGGGGTTTCGCCCTCCCGGTCCCCCTCATGCCATCCATCGACTTGGGAGGGGTGAGGAGAGAGGTTGCCAGTGAAGACTGAGGCAAAAAAGTTGTTGAGTACCTCAGCCTTCTCCTCATCTGCTGTTACCAGCCTGCCGGTCTCGCTTATCAGCGGGGGTACACTCTCTTTAACCTTCCTTTTCCGGCTGATATACCTGTAGAATCCCTTTTTATTATTCTTTGCATCCCTAGCCAAGTTAAGCTCCAGCTGCGCCTTCGCCTCCCTGACCCCATTCCTACACAACCGGACCACTTCCCTATACTCTTCCCAGGATGCCTGTCCCTGCTTCCACTGCCTGTGCAGTTCCCTCTTCCTCCTTAGCTTGACCAGCATCTCCTGTCTCAACCACGCTGGTCTCTTCCCTTCTTTGCTTGATTTCTTACACCTAGGGATCGATAGCTCCTGCGCTCTGTGGACCACTTCCTTAAAGATCTGCCAGCTCTGTTCTGCTCCCCTGTCCCTGAGGGCCGTTTCCCAGGGAGTCCTACTGACTATCTCCTTGAGGAGCTGGAAGTTGGCTTTTCTAAAATTCAGGGTCCTGACTATACTCTTTGTCCTTCCCATTTCCCTCAGGAGCGTGAGCTCTACCAGCGCGTGATCACTGCAGCCCAGGCTGCCTCCGATCTTGACATCTCCGACGAGCTCGCTTGCATTGGTGACCACCAGGTCCAGTATCGCATCCCCTCGGGTAGGGGTGTCTATTACCTGGCTTAAGAAGTTGTCCTCAATGCATTCGAGAAACCTGCTGGATTGCCTACATCCTGCCGTGTTGGTTTTCCAGCAGATGTCGGGGTGGTTGAAGTCCCCCAGCAGGACAAGAGCCTGCGAGCGCGAAGCCTCCCGGAGCTGGAGGAAGAACGCTTTGTCAGTCGGCTCCCCTTGATCTGGCGGCCTGTAGTAGACACCAACGGAAGGGAAGGGAAGACCCTAACGGCCAACATACTTTTCCTCAAGTCTGTAATAGAAGCAGCAGAAACCAAAGCAGATGAGAGCAGCTGTTCTACATTGAATCTGGTCTGCCTCAGACCTAATTTTCTTAATGAAAAGAGAGACATGGTTCATAACCTGCGAAAAATTGAGAGCTTGGTAAAATTAGCTTAACTCCACCTACCTATAAAATCAGTATGTTTGTATTGAAGTAGCATTTTTCTTACTGGCTTTTGAAGGTGTCTTAAATCTACCTTGAATGAGTATGAGAATGAGAGAAAAAGTGCTTGTTTTGTGGGAAATGTTGCCCACTGGTACCTGGGGGTTTCCTGACCTTTATCTGACGTCCTTCAGAAATGGTTCTGGTGTATAATGTCTGGTGAATCGGATGAAAATTATTCAAGGAAATGCAGAGACAGGAACCTGGGGTGGCTGATGGTTCTCACATGGATTATTTATTGTACTGGTTGTAGTAATGTGCTGGCAAAGTTTTAAATGTGTCGCTCAAGCTTGGTCTGGATCCACTAAGTATTTCCATGGAGAAATATCCCTGTTGCACTAAAGTAATCTTCAGATAACTGAGATGAACATTTTCAGTGTTCCCCAAACCACCTGTAGTGTTTGCCCCCAAACCTCACATACTTTCTCCAATACATATGTTTTCCAAATAGAAGATATTCCCTGTCTGCCACCCTTGCCTTTCTTATGTTTGGGGATCATACCAACTGATACAGTGCTACTGTTATTTGCCAGATAAGTCCCTAGTATTATGTGTCATAATGAATGTGATTTTGCTTTCATGTTAACTTGAATTAAGGATAATTTTCCTTATAGGTTACTTACATTTCCTTTTTTACTTCAGCTGTGTGTGAAGACTGATCAAGACAGTTATCTGTCAAATCATTATCACAACCCAAAGTTCCTTCTAGGTTGACTTACAGGAATTTTCAGCATTTTTAAAGAAATTACTTTGTTTTTCAGTCTCCAAACCCAAGATAATCTTCTCAGTATTTTGTTTATTTCATTCCACAGGAATCATTAAAACAGGTAAAGATAGTTTCAGTCAACAACCCGTTAGTCTTTCTGAATGCCAGGAAATTTCATGCTGACTTGATAAAGATAATCCAGAAGAATAGCACGAGCAACCAGGCATGTGAAGATGTAAACAAGGTAGGATGTGTTGTATGCTTCAGTGATCATGGTGACGGTATTGAAGACCATGATTGTTTCCTTTGCATTTCTTAGAGCATGCAATCAGATATTGAAACGCATACAAAAAGGTAATTATTAAAGTTATTAATGTAGGATAGAATAAAGTTAATCTTAACCAGATTCAGTATGGGTTGTTTTCTTATTATTACTTGAAAAGAACATCTCTACTATTTCTATATACAGTCCTGTAAAAGCACTGATCCAAAGCTCTTCAAAATTTCTGGCAGAACTTACATAACCTCAGTTAATATAAGGTTGTGATTTTAAAAAGATAATGAGTAGCTACAAATCTACTTGAATAAAATGTGAGTTTTTTCCTGGAGGTGTGTCCATGAGAGATAGACACTTAATTTCTGTTTCTAACTACAAATAATTCCAGGAGAATCAGGAAGAAGGTACAAACTGGCTAAAGTTTTTCTCAAAGGTGGTGTTTCTTTTTCATTTTCTGCACTGATTGTATTGGAAAAATCAACAGTATAAAAATTACATATAACTTGGTTTTGGAGAATAGCTCCATAAGTATAGTATTTTTCAAGTTCATCTGCACGTAAATACTACCACTACCTACATTACTCCCTAAAAGGGAAAAAAAACTTACTATTTTTCTATTGTTACAATGAAGACGTTCCAATACTGTACAATGCTCACTGTAGGCAGTTTCATGCAGTTTGGCAAATTGGGCTGAAAAAATCACAGTCATTTCCTAGACAAGTTGTTAAGACAATGTTCAGCAATGTGTGTCCACCACCTCTCCTGTCTCTTGCCAGAGAGCTGTGCTACCCATACTTTGATGCGTGGCTTCTCCTCATTGAGCAGAAATTCAGCTCAGATATTGTACTGCTTTTTTTCCTTGGTTGCACTAGGCTAAGTGATTTGGATTACTATGATAACAAACCCCAAACAGAGAGAAATTACTTAGGATTTGCATGGAATTAATTTATGAGTTAATTTAATAAGTGTAATAAGTTAATAAGTTAATTTAATAAGTTAATTTATGAGTTACTTAGGAGGGAGATTTTATCCTTTGTCTCTTCTGTAAGGTACTTGGCAGGACAGCTGCCTGAAATACTGTGCAGAAATCTTTTTTGTGTAGTAAAGGTCTTTCCGTAGCACATAATGGGAGCGAAAAAAATTGCACTTTGGATTTTGTTTCTGTGCTGTATTTCTGGTTTTCTGCTGAGAACTTAGCATTCATATTGAAATCATTATAAAAAAACCCTCCATATAAAGGTAATTCTTTAATACATTTACATGTAAAAAATGTTTTCACTAAAATATTAGCATAGCAGATGAGATTGCAGAAAGTAGAAAAATGAATCAAAAGTTAATCTTATAAAACCGCTGAGTAGAATTTATCTTTTCAGGATCATCTTTCCCATTTTTTGACCACTTCTTAACCAACCTCTGCTTCCCCAAAAGCATCGTGTTCATAATATGCTTTCTAGTGGATCCAAACATGACAGAGATTGAGTCATCTAGAAAGAAAAGCGAGATGTCAGATATAACTTTAGAAGAATACTGAGAAGCATACACAGCAAATACTATATATCCAGTATTCTCTAGCAGACAGTATGATTTTGGAGAGGAGGAGTTAACTTTGACATTGAGAAATGTATTGCATTGATTTTCCCTGGTTACTGTGTATTTGACTAGTTTTCCTTTGTACATTAATAGTTCGTTGCTTTTATTTCAGTGTGAGCAGAACACATTGCTCTGTTCATTTTCCAATGGAAGTTTCCATGGTGAGTTTATTATCTATAAATGATATTAAAACCAAGCTCGATATAAGTGTGCAAATGGCTCCACGCTTTTCTATTTAATTCTGTGTGAACTCAAGCAGTCTGGAGACTAATATTTTGAGTTAGACCAAACATTCAATGAAGCATGAGTGCTAAATAATGTTAAACTCTGTTAACCTTGGCCTAACAGGTTCTATTTTTATTCTGTTCTTGACTGACTTTTTAAGATTTCAAAAGCAGGGAACCCTTGAAAACACCTTTTCTGCAGGGGTCCCTGCTTATTTTTCATGAACCACTGCGTGCATACGGAGACAGATACATGGTGGAGGGAATCGCTTCCCACATTACTGCCTGGATTCGTCTTCAGACAAAGGGCTAAGAGGCTGTTTTGCTAAGCTTTGGTCTTGGTTTTTTTTGCATTTTCAGTGGGACTCGAATATTAGTATGCAAAAGTAAAAATAGGATAAGGCTAGACACACATTAATCTTTGTGATCTTTAAAGCTACTTAGCAGAAAATCTCAGAAAGCATCAATTGAATTATCAATGACACTAATATTGTATTGTATATCAACAGAGAGGAGAATAAAGAAAAAAAAACCTAAGGGTTTGCTTTCAATTAAGGATTAAGCTGGATAATTCCACTCTTCCCACATTTTATAACACTTAAACCAAACCAGAGCACATACATTCCCATGGGAGAGCTGCAGCAACCTTTTGCAGAAGATACTTTATACAGATGACTTCATTGTGGGTGGAATTAAAATACTGCACTTATTTAAAACACTTACAAGCATTAACGCCACAGTAGAGAATCTGATTCGGGAGCTGTTGTCTGAATGTTTGCATTTATTAACTAGACTCATGACATTTTTATGATCCTACGGTGTTTAGTTTACTTGGGGGTGACAGAGTGCTTTGCTGTAACACACAGCAATGCAATGATAGTGGCTACTGAAGACTATACAGGGCTGTACTCTAAAATACTAAAAGAGTGCAAAGGACTTCATTTGTGAGGAGATTTTTGGAAGGTCTTGGCAGTCCATATTTCAGTCTTCTCTTGGATGAACTGGTTTCTCATGTTACAGAAGTTACAGACAGCACAAGACCTCTTTTCTGATTGCTTAAGTTCTGCTTTGAGGATTTTAATGCTCTGTTGTTCCTTGTACCAACCAGTCTATGGTGACCCTTCATGGGAGCTTTAAAATAAAAAGCAGAGAGAAAAAAGAAAAAACCCTATGAGAAGGAAAATAAAATGTGTGGCACAGCAATCTTTTCTTTGTCAAAATCTTTCCTTTTGGGGAATACTGATTTGCCACTGGTCTGTATCAGCAGCAAGTTAAACAGCTGCTGTTGCCCCTGCCATTGGTTAGAGAGGGAGAAGGTCTGTACATTCCCCCTGATTTGGAGCCAGGCAGCCTCTACTGCAGCGCACAGAATACATAGAATCATAGAATACATAGAATCACTTTGGTTGGAAAAGACCTTTAAGATCATCGAGTCCAACCGTTAACCTAACCCTGACATCCCACCACTAAACCATGTCCCTAAGCATCTCATCTATCCTTCTTTTAAATACCTCCAGGGATGGGGACTCGACCACTTCCCTGGGCAGCCCATTCCAGAGCCTGACAACCCTTTCGGTGAAGAAGTTTTTCCTAATATCTAGCCTAAACCTGCCCTGGCGCAGCTTCAAACCATTCCCCCTCATCCTATCGTCCATTACCAGGGAGAAGAGGCCAATCCCCACCTTGCTACAGCCTCCTGCCAGGCAGTTGTAGAGGGCGATAAGGTCTCCCCTCAGTCTCCTCTTCTCCAGGCTAAACAACCCCAGTTCCCCCAGCCGCTCCTCATCAGATTTGTGCTCCAGACCCCTCACCAGCTTTGTTGCTCTCCTCCGGATGTGTTCCAGCAGTGCAACGTCTTTCCTGTAGTGAGGGGCCCAAAACTGGACACAGTGTTCGAGGTGCAGCCTCACCAGCACCGAGTACAGGGGGATGATCACTTCGCTACTCCTGCTGGCCACACTATTCCTGGTACAAGCCAGGATGCCATTGGCCTTCTTGGCCACCTGGGCACACTGCTGGCTCATATTCAGTCAGCTGTCGACCAGTACCCCCAGGTCTTTTTCCACCAGGCAGCTTTCCAGCCACTCTTCTCCAAGCCTGCAGCATTGCATGGGGTTGTTGTGACCAAAGCGCAGGACCCGGCACTTGGCCTTGTTGAACCTCATACAGTTGGCCTCGGCCAATCGATCCAGCCTGTCCAGGTCTCTCTGCAGAGCCCTCCTCCCCTCAAGCAGGTCAACACTACCACCCAGTTTGGTGTCGTCTGCAAATTTACTGAGGGTGCACTCAATCCCCTCATCCAGGTCATTGATAAAGATATTAAACAAGACTGGCCCTAGAACTGAGCCCTGGGGGACACAGGATGCCAGCTGGGTGGGAAGGCAGCTCAAGTTAAGTAACAGGGAGAAAGGCTAAGTTCTTTGGTTTCAGAGGCAGAGGAGGTACATAGAAAAGATTACAGTGAGCAGCCTAGAAGATCTCATAAATCCTTTCTTAGTTTCCGTCACAGTAATGACAGGCAGAACGTTTCCTTTGAAATTCTGTATTCTTGTTTAGTATGTATCTCTTAATGTACATCGGATAGTACAAAGACAGTATATCTCTGGAGGTGCAAGCCCAAAAGGCTCTGGCTGTCAGGCTACCATCAGAAAGGAATTAGCACCGCTATAAATCTACACCATGAGGAAATTCTAAGTCCCCTCAAGAGTTTAAAATCTTTTCCTCTGCTCTGTCAAAACCATTTAGCTTAACCCGTCCTTACACTCCAAATTCCTTTCCTTCTTTTTTTTTTTTTTTGAGTTTTATGCATCATGATAACTAACATTTGTTCACAGAGCAATTTAAGTAAGATGTGCATTATTTTCTAGTTTTCCTTTTATGAAAGCCAGGAATCATTTATCTATGTGCTAGTTCAGGATGCATTTAGGAGTTCAGGAGTATGCTTAGTTTAACAGGTTGAAGAATGAGTATAAGACCTTCAGAAATCTTGCCAACAACTTTTTTTCTCCAGCATCAATATGTGACAGTATATAAAAAATTAACCAAACAAAAAACAGCACAGTAAAACCTTAGGAAAATTAAATGCTTCATTTTACGTATTTTTCTTCCTTATAGAAGGATATTAGGTTAAGCCATAGGCAGGCATTTAGGTATTACAGAAGTGACTGTCATATCAGAACTTGAAAGAGAGACTTATTCTGTGTATCCCATGTAAACTCTTCCAAACAAGCCAAGATATTATCCTGACTCATTTAGAAATTCAAATCTGAAAAAGCAATTCTTTAATTCTTGAGAGACTATTCCTAGATGTCTAAACAATCTCACTAATAATATGTTCTTCCCCTCATCACTTCATTCCATTGCTCTGAAGGTCCTTCATTTGTGCTTCTAAAATGTGTCATTTGTTTGACTGATACCCCAGTACATAATAGTAAAATTTTTATTGTGATACTTTGGGCTTATTTTGTTGAACGATCATTATTCTTATATGTGTTTCTTGACTATTCTGCCTTTTAATTAAAGTTTTTCATTTATCAAATGTGTAGGTGAGTCATTACAGTCATGTCACAGTGAGCGATGTGTTTTGATATTAGACTGCAGTGGACTGAATTTCTTTGACTACACTGGAGTCTCAGTGCTGCTTCAGGTATTCATGACATCAGACAAATTCTGTACATAGAAATATAAGAAACATAACACACACAAGTTATTTGGGCCAGCTACTAGTCACCTCACGTATATCAGTGGATAAACATGGCACTTGTGGAAAAAATGAACACAGGTGTATTTCTATATAAAATTATATTAAAAATAATTCTAAAGATTTTGGGGGGATGTTCAGTGCAAATATAAGTATCTGCATGTAACAGAGATGAGTTTCTGAACTTTTTATTTTTCAAATTCTAAAGCTGTCACATTTGACCCTGTCATGTCAGTTATGTCAGTTGTAGTGAAGCCATGTGTGGATTTATCCCTTTAAAATTTCAGCTTTTAATTCTGTGATTTTATCTGTACGTCCTGCTTTCCTCTAAGCCAGGGGTCTTAATGATCTCCATGTTTTCTTCTGTGGGTTACATGCCTAGCAGGCTGGGCTCCTCAGGCATTGCAGGAGCTCCAAGAAGCTCCCAGAAGACCAAAACCAGTAACCACATAATGAGCAGTTCTATATAGTGGATGAAAAATTATGTTCAGAAGATATTTCTTACATTTCCATTGGGTCTGGCGTTTAATAGATATGTAGTAGATACAGATTTAAGCGGGTATGCAAGGTTTCGTTCATATAATTTTTCTGAGTAAGATAGAAGACCAGATTTGAACTTGGCTCTCAGCCCAGGCCTTTTCTTATCCTAACCATTTTCTCAATTTACTGCAGTGATTAAGCAGTGAAGTAAGTGCTGCCTTAAAAATGTTAAATTAAAACTATGCATAGGTGGGGATATAGTAAAAAACAAAACCAGAAAAATTAAATAAGATGAGTGGGAGTTACTCTTTATTATGTCTCACCTCAAAATGTAGGGCATTCAATAAAAATATCAGATAAAATATTAATTGAAAAAATGAGGATTTGTGAAACTGATTTCCAAAAGATCTTAGAGACTCCAGATGTAGAAATTATATCAAAGAAGTGTTAGACAAATTTGTGAGAGGTAAGTCCATCATCGGCTGTGAAACGCGCAGGTTGGGAGTGCATCCTCTGAATGAATGACTGGTCCAAAACTGAGTTACCCAGAGGAGGAACACACTCAATGTGCCCTCATCGTTATGCTCCTTCCCAAAATACCATCACTGCTGCTAGAGTTGAAAGGATTTTTAGACTGCATCACATTTTTGGTTTATTTTTAAAAACAGGGTATTCTGCTGTGGTCCTCACTGAATCTCTTCTCTCAGAGTTGTTCCACTTTACATGGATTGTTTAAGCATTTTTTGAAGCAGGGACTGTTTTGGGTATTCCTCATCTGCCAGAAAAGGCCCTACTCTGATTCTACAGTTATTTCCACTTTTTTTTTTCTTACTTTCTAGCTTATTGAATATTTAGTCTCTGTGAAGTTGAACATTTTAAAGGAAAGAATAAAGAACAACTAACTTCAGAATGTAGCATGATGGTTTTGGTGCTTTTCTGATAGACTGCCGTATGTTTGAAAGTTTTCTAGGTCTGATTCGTGCCTCTGTGGACTGGTAGGTGAGCATGTGGAGAGGAGATGGGGAAACTTGCTGAAACAGGAAAATTGGAAGGGAAAAAACCTAAAAAATATAATTTAAAAAATAGGAAACTGTTGATCAAATTCAGATTTAATTCACTTTATCACCAGTAGAGCTGTAGAGTACTTTGAGGAGGGGGGAGGGAATCTGTGGGTTTGTGGTGTTTGCGTTATAGAAGGGCTCGCTCTGGTGGCTGCTGGCAGTACAGCCTCAACAGCAGCACTCCATCCTCTCTGCTTGCTTTGAACACGGTCTTTTTTGGGGTATTTTATTCTCTGTTAGTATTTTAAACATTTTTTTTTTAATTTAATGTTTTCACACAAATAGATTTACACGGACTGTAAAAACAGACACATCGATGTGTTGCTAGCACACTGCAAAGGCAAGTATCAGCTTACAGCAAAATTTTTAATGTGGTGGTTTATACACCCTCACTACCTTATCAGTGCTCATATGTTTGTTTTATTGCAGCCTCCTTGATAAAAGCAATGCAGTACGGTGGAAATCTTGAATCTGAAAATCCTGTCTTCTTTGAATCTGTTCCTTCGGCAATCGATGCCATTCAAATTCACAAGGTGAGACTTACAGCAAGGTGTTGGTCTGGAGGGCTTCTTGGATGCTCACAGCAATTTGTTGAAGTCTAGGGAAATCTTATTTACCTGGTGAACCTTTTGTATAGAAATCTTTTATCTCTATTCTCTAGAACTGCTCCTCAGCCTCTGGACTGCAGTTATCAAGTTTTTCCCTCTAGCACTCTCTGCCCATCACTTTTGCTCCTTTAGCAATAACTTCTTGGTCTTCTATGCTAGATCCAGAGGCGCTGTGTTGTGGTGCATTAATCTGGGTGCATTCTCCACTGGAAAGCTTAATGTCTTCTGGAAACACCTAACATAGCCTCTCGGTGAGGCAAATTGTCTTACACCCAATTCTGCATTACTGAAACTACACTCCTCTCTTCCTCAAGCCTGCCTTGTTTCTGTCCTACTTCACACAGAACCACACTCTTCTGACCAAAATGCTTCTGGATCCCTAGCAAGTTTGTTTTGAGCTAATTATCCCGTCTGTACCCTGCGCTGTAGTGTGCTGTGTTGTCTCACTCACGGAAAGAGGGGAGAGGAATTGTACGAAGTGGAAGAGAGCGCTAGAGGGAGAAGGAAGGCTTGGCTCAGAAACTGAGGCTTGAGGCTTGAATATGTATTTACTCGCTCCATAATTCTTGCATTCCTTGTTAAAAGGCTGTAAACCTGGGTTTTCCTCATAAACCAGTGAGCCTTTTCCACTGTAATCCCAGCGTAACTGAGCATGCATTACAAGTGGTGTGCTTTCCCATGGCTTTGTTTATGATTCCAAACATTGCTAGAGCTTGGCTTAGAGCCTTCTCCAAGAGACATTAAACTCATCATGGTCTGTGGTTTTGGGGTTTTTTCCCCTCCACTTTATATTTTAATAATTACACTAGAGTTGCCTATGGACAAAATCACTTTCCATTGATTTATCCAGATAAGGTGAATTGGCACAGTTGGTCTGGTGGATTGACCAGAAAAACATGTTCTCATCAGAGCTTTTCAAAATTTTTCATTTTGTTGCTTTGCAAAAAAAAAAAATTTACGAAATAGTAACTGCAGGGCAAAAATAATGGGGATGACTGTTGTATATTTTGTCTGGGTCTGATTAGATGAATTAGGATGATTGTTGTGTTATATGTGTCTGCATTCTTTACAGACATTAATCAACCTTCCTAACATTCTTGTAAGATAGTCATGTACTAGTGTTCCCATTTTATGGAAATGGGACATGGAAAGACCAGGACAAATGTCCAAAGTGAAAAGGGGGAGTTAGAGCTCAGAAGCCCACCTCTCTAGGAACTGATCCCATATTTCTACCAGAGCCGCTAAGCAAATCAAAACTGAATAGTGGCTTAGCAGAGTAGTCTGAAAGGCTCGCACACAGCCGCAAATTTTAAATGTAATTATGAACAGTGTATATATGCTGCTGGTGCCTCTTCAGAGTATTCGAAGTATGTGATTTGGGGTTTTTTTATGTGTTCCTTGAGTTTAACACCTGAAGGTAAGATGAACAGGAACAAAAAGGCAGGGTGAGCGCAATAGCAGCACCACACTGTAACTAACACAGTCTGTCTAGGTACTCTTTCTGTGCCTTTTTAAAATGCTGCCATCAGCAGG
>NW_009259600.1:1003253-1013841 GCF_000687185.1 Egretta garzetta
AGGATAGGATAGGATAAGATAGGAAAGAGCAGAAGGAGGGCATTGGAGCTTTATAGCAAGTGATTCGTTTGGGTTTATATCTCAACTTCCCCCCACAGCATGAAATAGTCTTTCACTGGCAGAAAGGTAGAGGCAAGAGAGTTTCATGGTTCCTTTTAACCTCTGCTGCTGTTTGGATATGCAAAGGTGCTTTTGTCTACATCCTCCAAGGATAATGTCATGTGATTCTCATTTTTATGTTGATAAGTTGGTAAGACACTCATCTGTTGCTTTATGCAGTTCATCCTCACCATAAATAACTTTTTGATTTATTAGTCTTTATAATAATGGCATTTTCAAACTAGCACTGCTTCATCTGCTAATTTTACAAGATATTCTAGGAAAACTTTATATTTTTTTCTGTTTCTCCCAATTTAGAATTACAGCAAGTTCAGTGAACAGAGTGAAGTGTGATGTCAACCCATCGAATATGACTAGTTTCATCTGCTCATATTCAGAATGAACTACACTATGGTTTCTCCTTAGCTTTTTTCTCCAGGGGATTTCATAGACGATGTTTTGTATGCCATACATATTTACTACATTCAGTAATGACGGATCTGCCGTTCAGAAAAAAAATCTTTCAGCTGCCTTCACTCAGAGAGTGTTCATATAGTTGTTCTATAGTGGTTTTATGTAATATTTTTACATACATTTAGATACAAATTATTAGAAAGCAGATGTGTTTACCAGTAAGGTATATTCTTTTAGATATCTCCTATTGTAACATTAGTTGTAATATGCATCTGTAGTTTTGTGCATAGAATAATAAGACATTATGAATTCTTAAAACCAGTGTGTTATAACTGATGCGGTACATGCAGGAAACCATGTACCAGTGCATACTCGGTTTCTAATGGCTTTACTTATCCTTTCTTCTGTTCAGGACTGCCACTTGCAATAACAGCATCATATCACAGCTAACATATTCTTCCATTTCTTGTACTTGGTTTTGTGTGCTTTTTTAATGCCTGCCAAGGTCAGTGGGAGCCCTGTATATTCAGAGGAGGCAGATGTATGTTGGCTAAGTGCACTGGATTGTCTCCCCCTTTAGTAGTTGTCATGAGTTATTATTATGATATGCTACATTTTCAAAGCCACATGTATTCTTTAGCTCAGGTCGAAGAGAAAAAAATAGTGGTTAATATTTTTCCAAAACTTGTTCTTGTTTCCAGCATAGAGTAGTCTGCATTTCCAGTTTAGGCTGTGATTTGTTTGGTGTTGAAATCTTCAGCTGTGGCAGCTGAGAAAAAACAGTAGAGAGACATATAGGGTGGGTGCCACATTTGAGCCCCAATTCTGGTGTGCAGTACTGTGTGCAAGCACACAAATGGGGTAAAGGGATTTGTGGGTTGATTATTTGGCTTGTAATTATGGATTACCAGTAATCATATTAGATTATGCTATTGTATCAGTACCTTATTATGTGGCAACATTTATGACTTTTTTTCCTCTTGCCTTTGTTGCTATATGTGAACACTAGCAGTAAAATGAAAGAGTTGAGCAAAAACCAACCTATAAAAAAAGAAAGGATGAGGATTAGGATTTTTCCTCACAGACTTAAAAAAACCTACGGAAGCTAAAAGGTGAATGAACATGGCACAGCCGTAATGGCCATCTTAGCACTACAGAGAGGCGAGAAGTACAAGGGCGCTTTGTGCAGCTGGAGCGTATAGGCAAACCCCAGTGCTAAGCATCCTATTTTCAGCAGCAGTTACAGGTGTATGCTTGTCTGGGCTCTCCTTGCTCTCTCTGCCCAAAGCAGCTGCCTGCAGTGGATGAGGTGGCTCATGGAGCGATTTTCGCATCTCTGCGTGTTTGTGTTAAGGTGTCAATAGGCTTTTCTTCTGGTCTCGGTGATTCCACACTGCTAGAAGACAAGGGGAGAGACCCATAGGTGTTTTTACCATTTCAGTTATGGGTGACTCTTGGAGTTATTCCCCACTTGGTCCCATAGATGACCAGAAGTGTTCTGTACATGTTCTGCTGAGACTGCTTTCATAAATACTGTGTAAAGGTTTCATTAGTAACTGTGAGAAGTTTGTTATACGCAGGAGAAATAAATTCTGTACATTGTCCCAAGCACATTAATTTCAGATGCTGTAGTTGATTGCAGATGACTCATTACATCCTCAGACTCAGTAACAGGCTATAACATTTGATTAATAATTTCCTCAAACAGTTTTAGTAATTTATTAGCAGTTTGGAAGCTATTTACATTGTACTTTAATTGTAGAAGCATCAATTATATGTTACAGCTGAATGGAGATCTCAACTGCAAACTGAATAAATTAATAAATGGTATCTTTTCTACTAAGTTCAGTATTTATTCTTTGATGGCTAAATGTTTTTCCCAAAAATTTACAGATAAGTTGATTAATGAAATTGTTAAAAATCGGGTCTTTAACAAAGGTAGCACCTACCAGGAGACTTTCGTTTTTGTTCTGAACGATCTTGTAAATGGAACAACACGGATGCTTTTAAAATTCTTTGTAGTGTTAGCCCTTGATGAAATCCTCTGCATCTCTGCATCAAATTAACAATTTTGTAGTGCTAATCAAAATGGCTTCCACTTCCCACTGCTTTCAATAAGAATAATTTTTCCACAGCTAAATGGCTGTTTTGAGATGGTCATTTATCTCCCATTAGCGAAAAGACCTTCAGTGTCATTTAAAAAAGTGTTTCATCAGTGTAAGACTTCAAATTCAAAATGTCTTAATGCTGTGATTACTGCTTGATTGTCTCTCAGTGAAGAATCAGGGATGAAATACATTCCTTCCCTTAAAACATTTAATCGTAACTCTAAATTTCCTAACCTTCCAACATTGGGCTTTGAGATACCTGTAATACTCCTGTAATGTATTTTACCTTATCTAATCAGCCTGAATTTCTTTCTATTTCTGAGAATACATATTGTTAATTAGATTCCCTTTCCGGCAAGTGGCACCACTTGGGATAGCTGTTTCTCAGCAGAACAGAGCATTCAAGGGACCCATGAAGACAGCTGCCCTTTCAATTGCTTCTAAAGCGCCTGCACTGGGTTTAAGCTCTGTCAGGCCAGAACTGCTTTACAGAACCAGGGTTAGTGGGTGAGGGAGGGTCATTTCTTTTTTACCGTTGGTCTAGGATGGAAAATTACTTCACTACTGATGCAGTTTCTGTTTCACCACCACCATGCTTCTGAGCTATTGACGTTTGCTAAAACTGGTGATTGCATGTTGCCTGTCTTCAGGTGACCAGGATGAGATGCCATCAGATTTCATACACCAGGGACCGACTGCCAGGAGATCACTGGTCACTCTGCTGGTGGGCTGGGAGCTGCTCAGTGTCCTGCCTGAGCTGCTCTCTGCAAAACTCTGGTGGTGGTGTGTTCATTTCACTTGCAGAGTCAACTGACAAACAACTGCTCAATTCTTTGGTGAAGATTTAAGGAAACACCCTAAACCTTCTAGATTAAGTTTTGGAGTTTACTATCAGTTTCAACCCTTTCCTCAATGCTTCTTTGTATAGACTGTCCACTGGCTTCCCTCCAGCTCTCAGGAAGAATTACTACATAAATACACCTTTACCCAAAAAGCCTAAACCAAAACTTCCCAATTACCATCACCAGAATAGCATAGAACAGAATAACATAGTACAGTTGAAAGGGACCTACAACCATCATCTAGTCCAACTACCGTTATTATAAAATAATAGAATATTACAGAATAGAATAGAATAGAATAGAATAGAATAAAATAGAATAAACCATATTTGTTCTTCTGATTCAGAAGGGTGAAGTGACCCAAACTCACCCTGCAGCAAAGAGACTGCATAGAGTCTGTGTCTCCTTACGGCGTGCAGGCCCTGGTCTCGCTATCCAAACAGAGGTGAATTACAGCCAGTTAAGGGGTTTAGTTCTTGTGCCCTCCTGCGGCAGACATTCATCTTAGCACCTTCCAGCCTTATTCACCTGAACATCCCTCGGGAGTTTTCAGAGTAACGCAAAGTTTCATTAACTGTGCTTGCATACATACGCTTGTGCAGTGTTAGCAATAAGGGCAGCGTCCTGCAAAGCGCAGAGGTCTCTCCGTTCTTATCGGTTTCTAAAGGTGCGAGAGATGCTCTGCACCCCGCAGTGGAGGCTCGAGAGAGTGCCTCATCTACTAACAGGTTTCAACTAATGCAACCAACGAGCTTACTACTATGAGTAGTAAGCAATTCTGAAATTCTGACCATTCACTTTGATTCCTATATGTATACTTAGATGCTCAGATTTTACATTCCTGAATTCAAAATGTATGATTCACCTAGCTTACGAAAATCAGTGCTTCAATTTTGCACATTTTGATGATACATTCTGTGCTTCATAAGAAAACATTAATACAAGATTGTATTCAGGAGGGGGCCCAATATTTTCAGAGGTGTTGTATTTGCTTGATGTGGTTAGCTATTTTTAGGAATTAATTCTAAACATTGGATAGTACATTATGTGAATGAAGAGTTTTCCACGTAATTTAAAATGTGCTAATCGGAGTATGTTAAAATGGGGATCTGATCATATGCTTCTTACAGAATTTGTGTTTCACACGTTCCAAAACAAAGCGAGCAATGAGGAAAAAAAATAGAGTGCAAACTGATGTTAAGAAATGAATATAGTGACAATTATAAATTAGGCATAAAATATGTAATAAGGAAAAGACTGTTAACATTATATTTATGCAAATTAAATGTTTCTAATTCTCATCATATGTCTTTCATTTTAAAGGTTATTTGCCCTGATTCCATGATTCAAGTGTCGCAAGGTCTGACTTTAGCTGCTTTGACATAATTCATTTGACAGCTCTGTGTGTCATAAATATATAATGTAACAAGGAAAGGTATCTTCACTGTTGAATGAAAACATTAATGAGTCAATACTGTGTATGAATACTGTTTGACATTTACTAGTTACAAAAATAAAATATACAGCATGCCTTGAAAGTATGGCATTCCTATTTTTGGAACACACTTTCTTTGCCTACAGAAAGTAGTGTCTCATAAATAAATGAAGGAGTGTGGTTCCAGAGTGGATGCTAAATGGTGCTTTCATCATTAAGATGGATTTTTAGTAAAGATCACATAATCTGTATGTTTCCATATGTTTTACAATGCATTTAATTATTTTTTTCTTGTTTCAGTTCTGTGTATTAGCATATGCAACAATAAATTTATATGGAAATAAATTGGAATACGAGACAATTTACATGCAGAAGGAGGAAAATGCCCTCATTATTTCAATACTTAGCAGGGTTTTTTTTTACATTCTCTACTAACCAGTCTGTAATGAGATATATTGCCTTCTCCTAACTCAAAATGTATTAAATCTTAATAATGAAAGTGGAGAAATTGCATTACATTAAGAAGTTTGACTTCCTCACAGTTCTTGGGAGAGTATGGCACTTAACAGACGTTTTTACCTCTGTAAGAGACATAGAAATCTTGGGCCAATTTTTCCAATATTGCCTCTACGTATGCACAGTCATTTGAATATGTCTTTTTTAATTGTCATTTGCATCTACAGATGGTACACCTCATATCCAATTTGCACATACTGATGGCATTGCTTATATAAAGTCTGTGGCTTACCCTAGTAGTGAGAAAATGACGGGTAAACCCTCCCACACCCCCCCCCCCCCAATAAATGTGATGGCATTAATGGAAAATAGATTGACATATCTTTAAAAATTTGGCCTTGAAAATAGCAGCTTAATTTTTCAAGCCTAGTAATTTATGACAGCATTTGCTTCTATCAAAATCAATGCAACCTCTACATTTTTGATTTTACAGTGGTTGGCCAAAGTATAAACAATTTGCAGTGCCATAAACTCCTAGTTGCTATACAGCTAAATATTCTTAATGCTATTCTTAATGATAAAGGCTATTTTGTAGAGCTATGCTTCCCAATTACTCTCACACAATGGCAAGGACACCACTTTGGGGTGAGATGGCTGAGCAACCTCATTCTTTTCCTTCCCAAGGGACTTAAAAAGTAGCGTGGGGAGCAACACCTTCCCTAAAGGGAATCCTCTGGCTCCACAGCATTTTAAGAGAGCATGACATGCAAAAGCAGAGAAATGGCTGTTTGGTTAATTTTTTTCTAATGTGCTTTTCAATAATGGAGAGACCTTTTGCCCTGGATACATTCAGGTGATTAAGGATTGAGGAGAACTTGAGGGAGTGGCTCATAGTGCTGCACGGGTTGTCATAAAAGTCCATGATGTCACTTTGACTGACTTGGTGATGGTAAATACTTTTTATCCCCATTGCGCTTTGACTGTGATGCTGTCACAGTTTAAAAATGCAGCTAAATCTTGGGTATTCTTAAAAACTCCACAATGCCGAATTAAGCTGCACCCTGTACGTTCACTTAAATCCCATAAAGTATGTCCCACTAATTGGATACACTGTCTTATATTCCATTTGAGAGACAAGATTATTTGATCCCTTAATTGTTGCTTACAATTAATAGTTGTAAGTATTTGGCGAAGGTACTTTTTGCATATTTTTTGCTTTGTTGAGTAAACCACAGATTTTATATAAACAAAGCCATCAGCAATTATGAAACTTAGGCTGTCATTTGTAAAGCCAGATAGTACAGTTAGAAATGCCTGCTGCTCACTAGTTCAGGAAATTAAGTCTCTATTAGTCCACAGGCAAAGTGGTGGAGCATCACAGAGATAGCACAAGATGAAATAGCCTGAAGTTGCACCAGGGGAGGTTTAGATTGGACATTAGGAAAAATTCCTTCACCAAAAACATTGTCAAGCATTGGAACGGGCTGTCCAGGGAAGTGGTGGAATCCCCACCCGCGAAGGTATTTAAAAGATGGGTAGATGTGATACTTAGGGACATGGTTTAGTGGTGGACTTGGCAGTGTTAGGTTGAACCTGATGATCTTAAAGTTCCTTTTCAACCTAAGTGATTCTATGATACCTAAAATCCCTTGGATGGCTTCAGATGTGAACCACTTGCAGCTTCTGGTATGATTGAACCAGTAAACTAATAGGAAAAGTATATGGTTTTAGAAATAGCAGACTGAAAAGGACCTGTTCCACCACTGAGTTGTATTTTCTGTGTGATCTGGTAACACTGTTTTATAATCCCAAAGAATGATCTTTAAACCAAAACCATAACTGCCTGGGAGTTGCTATTTCAAACATTTGAAGCCTGAACAGGCCATAGTAATTGTAGGAACAATTTATCTGTGGTTGTCTGTAGATGGAGAGAGTTTTCAGAACTGGAAAGCAGTACTACCCAAAGAGCAACTGTACACCCCCACCCCGAAGTACTTCACACATTTCCACTCGCGATTGCCTGCCCTGTTCCTGATGACTTCCATACACACGTTCCTCATGCAGTCTCTTCAATCTGTAAACTGCTGGGGCAGGCTGTAAATCTCCCTGTTAGCTGGGGGGAATAAGATCCCTATCTTTTGTTCTCCTGAACAGAAGCAGGAAGGAGCAGATATTTGTTAACTCAGTCTTGACAATAAAGGAATTGGTGGATTGCATCCATCCTGCATGCTCTCTGTGGCAAAGGGAGAAGTGCAGTGCTTTGTTAGTCCTGCAGTTTTGAGGAGGACTCTATTTCTGTACATCACACATCAGACACCGAACATCACGTCTGCCTTAGGATCCAGCTTGTCTGTGCTAGTAGTGATATTATAGTATTTTCCTGTAACGTCTGTAGCTGATTTTCCATTCTGTCTCTGTGGACTTGCTGTGTTTACATCTCTATTAGAAATCCCTTTTTAGAATGTATTTTAAAATAGCATTATGCCATTTCCTATGCAAGAGAGTTTAGTAGTCTCAGTACTGGAAATTTTAGTTTATACTCGAGTGCGGTTAGTTTATACCCCAGTATAAAACACTCTCAACATTTTGCTTCAAGTTCCTTCTTCTCTTTGCTCTCTCAGTGACCGTTTTTAAAACTCTGGAACTTCATTCTGTTCTGTTTTAGTTTGGTTCCTATAGCCAAATTCTTAATTCAGAGTACTTCCATAAAGGAAGACATGTTTTGAAAGAATGAGAGCAATCCTAACTGATAAGAAAAAAAGTGCACTTTTTTGGTCTTGGAGTATTTCCAGATTTGAAACAGGTTTTGGAATATTACATTTGCAATCTGAGATTTGTGATCATTTTCATTTTATTTTCAGTAGTCAGATTGTGTTTAAATCTGCTTATCATAGCTCAGGTTCGGTGCTGGCCTGGCTCTGCTGCTGCCCTCATTTGACATGTCAGCAGTGTGCCTCTTCTCTTCAGTTCCCAATCCCATGAAACAGAGGTGGTGACCTGTAGGGGACCCGTGATGCTCTGCAGACCAAGGGATTACTTGCTTCGCTCCTGCCTCCTTCCTATGTCTCCTATCGGCAGCCTGTCTGCTCTACAGACTGCATAGCACAAGCGCTGGTGGGTGTAGTAGTCACCAAACTACACATGAGACGGTGCAGCTGGGGAGCTGGAGATAAGGGCTAAGATGCTGGTGGGAGGTGAGGCTGTGGTGCATGGGACTGGGAGGAGAAGGGCACTGGGGTGGGCAGCTGGGCGTGGGAAGTGAGTATACAGGGGAGGAATTCTCAAAGGAATGAGACTGCGTGATATTGTGCATGGATGAAAAGGACGAAGAGCACATGGTGCAGCTAGGATGTCAGGCTGCATGGGGGTGCTGGATGAAGGAGGAGTAGACCACAAAAACCTGAACCAATTGCTGTTGGCAGGTCCTTGATCAGCATGTGAGGCCGTTTTGTTTAGAAGTGCAGTTTTCCTCTCACAAGGATCGTTTCCCCACACTGCCATTGATCCTGCTAATGCGGTTTTAACAGCATTTCAGTTACTTCATAGCATTAAAAGAAGAGGCTGTGTTTTTTCCCTAGAGTAAGAATTTTTCAGACAAAATGCAGCATTTATAAGTGTTTCATCCATATAAGCAGGAAGTACATGTATAAGCAAGCTCACATCTGCTTCAGCCTCACAGACTACACCTTTTGAGAGAGACAGGTGGTCCATAAGGAGGAACAGGTGTATCCTGAGCATTACCACCTCCGTGTTATGGACAGCCATTGCAAACAATGCGCTCAAAGCACTTCAATCATTTCTCCATCAATGTCACCACTCAGATACTTCATCAGGAGCCAGCAGGGGTAGTGGCATCTCCGTTCATGGCATGCGTTCAAGGAAATTTAGGATAGGACTAGAAGTGTGTTAACAAAAAGAAAGAAAGGTAAAGGGGAAATACTTGCAGTTGAAAGATTAAGTCGAAGCTAGGAAAATAGTTTTAGAATAACCAGTCAGTTAGGACTAGTCAACAGTTAGCTATGAGCAATGTTGACAGAGTTTCATGAGGACGTGGTACCCTGTGCCTTGGTGTGTGCCACCACTCTGTCCACACTTGGGAGTGCCAAACCTGGTGGTGCAGTAGAGATACGTCTTTAGTACCCTCCCTGCACCCATACAGCTGCACTGAGGTACCCCTGGAGATGTATGGATACTACACAGAGGACTACTGCCACCCACTTAGCACAGGACAACCAGGCATTCGTGTAGCCAGAGGCATTATCACACCATTTATCAGGAGACAGCCACGTGGGTTTGCACAGCATCTGTGTGGGTTTGGACAGCTGCTGAATCTGCCTTCTACATGGTCCTCAGCTTAGAAAGGCAACTCCCTGCCTGCCTGGGCTGTGTGAACCAAGGTATGGTCTGAGATCTTAAACTGAGTATTGCCAGATTGACAAAATCTACTGTGCCTAGGTCTGGGCTTCCCAGTAGAAAGGATATGGACATACTGAAGTGAGTCCAGCAAAAGCCATGAAGCCTGATATAAGAGGAGAGGCTGATAGAGCTGGGGCCGTTCAGTCTGGAGAACACAAGGCTCAGCAGGATCTTATCCATGTATATAAACACCTGAGGGGGGCACGAAAGGAGACAGAGTCAAACCCTTCTTAGTGGTGCTCAGGAACAGGACAAGAAACAATAGGAACAAACTGAAGTACAGGAAATTCCACTCAAGTGTACTTCTACTGTGAGGGTGGTCAAACACTGGAGCAGGTTGCTCAGAGAGGCTGTAGAGTCTCCATCCTTGGAGACATTCAAAACCCAGCTGAACACATCCATGAGCAACCTGCTCAGGGAGCTTGAACTAGAGACCTCCAGATGTATCTTCTAAATTCAGTGACTCCCTGAGTTTGTGTGCCTGGGGGACCACAACAACTTTGGCCAGTTAAAGCATGCCTTTCTGCTATGTATGCTGGCTGCCATCCCGCCTCTCGCCAGCCCTTGCACAGGGACCTGCATGGCAACCCTCTACCCCCTCCAGACAGGCAGCAAAGGCTGATGCACCTGGTACCGCTGGTCTTAAACACTGGATATCAGCCAGTATGGAAACAAGCACACAGGCAAATGGGGTCTGGACAGTCCTGTGTGAATATTGCTCAAATATAAAACATACCCTGGGTTGCGGAAGCCAAGGTGCAATAACTCCCATCACCCAACCCCAAGTTCATGAAGGCAGGTACTGAGGACTTCTGTGC